>NC_133543.1:53233471-53542550 GCF_048773025.1 Camelus bactrianus
ATGTAGCATCATTTTTGTACATGAAAAATATACCCTTTTAAATGGTCAGAAACCAGAGCAAATCTGCCTAAAACTTATTTATTTATTAGAATTTTGCCATTGTATTAATCTTTTGGTTGTTTTTTGAGGGGGAGTGGGTAGTTAGGTTTATTTATTTTAAATGGAGTTACTGGGGATTGAAACCAGGACCTCGTGCATGCTAGGTATGCACTTTACCACTGAGCTATACCCTCCCCCATATTAATCTTTCATCATCCATTCTCTTGCAAGCTCTTCAGTGGCACCTAAAATTTTTTAGTCACAATTAAGATGCCTGTAAAACATCTCCACTGACCATCATCTTTAATAGCAATATAATTATTTTGAATTTTGCAATACAATAAACTTCATTATTCAGACAGTGATGGTTTGTTCATCTTATGGTTGTCCCTGATCTTTGCTTTTATCAGTACTTCTTGCCCTTTCTTGAAGTAGTTTCATTGCTTTTTAGTGGAAGGGTATGTAACTAAGATTGTTCAGTCTTGATAATTTGCTAGCCTTTTAGGGAAAGATTTGTTGGAGAAAGTTGAAATACATGGATAAGGTTTTTATTATCTTGAATTTCAGTCATCCATTTTATCTTTATCATTAATATGGATTGAATTTGAGAGTAGATGAGAGCATATTTTTAAAATTCTCTGGATTCCTTAGGTTTTTTTAAATAGAAAAATCCTGTTCACTTGTAAAAAATTTAATCTTGAGGAAATGAAAAAAAATACTCTTTGGTAGACTAATATTTTAGTGTATTCCACTATATTCTTTTTTGATAAGCATGACAGTGTTCTTAATGAATAATTATTTTTTATGAAATGTCATAAAAAGCTTTAAAATTATATAGGTTTTTATTGTGAACTTTCGTTTGTGAGTTTAGGTTGTAAAACACTCATGCAGTATAAATTAACATTAATAAGTATAAATATGACTTCTGTTTTTCCAGTAGTGGAAACATTCACACTTTTTCTCTACTTAATTTCTCTAACAGTACTGAAATTTCTACAGCTTAAATACTGTCAGAGAGTGTAAGACTGAGCAAATTATGTAGATATGGATTGTTTTTGCTTGTTTTTGTAGCATGTGTTAGGTATTCTTAGAATTAGAGTTAATATTAAGCCTCTGCCATTTTAGCCAAGTAAAGGATAGCACGTATTACCTATTTAACATGCCTTTAAAATTGCTGTTTCAGAAATAACTCATCACAGACAAATTTATTAGACAAATGCTGCAGTTTAGGAAAAAACACTAAAGAGGTAATTTGGTTTCCAAATGTGTATAAACACAAATACAAGTGTAAACGTGTTTGTATCATAGCAGACTGCCAGTTAGTCTCAGGCACATTGCTTTATGCAGTGATGAGGAAAAGCAAAAATTGGTTCATGGAAACATCTCATGTGTGACAAAGAATAGAACACTGGAAGCTGAAATGACCATAGTGAGAGAGTATGCAATCTAAAACATTTTGTCTTGAGTCACCTAAGAGAACAGAGAAACAGAAGAGTTACTTTTATGCTTTCTTATTAAAAAGATATTGCCAGGTGTTAGGAAAACATTTGTAAGGCATGTCTTTATTAATTAAATTTGTCAGGTTGTATTCTCGATTCTTAATCTATTTAGCTTAATTTCTTATCCTTTCTGTAAGTATATTTTTATGTAATTTTAATTAAAGTTTAGGATATTCTTAAAGATAGTGAATTCTTCCATGATCTTCAGAAATAGCATCTAAACTTTCAGCCACAAGCACTGGAACTAAAAGGTTTCAGTTAATCTTTAATTCTACATTCAATTAAAAGTGATTATGTGGGAGTTTTCTCTAGTGATAATTCTATTATCTGGCCAGTAATCCAATATGAAAAAAGAATGTTTAACTGAACTAAAATGTATTCTTTTAGAAAAGAGTATGGATCTCTAAGGCATGATAGTTACAGGATTTTTTTCCCCCCTTTAGGACAGAATCCATTTATAGAGAATTGCAGACATTTTTCCTTTAGTGATGCAAAGTTTTGAATTCTGTTTGAAGAGCTGTTTGGTTTTATGTTATGTATTTTATGTAATATATCAGATATACATTTTCTTGAATATATTATATATATTACAGATTCCTTGTTTTTAAACTTGACCTTTTATGCCCCTGTGAAAATTCTTAATGTGTAAATTTGCCCAGAGCAAAATATTTATCTGAAGATATTTATTACAATAAATAGGGATCCTTTGAAGGCTGAAAGTTAAACATTAACTCTCTAAACTTTGAGCTCAGATTTTTGGGCTCCTCTGTCTTCAACTAGAGTTGCTGCTTGAAACTTAGAGTTTCTAAGAAATCTTTGAAGTACATTCGATTTCTGATATATGAAGTTATTTGATCATGCTTTGCAATGCCTTGTTGAGAAGACAGAACATAGGGAAAAATTTAGAAGTTAAAATTATATAAACTATACATGTTTCGAAGTGTTTTCTTTTAAACTGATAGATTATAAACCTTTTTATTTAAAAGCAGTGTTTCTTGACTTTTTAAAATTTGAATTAATACTGCTTTACCCATCGCTACTTTGGATTTTAATTGCCACCCAACAGACCTATTAAAATTATCCCTTAGGTTACACTTTCCTCTTGTAATTATTAAAATTGTACAGATTCTATAAAATGTGCTTAAGATGGTCTTCACATTAGACAGCAGTTTCAAAGAATAATATTTATCAAATAGTACTTTAAAAATAAGCAAAATTAGTCCTATCAAATGCAGTTTATTTGATCTTGAGGGTGAGTAGATTTTAAGGACTAGTGAACATATTAGAAATAAGCTGTTGGGCAAAATGTTAAAGAGCTATATTTTTAAATAATAGCCCTTTTTTCTTTATAGCTATAAACAAGTTATATATAAATGTTGGTGGTACCAGAGCATTGAAAATAAAACTTGTTTGTGATAAACTCGATCCTTGGTTCTCTATCCTAAAATGTAACTGAATGGTAATAAAGTGCTATTCATCTGCAGGTGCATTGCTTCTACTTGGTTAAAAGATGGTTGAAAGGACAGGAATTAGTAGCATGTTGTATTAGCCTTTTGTAGTGTATTTTGTCCTAAGCATCTTAATTTCCCTGTTTTGAATGCTAAGTAGCAAGGGTCTTGGTTTAGAACTAATACCCATCATGCATGTAAACGGTATGAAAGAGCTGCTTAGTAAGTTAACACAAAGTGTTCTTGTGTCAGTCCTTGTGGAAATAGATACAATACAAACATTACAGCTGAACTCACGGCAAACTCCATTAAGTAAAAACCTGGCCTCATTGTTCAGGAAAAAGTTTGAATAGAATGCAAGCTCATTTTGTTGAATGTAATGTCAGGCTTTTAGGGACTGTATTGAGGGATAAGGTTTTGTTAAGTTGAGACCAATTCATTAAGTTTTATTGCCTGGTGAGAAGCAGTAATACTTTATTGTAAGACTTCATCAAATATTCATGGTTAAAGAGAAGTAGTAAATGTATTCAATCAAGTGGTCTTTTGGGGTTTTGAAAAGGATTATGAAGTCTGCTCAGCTGATAGTTTAACATTCATAGAGGTTGTTTAACAAGGGTAATTTTAATCTCTGAGTTTAATTTTGTTGTCCAGGCTTGTCTCTTTTTACTGTCAGAAATCCAACTCTATAAAAACTGTGTCACATTATAGGATGAGTGGATAATATATCCGTTCATATAATTTATGTATTTCCTAAGTGGGTATATTTTTTAAATTATCTTAATTTTGAGTTTGGTATATGAGGCAGTTATGACCTGTCTCCTTGCTTAGTGAGGTTGCTATTCATTTGGTCAGACTCTAGTCTCATTGCACTACTGCTGGTGATTCTTTCATGTCTTGGATAATATACGCTCCTTGGCACATGTGAAATAATAAGCAGCCTTTTGTTTTGGCCAGTTCAAATTGTCCTGAAGGGATATAGTTAGCATTTTCTACACGATGTTAGAAATTTCTGTAGAATTGCCCTCATTCTTGCAGTTGATTCCAGGCTACCCACCTTCTCTTTTTTATTTCTATGTTAAACTTGGGTTCATCTTACATTCTGGTGGCAGTATCTCGTACATGCAAAACTCATTCTGTCCCAGTTCAACATGTGTTTGCATCTTTAGTTTCACAGTGAACTGAAGTTTGTGGATTATGCCCATTTCAAAGAAACTAAGCATATTCAACTAAAAGTCAAATTTATTATATTTTATGTCTTTTAATCTCTCCATTCCTTAGGCAGATGATGTCGAGGGCAAAATTAGACAAATCATCCCGCCTGGATTTTGCACAAACACAAGTGATTTTCTTTCATTGCTAGAAAAAGAAGTTGATTTCAAGCCATTTGGAACCTTACTCCATACATACTCTGTTCTCAGTCCAACAGGAGGAGAAAACTTTACCTTTCAAATATATAAGGTAAAGATAAATCTAACTATTTCCTGGGTGGAAGTACCTCATTTGCCTGAAACCTGTATTCTGTTTTGTTACTTTCAGTGATTTATTCTAACTTCAGGAAACAAGTCTTTGTCAGCATTAAAAACAAAGATCTGTTTTGTATGTGCGTCTGTGTACACATCTTAATCTGAGACTTCTAAACATTTTCCCACAGGATAGTTTTGTGTTCTGCAGACTTTCACTTACCTCTGTGATGAGTTTCACCTGACTTTTCTTGGCTTTTTCCCTAGGCTGACATGACATGTAGAGGCTTTCGAGAATATCATGAAAGGCTTCAGACCTTTTTGATGTGGTTTATTGAAACTGCTAGCTTTATTGACGTGGATGATGAAAGATGGCACTACTTTCTAGTGTAAGTACAGTTCTAAAGCAACAGTAGACCTTATTACCTCCACAAAGCAGCATTTTAATTGTGGCGGCCCAATTATTGGGACAGTATAATGATATTTTTCCCAGGAAAGAAAAACTATTGTTTATGAAGCTTGAGTTTTCCTTCATTATGCTTTGGGAGACCTTGAGAATAGAGCTGAATTAAATGCTGTTGTCCGTTAGGGCCCTGAATGTAGGCTTAAACAGTAAAATGAGCTTTGCCTGTGTTTTCTTTTACTTGCCACCTATTCATCTTTATAATAGGCAAGTGCACTGAAGTGATGTAAAGAGGTCTGATTTATCCAAGTTGCTGCACACCAATTAAGTGAATTGTATATTCAGAACATAGCAGGTGTACCCATTGGGCCCTCACAGAGTAGCTTGCTGACACTGAAAATTCAGTCAGAGAATGGAAAAGAAAATGGACACTGCATGGGAGCGCGACTGTAATTGACCTGCTTGGCTTTCTGTTTTATCTGCAGATTTGAGAAGTATAATAAGGATGGAGCTACACTCTTTGCGACCGTAGGCTACATGACAGTCTATAATTACTATGTGTACCCAGACAAAACCCGGCCACGTGTAAGGTAATTGGCAGTATAACACGTGCCTTGTCTTTTATTTCAGAAGAAGGAACTGCTGAAGTTTCCAATACTTGCTATAATAGTGTTGATTTGTTTTTAAAAAATCACCACTGTTCATTGGCTGTGTACTGATTTATTTCATTGTTCCTTTTGAAACAGTGTGGACGATTAAATGTTTACAAATTTGAGTAGCTCAATAATTTTTGGATTTCTTGAAGGTTGATTGAAAAAAATCACAAACTTCGTAGTGATTTGCAGTTTGTAAATTGATCATGTTGTGATATTATAATTTCTCTACTGTAGTCAGATGCTGATATTGACTCCATTTCAAGGTCAAGGCCATGGTGCTCAACTTCTTGAAACAGTTCATAGATACTACATTGCATCTCCTTCTGTTCTTGATATTACAGGTATGTAAAATTTGATTTGTTACTGAAGGAGGCTTTCTAAAAAAAACTCTCATTTACTAATTTGGTTTTGTCAGAAATAACTATTTTATTTTTATTTATTTTTTTTTTTCCCTTAACCAATGCAATGGGGATTGAACCCAGGACCTCGTGTATGCCAAGCACACATTTTACCACTGAACTGTACCGCCCACCTCCTATAACTATCCTATTTTAAAAGGCAACACTCTCCTGGAGTCTTTATGGAACTGTTTAAAGATGGCTTACGGTTACATTTTAAATCATAAGCCTTTGTGGGATTGGACTGCCTCTCTAAGTATAAAGTACTTATGAATTGAACAAATTGAAAATAATGAACTGAATATATATTGGGAAACTTTGGTTAGGCACAAGTATGTTACAAATGTGGTATGACTTATTCAGTTTATTTGGCAAACAGTTGCATTGCTCAGAGACCATGCTCTAATTTTTAAGTAGGGGCAGAATATTCTAAACCTTAGTAAGGGGGTGGGGGAAGCAAAGTAAGTAGTTCCTGAATAGAATATGCATTTCTTAAAGTGTGTGTTTTATATTCCTTAAAATGCATACCTTCATAACAGTGGTTTATTTATTTATTTATTTATTTTAAAATATATTTTATTTTCCCTGAACAGAGGCAGTGGGGGTTGAACCCAGGACCTCGTGCATGCCAAGCACATGCTCTACCGCTGAGCTTTACCCGCTGTCCCCCATTAACAGTAGTTTAAAAGGTGAAATATAGGCCTATTTGTTTTAGAAACATCTTTCAGTATGAGTTAGCCATATAAGTAGTATTATGAATAGGATCCTTAGGAGAAGGAAAGAAACTACTCTTTAAACGGAAAGGTGAGATTTGATGGAGTTACAGATGATAGTATGCAAATACGTGAACTACCAAAGAACAAAGTGGCTCAAGGAACGTTTACGCTATCATTATGTTACCATTATTTTCTTTCCCATGAGTAGCAGTGTTTCAGATTTTTTACTCATAGACTTGCTGATTAAACTGAAAGTCACCTTTTTTTTTCCTCCATGAAAAATACTATACCAGATATTCACATCCAAATTCAATATTTTGCTAATTCTGTAAGAGTTTGCATACATTTTTGTTTTTTAACACTGCAGTACTTAACACACACTAAAATGTTAACTTGTCTTTAAATGCTATTTTGGAATTTTACCGATTTGTTTAGACACTGAAAGAGTTGTGTATATATGTGTATGTGCGTATATATAAGGATGCGGGACTAACAAGAATATAGGCTAGTAGGCAAATTGTTAGTTTCTTCCTTTTTCATGTAATGTAGTGGTTTTGCTTGTCCAATGTAAATAAAATTAAAGTTACTCCAAAACAGATTTTGAATTGATCCTGTAGACTAATAAACTGGAGGGAAGGCATGTTGTTTTTAAAGTTGTTCAGAAAGTTGATTTATCTTTTCAACTGACTTTCAACTGCTACTGATAAATAATTTGGAATCTTGGGAGATAAAGAAGTAATTACTAAAGTTAGTTTATATCAAAAGTTATACACTGTTTAAGTGACCCCTTCACTAGCTTAGTGATTGTAAAATTATAGAAATATAATACAAATGGTAACAATTCTTTTTAGCTAAGCTGAAACTTGTTTAGCATCTGTTTACTTATAGAGCTTGGGCTTGGTGCTACATGAAGGGACTTTTTTGGAGATTTTAATCTGGAGACTCAGAGTTCACATAAGTAGTCTTTGTCTTCTCTAGTGGGTAATGTGCCAGCGGGGGTTGTTTCTGTGAAGTCTCTTAACCACTTTTTTCTGTCTACTCCAGCCAATAAAGTCCTTGATACTTAGCACCAAATAGCAGATAAAGAATTTTATTTCTTAAATCTCAGTGAAGAGTCATTGATAACTGTAGCCTTTATTCTGAAGTTTCTAAAGGAAACACTAAACATGCTAAAGGACTTCTGAATTTGAAAACTGGGTATTGGCCTTTATTTCCAGTGTTAACATTTCTTAGCATTATAAGTTACTAAAAATGCCTTATCAGCTGTTCTCATTAAGATATTTCTCCTAGATTTCCTTACCTAGTCCTTTAAAAAAGAAAAGTATAGAATTTCCCACTCTTTGGTCGTTTTATTTGCCTGTAGCTCCATTATTTTGTATATTTTTAAAACTTTTTGGGTCTTTAGTAGGCTCTGGATTTCCCATTGCATTCTGGGGTATTCTTTATATTGAGATGGACTTTTGCTTACTTGACACATAGTCAGTAAAACTTAACCATCCATGGCCTGTGTTACAGGATAGGTAAGTGTGGTGTAATTGCCACACATTTTCTTTAACACTCAAAGTAAAATACTGAAGACAATTCTTTATATCATGTGCCATCTTCCTTTTGAGTATGTTGGTTGGATAAAATATGTAGCATTTGAATACATCTCAGTTGTATGACCTTGTATATAGAAAATGGTATGTTTCTTCCAGAATTATGAAGAGAGTTGCATTTGGCAATAGAAATTGATCTTGGGCTAGAATAGATGTCAGTATTATTAGTCTATCAGTAGTATATTAAGTAATTATGTCTGTCCCTTAAATGTCCCTTGTAGTACTGACATGTTACATGGCTTTTTAGAGTATTATCTAAATTTTTTATAATATGAAGAGTTTTTTTTTAAATGATAGAAGAGTTTTTATGTTGATAGATGATGTATTTAACTTGGAAAAAATTCAAATTTTGAGCCTACATATCACTATAGATTTATATCCAAGCAAATTTCATCTTTTAAATGTATTGCTTATCTTTGTAGCATAGAAACAAAGGAATTGAAGGATGTCACAAATTATTGGGTGTTACCATATTAAGTTCATTTTCATGCTGACACTTTTATTAAAGTACTTAAAGATTGAGTGATGACTTGGCCCATTATATTAACCTGCCAACAAAATACTGTTAGTCTATAACAGCTTAGTTAAAGCGAAACAGTTTTTTTGGCATGATTTTTCAATTTCTGTGAAAATTTCAGATAGGAATGTGGTATGATTTTTTTCAGATTTTTCTCAACTGTAATTCTTTTTACCTTTGATGTGTTTTTCCCTAAAATTCTGGGGTATACAAGTTATTTAAGCTTTCACTCACTAAATTTTATTTTAAATTGATATTAGCAACATGGTTCTTTTTTCTAAAGCAGTTCAGGAAGAGGCAGACTTGGAAAAACTAACATTTGATGAGTTGTGCCTTACTATTAGTATTTTAAAAAAAATTTAAATAGATACTTGCTTAATAGTTTGTCACTTAGTAGAAGCTTAATAAAAGCAACTTTATTGAGGTATAATTCCATACCACAAAATTCATCCATTGTATAGTTCCATATTTTTAGTACATTTGGCTAATTTTGCAGCCATCACCACAGACCTGTTCTAGAATATTTCTGTCACCATAAAAAGATTGCCTCATGTCCATTTGCAGTCAGTCCCCATCCCATCCCCAGTCTCTTGTTTTGAGGTCTGTAATCCATTTTAAGGTAATTTTTGTGCATGATGTGAGGAAATTTCTAAATCAATCTTTTTTACATTTGGCTATTCAATTTTCCCAGGACTGTTTCAAAGACTAGCCTTTCCCTGTTGAGTTGCCTTGGCCCCTTTGTTGAAAATTAGTTGACCATAAATGTCAAGATGTATTTCTGGACTCTAATGATCTGTGTCTGTCCTTCTGCCAGTACCATACTGTCTTGATTTGTTTACTTAGCTTTATATCGAGTTATCTTTTTTGTGCATGTTTTGTCTTAATGATAATGTCAAGTTTAATCTGCTAAATATATCAGTTGAATTTGTGGAGCATGTTTTGCCTGGGTGCTGCAGAGTAAAGTTTTCTTGATATGATTGGTGAGTAGGATTAGAAAGGAATACTGGCCCTGGCCAGATGGGTGGGAATGGGGCAGGGAAGGGCAGAGAGGAGAGGCCTCATCAGTCAGAGGGGACTGGCCTGGGTAGAGCCATGACCTTCAGGGACCCAGAGGCACAGGCTCCCAGAAGACAGTCCCTCTCTGAGTGAGCACCCAGGCAATACAGACTAGGGCTGGTTGTCGCAAACTCAGCAATGGCTCTCCCTGGCCAACCATCCTCTAAAGTGCAATCTATGTGACTGGTGGAGACTCTTCTTACCCCACCTCTCAGACAACCCCCACTCCCAACAAGGGTTCTAGATTCTAAAAACAGCAAAATCATTCAAATGGTTACATAGATATGTCGTCTTCATCTTTTTGCCTTAACAGATAGCAGCTGTTCCCTCTACCCACCGTTGCTCTCCTTTTCCCCTAAATGAGTTTATGTGCAAGATAATAAACAGGAGGCCCCAGGCCATGAGGGACTCCTAGCTTTGAGGGGCTTTGAGAGGCTGCTGCAGTGGTGCCAGGGTGTAGGGTGGGCAAGACCAGGCAGAGGTCCTGGCTGTCTGGCCCAGTTGCCTGGTGTTTCCTCCTGCAGGCCATGCTTACATATTCATGGTGCATTCAGTTTCCTGATAAAGTTGTATCATCATTTGTTTTCTTTTTCTTTTTCTTCCTAGCAACCTCCTGCCCTTCCTGCTTTCTGCTCTTTCTGAATGACTGATCACCAACCAGGCAAGATTGGCCTTGGCCTGCTCTGTCTTCCCAGCTAAATGCATTTTCATTTAGTGCTCTTCTGTCTTTTCTTCTCGGTGTCTTGTTCTCTCCTTGAAAGCTTCTTTGGCCTGTCCAGATCTAGTTGTGTGACCTAGCGGTGCCACCTGGTTGGGGTTCTCAATGTTAACGAGCCCTTTACACCTTTGTTGGTAGTCAGCTTCATCTTTACTCTCTTCTGAGGCTAGAAGTTTCTTCTCTCTGGAGTCACCTGCAACTCCATCTCCACCCTCTATTCTTGCTCCTCTTCTTCCTTGGCCTTCCACTTTTCAGCCTGGAGTTGCGTTCATCTCTTCGGTACTCATATACTGCCTAGGCCCAAACTTTGTGCCTCTTTGGGCACATGGCTCCAGTGACAGCAGAGCCTCAACCTTTATATCCAGTTTTGAAATCAGGAAGTGAAAGTGCTCTAACCATGTTCTTTTTCAGAGTTGTTTTGGTTATACAGGATCCCTTGTGTTTTCATAAAAATTTCTATTTCTGTTTTCTACTTCATTGATTTCCTCTTTAATTTTTATTATTTTCTGGCTTCTTACTGCTTTGAGTTTAATGTGCCCTTTCTAGTTTAATTTTCCTTTTCTATATAGATGTTGAAATAACTAATACTTAAATGTAATATGTATATATAATTACAAATACTGCTTTAACTGATCAGATAAATTTTCATAAATTATGCTTTCATCTCATTAAGTTCAAAATATCTTCTAATTTCCTTTATGATTTCATTTTGATTCATGGGTTGTTTGGAAACATGTTTAAATTCCAAACATTGTGGATTCCCAAATTTCCTTCTGTTGTTGATGTGTAATTTAATTCCATTGTTGTCAGAGAACATACTTTGTATGACTTCAATTCTTTTTCATTCATTGAGTTTTGTTTTTTGGCCTACTAAGGAGTCCACAAACTTTTTCATTAAAGGGCTAGGTCATAGATATTTTATGCTTTGCAAGCCACACAAATTCTCTGTGGCATATTCTTACTGGTTTTCTGGTTTTTGTTTTTTAGAACCAATTAGAAAGCAGTCTTAATTTACATGCCATATAAAAATAGGCTGTAGATGAGATTTGACCAATAGGCCATAGTTTATAGACCCTTTGCCCAACATATAGTCTATCCTGGTGAATGTTCCATGTGCACTTGAAAAGAATGTGTATTCTGCTGTTGTTGGGTGGACTGTTGTATAAATATCAGTTAGTTCAGGCTGGTTGATAGAGTTGTTTGGTTCTTCCAAACAGATTTGATAATTTTGTCTAGTTTTTCTATCCATTACTGAAGGGATAGTATTGAAACTTCCAACTATTTTTGTTGAATTGTCTATTTCTCCCTTAAATTCTGTTAGTGTTTATTTCATGTATTTTGGGGTTCTGTTGTTGTATATTTGTTTATAATTGTAATGTCTTCTTCTTGAATTAACTTGTTTTAAAATGTGCCTTTTTTTCTCTTGTAATTTTGTCTTCTTTTTTCCCAGTTTGTGTATGTGTTGGGGAGGTTGAGGGGATAAAGTCTTAAACTCTATTTTGCTTGATATTAATATAGCCACTCCAGACCTCATATTGTTTGCATGGTATATTCATTCTTTGACTTTCAGCCTGACTTTGAATCTATAACGTGTCTCTTATAGATAGCCTATAGTTCGATCCTTTTTTATTCAGTCTTAAAATCTCTACCTTTTGATTGGAGTGTTGAATATGTTTACATTTAATGTAATTATTGCTGTGGTTGGAATTATGCCTGTCACTTTGCTGTTTTCTTTTTTCCCCTTTTTATTTATTTATTCATTCATTTTTATTGAAGTAGTTTCTCTATGTTGCTTTTTTTTGTTTCACTCTACTGCCTTTTGTGGTCAGTAGTTTTTAGTGAAGTTTTTAAAGTCCTTTGTTGGTTTTTTTTACTCTTTTTTTTTTTTTTTTTTTTTTTGCTTAGTGGTTGCTCTGGGGCTTAAGATGTATATTTTTTAATTTATAACAGTCTATTTCAGATTAATTTTGGTAAAATAAATTGCTCCATTATAGTTATTCTTCCCTCTCTTTGTACTATTATTGTTGCATATATTACATTTATATATATTGTAAGCCAAACATTGGTTTTATAATTATTTTTTCATGTAACTGTCTTTTAAACCAATTGAGAGGAAAAAAGAGAAAGATTTATGCCTTTTATATTTATCATTGTAACTATTGGTGTTCTTAATTTCTTCATGTGGATTTGAGGTACCATGTTCCTTTAGCCTAAACAACTTCAGTATTTCTTGTTAGGCAGGTCTGCTAGCAGTATATTTCTTGTCTTTGCTTTTCTGGTAATGTCTTTATTTCCCCTTAATTTTGAAGGATAATTTTACTGGATATAGAATTCTTGATTAACAGTATTTTTCTTTGAGTACTTTGAATATATCACCCTACTGACCTCTGGCCTCCATGGCTTCTGATGAGTTGTTTCTTCTTGCTGCTTTCAGGATTTTCTGTTTATCTCTAGCTTTTGACAGTTTGATTATGATGTGTTTAGATGTGGATCTCTTTGTGTTTTTCCTACTTGAAATTTATTGAGCTTCCTGTATATGTAGATTAATGTTTTTCACCAAATTTAGCAAGTTTTTGGCTGTTATTTCTTCAGATACTGTCTTTCTCTTTCTCTGAGACTCCCATTACAGTTATGTTGATACACTTGAATGTTTTTAATTGTATCAGTCCAGTTTACATTTTATAAAGCTGGAGAGTACATGTAAGGAAAACAAGGAGGTTATTGTAATAGTTGAAAAAAATTACTGGTGGCAGCACATAGGAGAATGAATCAGAATGTCCTTCAGGTTTCTGAGTGGCTTGTATAACTGCATGGTGCAACCAGATTAATATAGAAAAGACAGAAGAATGGGATAGAATAACTAATTACATTACAGTCTTATGTTTACTTGATTTTCTATTTAGGTCTGCATTTCAGTTAGCTTGTTCACTTTTGATTTCATTATCTGTCCATACTTTATAAATCATAATTGCATACCAAACTGATACAATGACAGAATTTCACTTCTTTTCACGTTAAAGCTATAGTCATATAATTACCTAATAATTATATGGATATGAAGTGCTACACAGAACCATAAAGAAGGTATTCATACATATGGAGTGAATGATTGAATGAATGACTTAATCATAAATCATTACCCATAGCTCAGACTTTTTTTATAAACAGCTTTATTGAGATATAATTAGCATGTCATACAATTCACTTACTTAAAATAAACAATTAATTTTTACCATACTTACAGTGCAGCCATCGCCATAATCTAGTTTTATATTTCACTCTTCTAAAAAGAAACCCAGTACCCATTAACAGTTACTTCTGTCCTCTCATTCCCCTACCCTTGCTACCCACCCTCCCCCCAGCTCTAGGCAACCACTAATCTACTTTTTGTCTCTGTAGATTTGCCTGTTCTGAACATTGGAGTCATGCAATATATGAGTGCTGCATTTACTTGGCATGTTTTCAAGATTCATCCTTGCTGTAGCATGTATTAGTACTTCATTTCTTTTTATTGCCAAATAATGTTCCATTGTATGGGTATACCATACATTTTATTTATCTGTTCATCAGTTAATGGACATTTGGGTTGTTTTCACTTTTTGGCTCTTCTGAGTAATAATAATCTACTATGAATATTCAGGTACAAGTGTTTGTGTGGACCTATGTTTTCATATCTCTTGGGTACACACCTAGGAAATGGAAATGGTGGAAAATCTGGTAATTATGTTTCACCTTTTAAAGAACCATCAGACAATTTTCCAAAGTGGCTGTACCATTTTATATTTTGACCAGCAGTATATGAGGGTTTCAGTTTCTCCACATCCTTATCAGTACTTGTTACTGCCTTTTTGATTCTAGTCATCCTAGTGGACATGAAATGGCATTTCATTGTGGTTTTGATTTGCATTTCCCTGTGGCTGATGATGTTGAGCATCTTTCCATGTACTTACTGTGCATTTGTATATCTTCTTGAGAAAAGTCTATTTAGACCTTTTACACCTATTTTTTAATTGGGTTATTTGTCTTTTTCTTACTTATTGAAAAGTGTTTTATATAAAAAGTCTGGATACAAGTTCCTTATCATATATATGACTTGCAAATATTTTATCCCACTTTGTGGGTTGTCTTTTCATTTTTTCTTAATGGTATCATTTGAAGCACAAAAGTTTTACATTTTGATATAGCCCTATTTATCTACTATTTTTTAGTTGCTTGTGCTTTGGTTCCATTATCTCAGAAACCGTTGCCTAATCAAAAGTCATGAGGATTTACTCCTTTGTTTTCTTCTAAAATTTTTGTAGTTTTACCTTTTACATTTAGTTCTGTGATACTTTTTGAATTAATTTTTTGTGTATGGTGTGAGAAAAGGCGGTCCAACTTCACTCTTTTTGTTTGTGGAGATCCAGTTGTCCAAGTACCATTTGTTAAAAAGACTATTTTTTCCCTCATTGAATTGTCTTTAATGGGCCATAAATGGGTTTATTTTTAACTCTCAATTCAATTCCATTGATCTACATGTCTATCTTTATGCCAGTACCACACTGTCTTGATTACTATAGCTTTGTAGTAAGTTTTGAAATCAAGAAATGTGAGTCCTCTAACTTTTTCAAGATTGTTTTGGCTATTCTGGGTTCCTTGCATATCCATATCAATTTTAGGATGAGCTTATCAATTTCTGCAACAAAAAAAGTTAGCTGGGATTTTGATAGGGATTGCATTGAATAGTTTGTAGACTATTGATATTGTAATAGTATTGTCTTATGATCCATGAACTAGTTCACACTTTAACATTCTTTGTTTCAAGTCCTCTACTAATCAGAAAAGGAAGGCTTAAGAGAAGTGAGGAAATTTGCCTAAGGTCCTACATCTATGAATGACAGAACTTGGACTCAAACTCATGTTCTCTGTCTAGTGTAGATAACATAGACAAACATAAAGAAAGATCTATGCTATTCAGATGCAGTGAAGAAAGGATCAGTCATTCTCACTTTATTCTCTAAATTAAAAAGATTTATTTTTGTAAAAGGAAGAATTTTTTTTATTTGGATAAAAGAAGCATAGCAGACTAAAGTTTATTAAAGTAAGGGAGTTATAAATTGAGTTTTGGAACCCTTAGCTATCAGAAAAATACTTGCTTTTGGAATTGATTATCCAAACTTGAATCTCTTATTTATACAGCTAGTTTAATTAAAAATAAAACTAAGATGCATATGACAGCAAACCAGTCAAAAAGTTTACCTTTGAAAAGGAGTAGCTCTAATTTCACAAATAATACGTATGTCTTTGCAAAAGGATTACACTTATAATTTTATTTGACAAAGATAATGGTGCTGTTTGATTTATAAGGAATAATTTGTTACATTGTAACTTTTGTGTATGTATATATATATATAATTATTTTAAGAATATTTGCCTTTCTAAGCTTAGCATGTATACTGAGATTACAGATAATGAAGAAATTATGTTCGGTCAGGGAAATGTTATTCTGCTTTATTTCTTTAGCGGAAGATCCATCCAAAAGCTACGTGAAATTAAGAGACTTTGTGCTTGTGAAGCTTTGTCAAGATTTGCCCTGTTTTTCCCGGGAAAAGTTAATGCAAGGATTCAGTGAAGATATGGCAATAGAGGCTCAACAGAAGTTCAAAATAAATAAGGTATTTTATTCTGTAGGAGGAGAATATTTAAAGTTTGAAGATTTTTTTTAAGTACATTATTTAAACATTGCAAATAAACTAAGAGTACATGTGTGGGAAGTTGCAGTGGTTAAGAGTACAGGCCCTGAAGCCAGATTGCCTGGGTTCAGATATGGCTTCACCACTTGCTCTTAGGGCAGTTTAGTTTACCTCCTTTTGCCTCTATTTTCTCATTAATGGAATGGAAGGATAATTGATTTCAAGGCTATATGAAGGGTAACAGAACAAAGATGGATAGTAAGATCTTAAGTTTGCTTTTTGGGAAAATGTGTATCTAAACTAGTAAAGTAGTTAATGCCCCCTGGAGATTGCATTGGTAGGGAGAAGGGTTGGAATAAAACACTTTCACTTTTTATACTTCTATATATATTTGTTTGAATTTTAAAGTAGTAAGTATCTTAAGATAGGTACAGAAAAAAATAATATGGGAGTTCAGAGGAGTTTATTAGATTTACGTAAGCAAGGGAGTCGTAGTGTTTCATGGGAGGGATGCATTTTGATCTAGGCCTTGAAGAATGAGTAAGTTTTGGATTATTAAAGTGTGTGGGATGAATGGTGTTTCAGTAATAAGGACTAGCACTTGGTACCCCTGACTTCCCCTCCCTCAGCTTCTAAGGCACTGCAGTTCCTGGTTTTCCACCTACCACTGTGATTCTTTTCTTTGAGATAATGTCACTGGCTTCTACTCTTCTGTATGTTCTCTAAAGATAATTCTTCCCCCAAAGTTCTTTATCCAATCCTCATTTCTTCTCGTTCTACTTACTCCACCTGGGAGGTCTCATCTAAATCTTCAATCCAGATTTTCCACTTGAGCTCCAAAACTGTTTACCGAAAGTTAACTGATCACTGCCTGATCTTCAGCAAACAACTCAGTTTGAATCAAAACTTTCCATCTTCTGATGCATAAAAACACTTTAATGGTTTCCTGGCTTTAAGATGAAATAATGTTTTAGAAATAATTGATATCTCCCGACTTTATTAAACCTTTATTTATTAATGAGAATTTAGTATGGCACACAGATCCCAACATAATCTGCCCTTGCCTACCTTGCCTACCACTTTCCCACATGATCTGGCTTTACTAAACCTCTTGCCATTTCTCAACTATTCTACATCTTTCCTCCTCTTATGTCCCTTTATATAGGCTATTCCATTTGCCTTTACACCCCCTTCTCCTGTTCCTTCATCTTTGCCTAGCTAGATAATACTTTTTTTTTTCAGGCTCAGCTTGGGTGTTTTTTCCAGAAAGATCAGTATCATCTTCCCAGCCTACAATACCTGACCGCTTCCCCATACCCAATAAATACATAAGTGAAATGGCAGAAACAGAAAAACTATGGGCTACTCCTTTGGCTTCGGTGTTACCAAAACTTCCTAATTCTTCTAATATGTCTTTGACTATTTTTGTCTCCTCTGTCTGCCCTTTGACTTTCACTATACTGCAGAGTTCTGACCGCTTCCCTCTTTTCACTGAGTAGGCTTTCCTTGGATGATCTTAACCATTAACCAGTCTCATGGTTTAAACTCTTGCCTGTGTACTGATATCACTTAAATCCTCACCCTTAGACTAGAATTCTATTCAGATTTATGTGTTCTGCTGCCTCCTAAATCTCCCTAGGCTGTGAAAACTCACTGTCATTCCATACCCTCCTCCATGGCCAGTCTTTCCTCTTCTGTATTTCTGGAATCCTTGTTCCCTTAGTATTCTTATTTGTGCTATCTCAGTTCATGCCCTCATCATTTTTTTGCCTGATTTAATAGCTGAGCTTCCTAATTGGTCTCCCTGCCCTTCTTTTTGCTACCATTCTATGTAGCTGAGAGAATGCTATATTTAAAACTCAAATTATGTGCTTTGTTCATTCCTGCATTTAAAAATCTGTTACCTACTAGATAAAAGCCCAGCTCTTCAACCCGGTGTATAAGGTTCATCCTCACTTTGCTTCTACTCCTTATACTTTTTTTATTTTGTGCTCCAGCAATGTCAGACTGCTTCTGCACATGTGCATGTGACATGCACACTCACATAGTGCCCTCCCCTCTTTTAAGCATGGCATGTTCCCTTTCCTTTAAGGTTCAGCTCAGGTTTTATTCCCCCAGGAATCCTCTTCTAACACTTCCACCATTCCCAGACTATGTTACCATTATACCCTGTGTATATTTCTGTCATTAAAGTAACCATACCTCAGTCATCTGTGTTACCAGTAGACTGCTAGCTCCTTGAGGGCAGAGACTATCTTTCACTGCTTTTTGTCTGGCACCTAGCACAGTTTCTGGCCCACAGCAGATACTCAATGTAAGCTGTGTTCTTTTGGGGAAATGTTACTGTTTTGTAATTTGAAATGTTCATGTTTTTCTTTTATTTGGTTTATTAGCAACATGCTAGACGGGTTTATGAAATTCTTCGACTACTGGTAACTGATATGAGCGATGCTGAACAATACAGAAGCTATAGACTGGAAATTAAAAGAAGACTAATTAGCCCATATAAGGTAGGACTTTCAAGAGTCTTAAACATTATATTCTTGTCAGTGTTTAAAATGAAGAAGAAAATCTAGCAAATGCCATTGTATGAGAGTCCAAATTGTCTTGCTAAATTAATTTCTACAAAAGTGAAAATATTCTTCCAGTTAGTTACAAGAATTCTCCGTCATAATTTTCCAATATAAACTATAAATCTGTTTCCATTCACTTAAAAACTAATCCCAAGGATTTAGTCTCCTCATGTTTTTTCCTTTCGTTTGTATGCATCTTTTAAAACTGAATGCGCAGACTTCATTAACAGATTATCATATTAGTTTTTTCTAATTGTCTTCCAACTTGTTATGTATATTCTGTTTACCTTTGCTTCTTTCTTCCTAAACATGGTCTTGGTTGCCTTTTGTAACCTCTATACTTGACTATAGCTAAAATTGCAACTTAATGTTGTTTACTTTTCTTTTTTTCAAATGTTCTTTCTTCTTGCTCCTTTCCCTCCATTTTTTCATCTCCTTTATTTTCCTCTAACTCAGAAGTCTCCCCTCCTAGATCAAATCTGGCCTCATCATCATTTGACCATTATTAAGGTAGATATGGTCCACAACAACTTGTGTGGAGGAGGATTTCCTGTGATACTTGTAGCTGGGCAGTAATCTAATTGGGGAGAATATTAATTAATTTATTCAACAAATAATTATTGAGCACTTGACATGTGTTTGCTGCATTTATATACACTATACCTATAGGCTTATACAGCACAATAGCTGGGAACATAAATGACAAATTTAAATCCGTCTTAATATTTAAGGAGAAAGTCAGTTAATAATTCATGAGTAATTAGTGTATCAGGTATACATAGTTCTGATTTTCCTGAATTAATCCAAGTTTTATTTGTCAAAGATTCTGCTTTATAGAGCCAGTCTTGAATGTTGATGGTATTGGGTTGCACCACTCCTCGTTGAATCCAGCTCTTTTCCTTTATCACATCTTGTTTGCAGTGCAACTGTATTTCCTAACTTGTCACTATAATTCTGTTTAAACGTATCACATTCAGGATGTAAAAATAATAATAATTTGCCTGTGACTATAAATCTTTGTATCTTGGATTCATATATGTATTTTTTTCTTCATAGTGTCATTTCATTAAGCAATTTAATGGGTTTATTTTCTATCTTGTGAACTATCATCTGCATATAATAGGTTGTAATAAATTATAATGGACTCTTCCCCAAAACTGTCTGTAGTAACATTTTATTCTGTTTATCAATTCTTATGCTTATCAATTCAGAAACATCAGAAAATTGGTAGATGGTGCTTTCCAAAGATTTTGATCTTTAAGTAATACTAGTTAGCTAGAAAATTTCTTTATGGTGAAATTTGGGCAGATAGAACAGTATAAGTAGACATTATCATGACAACATTTAAGAGTATTAAAACTGTTTTAGGAAAGTAAAAAAATGTATTGAATTGTGCATCTTAGATACTTGTGAGATTTTATATAGGCAGCTACAGCAAATGATAGATGATGAATTCTAAGTGTAAATAGTAGTCATAAAGTTATGCAAATAATGGATAAGTTCATAAAAGCAAGTATTGTCTACTCTTAAAGAATGATAATGATTTTTTATATTACTGTTAAGTACCATACCTGTCCAGCAAGTTCACCTTATCTAAAAGACAACCAAAAACTGGTTATTAAACTCTTTAGATTCTTAACAGCCAAGATGGGTATCACCATCCTTGCACCAAAGCTCGTATACAAATTACAAATTCTTCAGATACTTGCTCAAACCCTATTTATAGTATGCACATTTTAATGAGTTTAGTTTTTGGTATTCTATCCCATTGAGAAAACCAATAAAGCTTGAGAGTCCCTCTCGCCAACTTTGGGTTGATAGCCACAATGTGGTAGAAAATATACCACAAACTTTGTAAAAGCCTTGAAATAGCTGAATGCCCTATAGGCATGAGAGAAGTGATAAGATTTCTTTATTGAATATATGCAGATGCTTTTCTCTAGTTTCTCATTCCAAGCTGATACTCATACTTTGTTGTGCTATCAGCATTCTCAAATGCAAAATTATATTTAAGAATGAAGTAAAATTGCTTAATATTGAATGTGGCTTAGAATTTTTTTTAAGGTCTTTATAATGTATGCCTAATGGGAAAAGTTTGGAGTTTAGAATTTACATTTTTAATTGAATACATTTTATGAAAAGAAAGTATAATTTTGATTATCATTAAGTTACTACTGAGGTATGAAATTATTTATTGATAGCAGAATCCACTAATTCTGTGCTGCCTTTTTTGAGGGATCGAATTTCCATATCAGCTTAATCATACTGTCCCACTAAGCAATTTTTTTGTTTTGGGGGGGGGCGATAATTAGATTTATTTGCTTATTTATTTAGTAGAGGTACTGGGGATTGAACCCAGGACCCTGTGTATGCTAGGCATGCACTCTTGCCACTGAGCTATACCCACCACCCCAAGAAATTTTCTGGGTGGTTATTAAAAGTACTTGTACCTTACTTTAAAAGTTCTTTGAACACTGATAATTCATTTGTATCAGTGCCAAGAAGGAATAAAAATAACCTGTATCAAGTAGAATCATTTTTTAAAGCACAACAAGAAACTCTGTCTCTAGTACAGAAGTAATTTTCAGGTGTTCAAAAAAAAGAAATGTGAACAATTTGGCTAAAAAAAGAAAAGTTGGTGTAGCTGTTTTTTTTAGCATTAAAGTTTTTATATTGTTTCATGAGCATATTTTAATTCATAATTGGTTTACAAATACAAAATTTAGAATCATTGCTATATAATATCATTGGATTTGGAATCAGAAAACTCAGTTTTAAGGTCTGGTTCTGCCTTTTACAAATTGTGTGACTGTCAACACTTACTAACATCTGGGTATTGGGCTTCTCATCTGTAAAATGGAAATATTTCCATATAGAGGAACTGAAGAGAAAGCAATGCAATACAGTGTACATGTTTTTAAAGATATCTTTTGAGAAGTTCTAGGACTCTTCATATGCCCCCACACCATTATTATTTTTGAATTGTTACAAAAGAACCTTATCTCTGCACTTCACAAAAGAGACTAGTTCAGCAGATGAAAATTAAAGAGCCCTTACAGGTGGTGGCATTTTTAAAATTATTTTTGTAAGCCCTCTTGGAACCTGTGAAAACCGGACAAGAAGAAAGGATTGTTTTCTGGAACTTTAACACATTTTACACGTTAAAGCCAAATGTTAAATTGATACTAATACCATCTTTAATTAATTTGTCTGCATTAATTAAAAGTTATCAACAGCCCTAATATATGAAGGAATTAAGTTTTTGTTTTTGGAGGGAGAAAATTATTCTGAAGCCTATAAAAGTTCTGTTCCAGTCTTAAGGAGTCCTGTCTTTCAGTGTTTCATTTGTACTCCCAATCAATGTATGTCATTTTGCTAGATGGGGGTGTTCCCCAAATCAGTCTTTTGGGTTTTTTTTTAGTTTTTTAAACACATTCTTTAAAAGATTAATTTGTAACATGTCATACATATACAAAGTGGTATACATATCCAGTTTGGGGAATATTGACGTTAATATAACAAATAACTCAAATAAGTAATTTTTTTAATTGAGCCATAGTTTACATGCTTAAGAGGAACTTTTACATATAGTTTCATATTTTTCCCATAAAGCTAGTATATGTATTTTTTATTCCTAGGTACTTAGAGCTCTTAAATTTAATTCATAGATGTATTGCCATGCCAATAAAAATTATAATAGAGATGAATTCTGAAATCCATGTGAAAAAAACTGGCAGTGAAGAAACTGACGGTGGTAAGGAAGGGGGAGATAAATTGGGGAAGTTAGTGCTCTTAGATATTTAAAAACAGCATCATTTAAAACACACACGAGTCATTCTACAGGTTATTTTGGAACAAAATTGATAAATAGTTATGAATTAATATGACGGTTCTATTGTATGTAAGAATTTATTATGATTAGAGGCATATTCAAACAATGGGGTTAGATTATTTAATAAATGTTGTAACTAGTTAGCAATTTAGAAAAGTAGATTATATTCCTGTCACATAGCATGATAATTTTTTGGATGCATTACCCTTTAGTTCCTGAGCCATTTCCTTAAGTTAGATGCTCTTATATAGTGCAGTCGTGCCTCTTGGCATAAAAAATAACTTTTACAGCAGACACAAAACATTTATCTACGTGATTGAAGAGTACAGAATGTACTGCCCTTCCAGGCCTTAGGAGCAATAAATCTGAATTTTCATCAGTTCTCTAGAACTAATATTCAAAGTGTGGTCAGTATATCAGCAACATTAATATCACCTTGGGAGCTTGTTAAAACTGCTGAATCTCACCCCACCTCAGACGTGCTGAATCAGAATCTGTGTTTTAACAAGGTGATCTGTATGCACATTTAAGTTTGACTGGCACTGCTTTAGCGGGGCGTCTAATATTAATCAAGTTTTTTTCTTTCTGATTGTAGTCATAGCAATGTCGTTTACTTAGCTCTACCAAATCAGACCCAGTATCAGCCTAATTTTTTTGTACTATCAAGTAGCTTATTTCAGTAAAGGCTTATTTCCAAACTTTATTATTGTTACCTTGTTTTTAAAATGTTTGTGTGATTATAAGTTTAGCTTAATTTTGACCTTTTTAAGTAGAAATCATGACAGATTGGTCTATATTCCAAAATCATTAGGGTTTTCTTTAAGGGACATTTATTAGTTTTTAGGATGGATTGAAGATACTGTTTTTAGGGTTTGTTTTTTTTTAATTGTCTTTTGAAAAGCAGTTAGATAGTTAGAATACAGACTTCCAACCAGATTGTTAGGGGTTGAATCCTGGCTTCTCAGCTTATTACCTCTGTGACAAGTTATTTAACTCCTGTATTTTTTTTTTCTTTCTTTATCAATTGAAGAAAATTATAGTACCTATCTCATGGAGTCACTAGGATCACATGAGTTAATGCATAGGATTTCTGATCTCTATGTAAAGGTAGCTCCTTATTACATACTTTAATAAAAGAGGATTGATACGATCTAAAGCAGTTTATCCAAAATGTATGAAAGTGTCATATATTAAAGTGTTTTATATAATGCAGTGTTGTCACCCATCCAGGAATCTTGGAGTCATTCTTCATTCTTCTTTCCCCACATCACCCAGTGTGTTCTTTCCTTAATCTGTCCTGTCCCCTCATTTCTGCTGCTACTGGTTTGGTCCAGGCTTCCATCATCTCTTGCTTGAATTCTTGCAGTAGCTGCTAACTTGGCCCTTCAGTCTCATCCTCAGCAATACTAACACAGTACTATCCTGACACAGTGTCCTGCCTAAAAGTTGTTAGCAGCTCCTCAGCATGGTGCAGACTCCTGAGCCTGGTGATTTCCTTCTCAGTAAAATGGCGAATGGTTTAAAAAAAAAAAAAAGGTTTAATAAGATAAATGTATGTCTGGATAGTAGTGACTCAGTAAACTCTAGTTAATGTTGTTTTTTAAAGTGGGACAATTTTTGGCTTATCTTTCTGAAACTTCCAACAGTTTATTTTAAAATCAATATGTGGTCCATAAATACATCACTGGGTAAGGAAACTCAGAAATGAGCATAGTGGCAGAAGCAGCCAGCTTGAAATTAAAAGTAATGTAATTAGTTAATGATTAAATAGTGAGATGAAATAATAGCACTTAATCTCAATTGTTTCTCTTCAGTTAATATATTTTATTTGTTAAAGAAGTATTTGAGTTTCTACACTAGCCAGTTCTTTATTATGCTTTGGAGAGGGGGCTATTAGTCATAGATCTATATTTACCATCAGTTGACAGAAATTCCATGTCTTCTGGAACCCTCCTTTTAGAGGGTTTGTAATTCATGATTAACATAATGTTTAGGCATCCTTAAGAAAAAACTGTATAGGACAAATTTGGGTATATTCCTTCTACTATTACTTTTAACATTGGAGACTTAAAATTCTAATATAAAGAAATGTTTCAGCTTTCTTAGTCTAACCCGTAATTGTGTTTGTTGCTTAGAAAAAACAGAGAGATCTTGCTAAAATGAGGAAATGTCTTAGACCAGAAGAGCTGACAAACCAGATGAACCAAATAGAGATAAGCATGCAACATGAACAGCTGGAAGAAAGCTTTCAGGAACTTGTGGAAGATTATCGACGTGTTATTGAACGCCTCGCTCAAGAGTAAAGATTACACTTCTCTGTACAGGAAGTTTCTGAATTTCTGTACCTGTGTTGTGAAAAATCAGATGATTTTAATTTTAAAATCTTGTAACATTTTACTTACATTAAAAGTTATCTATCTTTAGTCGAATATTTTCTTTTGGAGAGATTGTATATTTTAAAATACTGTTTAGAGTCTATGAGCATATTACATTTAAAAAAGATACAGCTTCTGAAATACCACTGCAATTGCTTCCCTTCTTAAACAGTATAATAAATGCTTAGTTGTGATATGTTAGTGTGTGCTGATATGATTCTTAAATACTTATGATAAACTTTTTCAGTCTTGCTGAAAAACTTTTACTATTTTTAAACTTTTTACTATTTTTTAAACTTTAAACTTTTACTATTTTTAAACTTTTAAACTTTTAAACTTTTACTATTTTTCCTCCCATGCTTTGCTTCTAAGCTTTTACATCTGGCACCTTTAAAACACATTTCTTTAAGGTCTTCCTGATAATTTTGTTTTTCCTATGTGATTTTTCTAAATAGGAATTATTCCTAATATAGATTTGTTTTGTTTTAAATAAGCTCCTGTTAACTGCTTGTTGGGGGTGGGGTGGATAAGAGAGGGAAGGGAAACTAGATATAGCCTAACACCTAAATGTTTGGCATCAAATATTAACTCAAGATAATTTAAAAGTTACTGTAAATATTTTATAAATAATGATAATGTAAGATAAGATAGAAATCAGTTTACATAAATCCAACTTACATACCACTGTTGAAATAATATCTTGTGTAAAACGAGGTATGTATCTGTTAAGATTTGCTACAAGGTTACTAAGATGTCAAAGTCCAAAAAGGAAAAAAAAAAACAAAATAATTGCTTAACATAGTCTTACTTTATTGAAGTAGAGTTAAATAAGTTGCTGGTTACAGAATCATTAAAAGTAAAAACTTGATTTTTTAATGTGTGCCAGTAAGCCAGGTATTGTATAACATCAAAAATGGTATGTAAGTTGAACTTTACTTTTAAAATCTGATTTGTTCAGTGCTCAAGGCAAAATCCCAGCTTAGACAAGCACTATCTCGTCCTTAGATCAGCTTTCCATCAGTAAAATCTGCCAAATATAGGAAAGGCAAAGTAATCCTGGACACAAAATAACTGTGGCTAGCAGCATCCCAAAGGCACTAAAGCCATCCCCTTAAAGTGGGGGTGTTGCAAAAGCTTCAAATACTCTCATCTCAGAAGCTTATATACAGAGATAAGACTTGCTAATTTCTGAGAGTACATTTATGTACATAACTTGTACAGATAGAATGAACCAGTTCAAAGTCTTTCTGAAACTAAAGATTTTGTTTTCCATGTAAATTAGCAGATTTAAAAAATTTTTATTGAAATTCACAACTGATACTTAAAAATGAGTTCTGAGGGAGGAAAATCGGTATAAAGCATCTTTAAACATTTTTTTTTATAAAAATCAGAAAAAGCCAATGTGATATCAAATTGCTGTACTTTTTTTCTTAAACAATGTTCTATGTTCAGTTCATGGTTAAAGATCTCGTTTAGCATTGATCTTTGAGGCTTGAAAGTCTATGCCTTCACTTTGAGTTAAAAGAGTAGAAGTCTGATAGCTCTGCACCTTGTGCAGGGTAATTTGATACCAAGATAGATGTATAGGACCATGGGCTTAGTGGTCACTTTTTCACCCTCTGGTGGTAGCCGTCATCCCTTTTATCATCCACATACACGTGACTATGTACTTGCTGCTTTTACCTTTTCCCCTCTCTTCTCCCCCACTTTTAATTTTTTCCCTATTTTCTCCAAATTGCATTTTCTCTACATGTAGTATCATGTTTCCTTGCTAAGCATCAGTGTTTTTCATCTGTAAAATGAGGTTGTACTAGAATTATCTCAAGACTCCTTCGCTGTCCTGAGATCTGTGCTTATCCTTCTCACATCTTTTCTCATCCCTCTTACGCTTTTATACTCAGATGTGGGTGTAGATGTAGTCTATGCTATGTCTAAAACTATTTTTATAAATCACACAAAATTCAAAGTATATATATGAGTTAGTTTATGTGTAAAAGGAAAAAAAAACCCACTATATGTCCCTGATTATTTCCAAATTGCAGGGGCCTCTGCTGCACTGCAGTCTTGTCTATTCTGAAGATTTATCTGATCCACTGTCATCCTTGCCTACTAGAGGAAAGCTCATAGCAAAGCCCTCAGTGCTATATCAGAGAATTACTAGAATCATAGACCTCACAGGTCAAATGATTTAATTCCTCAAATTTATTCTTAAGTTCTTTTTATTAGAATTTAAAAGCCAGTTTAAGAATATTAAATACTGATTAAATATAAAGTACCCATAGTTCTTCATTCTAGTGAAATTACATTTGTATATTATCTCTATATACATTGAACATAGTAGCCTTTTTTTTTTTAACATATCTAGTGTTCAAAATGCTTCTCATAGATGTGTAATATTTCATGTTGATGTGCCCATATTTAACATTTACCTAGGTTTTCTTTTTATTACAGACAACATTCAAATGAATTAATGTCTTTATGTATATATATTTTTGTATCTGTTAACTATTTCCTTAAGATAAATTCCGGGAAATGCAGTTACTGAGTCAAAGAGTGGGAATATCTGTATGGCTCAGTTACATAAACATGCCATATTTTCTAGAATGCTTTGTGAATTACTAACAGATACAAACATGTATACTAGTTTTAACAGAATTTCAATGGTATGGGATGTTGATTTTGTTTTTGTCTCAACAGGTATAAAGTCTCAAATTTATATTCCTCTTGCTTAATGGGAAGGCTGGATATTTTTCTGTTTTCGTGAAATTTTTTCCCTGACAGGAATCACCTATTTGATTTTTTAAAATTTGTCTTTTGGGATATACACTCTCTTTTTATAGATGGACAACAGATCCAGAGGTTCACTTGCTTAAAGTCACACTATGAATTAGTGGCAAAGCCAGGACTATACCCTGGGCTCCTGACTTCCACTCCCCCGTCTCATCTTCCATCAAATAGGCCAACCAAGTCTTAAGCATCCCAGCCCAGTAGGCTCTTCCTAAGAGGGGCTTTTCTTCATCTCCCATGGGAAATACCTCCACTTCCATGTTTGCCCTAGTCACTAGATAGATACCCCAGCTGTCCTCTTGTCTTTATTACCTTAGTGGAGCAGGTATTAGGAAAAAGGATGTTTATTTGTAATGACTAAAATTACTGGTGCCTCACCTGAAGTATGGCTTGAAATTCCTCATTTCCTCTTAACATTTTCAACTTTCCAACATCTAAACTTTTCTGTGTTTCCACATGTCTCTTTACACCTTTATTATAATACATATTTCATTCTCCTTGTATTATGTGTTGCAGTGGAGTTACACAGTGCATTTACTCATTGATTTAGAGCATTCCTGATGTATATAAGTAGTATGCACAGAGTACAAAAGTGCAAAAGGGCATACAGTGAAAATCTCCTTGCCCCAGTCCTCCAGAAACAATCACTTTCTGATACCTTGCATATCTCTCACAGATACATGCATGTGTATCTTTTATATATCATATGTACAGATGGTGACCTCCCACATACACTGTTCTCAGACTTGCTTTTTAAACTTCATAGCTTGGAGGTCATTAGACCTATGGCTGCAAGGTATCCATTATATGGATATACCATAAGTTACTCTACCAACAACAATACTATTATTTATGTTGTTTCCAGTATTTCTCACTGCCAACAGAGCTGCAGCGCATGCATATTCTTGTACATGTGCTGTGTGTACATGTGCAAGTATCAGATGAAAGCCTTAGAAATCGTGTTTAGTCTGACCTCATTCTTAAAGTGGCTATTTTACTGTTTACAACAGTTAAAATTATTAACAGGAACTAAGGTTAGAGTAGCTTGACACTGTACCAGTTTGGAATAAACTATGCAAACAAGAGCACATTGGACTTCTCCAACCACCCTTCACAGCTAGAAATAGGAATTATCTTAATGGCACAGTTACTTGAATGCTTGGGCATATAGACGTGACTTTCTTCTTGCTCACTCCTTTTGCCTTGCTTAGCTCTTCTCAAACCTCATCATCCAGAATTGCTCTACAGTGGGGTTTCTCAAACTTAGCATTATTAACATTTTGGGCCTGATTGCTCTTTGTTGTGCCAGGCTGACCTGTGTATTGGCTGGTTAACAGCATCCCTGGCTTCTACCCATTAGATGCCAGTAGCACTACCTCCACCTCCAGCTGTAACAACCAAACATGTTTCCAGACATTGCCACATGTCCTCTGGGGGACAAAAATCACCCTAGGTTAAGAACTAGTACTATATGGGATTAAATATTCATCTACTTTAAGCGCTATTTTTCATTATGTAACATGGACGTAGTACAAAACTCAAAACGAGTAAGAGTATTTGATGAGAAGTAAACTGCCCTCCCTACCCAGTCACCCAATTCACTTCTCCAGAGGCAATTACTTTTACCAGTTTCTCTTTTGTCCCTCAGAGTTAATTACCAGTTTGCAAACATCCGTAATTTTTTGTTTGAACACAAACATGCAGTACTTGGAATCTTTTCCAGTTTAATGTAACTCATCTTTATTGGTACATACCTGAACACTTCAATTCTAAACACCTTGATTCTAAACAGCTGTTTGATAGTCCATAGTTTGGTTTCAATGTGTTTAACCCAATACTAAATGAACGGACATTCAGGCTGTTTCCTATCATCTGCTCTTAGAAGCAGTGCTGCAGGGAATGTGCTTATCTCTACCCCATTTGTGCACATAGGAGTATGTATGCAAGACAGTGATGGAACTGCTGAGTGAAAAGGTATGAACATTTTACATTTTGGTAGGTTTTGCACACATTTGAGACAATAGAGAAATTTGAATATGGACTCTATATGAGATGATATGGAATTTGTTAATTTTCATAGCTGTGACAATGGTACTGTGATTGTGTAGAAGAATGTCTTTATTCCTAGAAGTTACATGATGAAGTATTTAGGAGCAGAGTGGTGACATCTGCAACTTATATTCAAATGGTCCAGAAAAAAAGTATGTTTGTTTAGGTGGCATATCATATGTATATACACATACACAGACATATGTACGTAAATAGGAATAAAGCAAATGTGACAATTTTTTAACTACAGAATCTAGGTGGAAGGGATATACAGATGTTCACTGATTCAACCTTTTATGTTTTTTAAGTTTTCAAAATAAAAATTGGGAAAGAAAAGATACTGCATATATGAAACAAAAGCAATACTATGAAAAAGGAACAATGAATAAGAAAGAGTTCTTAGAAATTTAAAATGATTGTTATAATTCGAGCAGGAGAAACATGGGGTATAAAGTTGAGGAAATTCCCCGGAACATCAAAAAGAGAAAGTATGAGTGAAAAGAGAAATCAGTGTGGGAAATCTGATAGCCAGCTTATTTTTGTTTCAGAGAGGAAAAGCAAACAGATACTATCAAAGAAAGGGAGGATAATCCCTCAGAGTTCAAGAAATTAATCTTCAAATTAGAAGAGTGCACCAAAGGTTGAGCAAGATTAAATCATCATTTAAGGAGCACTTACTATCTGCTAAGTACCTGGAATGGTCATTTCAGTTCTCACAACAACCTTCAGAGGCACACTTGGCATCCTCCTCCAATGATGTGGAAAGAGGATTTCACCCAAGGTCCCGCAGCTAGTAGGTGACAGAGACAGGACTTCAGCCTAAGCAGTATAAGTGACTTGCATTCTTTTTTTTTTTTTTAATTTATTTATTTTTACTGAGTTATAGTCAGTTTACAATGTTGTGTCAATTTCCAGTGTAGAGCACAATTTTTCAGTTACACATGAACATACATATTTTCATTGTCTCATTGTTTTTTGCTGTGAGTTACCACAATTGACTTGCATTCTTTACCACTATACCACTTACCTAAAAAGATCCATATATAGGCTAAATTATTAAATTTCAAAACACTGAGCATAAAATAAAGATGCTAAATGCTTTCAGGGGGCAAACCGGTAATGGGAGAGGAGGGGAAATTTAAGCAGCATTAGACTTCACGCTAAAGGATAATGGAAGAATGTCTTCAAAGTTCTGAAGGAAAAGTATTTTGAATGTAGAATCCTATACCCAATCCTATACTGAAGAGTGAGAGCAAAAGAAAGGTAGTTTTGGAAATCTAAGAATGCAGAAAACTTAGTTCACACACTTTCTGATGAAGTTGTTTGTAGATCTATTTCAGCGGCACAAAGGTGAAATCAAAGAGCACGTAAGATGTAGAGTACAAGAAACAGTAAAACTAATCTGATTCCAATAAAAAGAAATCTGAGGATGGCAACAGAATAACATGTCTACAAAAGTAACAGGTCCAACAGAATAAGAAATTATGAACTCCAGAAAAATGAAGTGTACAAGAAAGTCAACTGTAGTTGGCATGGCTTTGAGCAGTTAACTAGAAACAAAAACAGTTCAAATTGGTTGAGTCTGGTCAGACTGGGGACCAGACTGTCTACAATGGGAGGCAGACTGTAAACTTTGTTATTTTGTTTTGTTTTTGTTTGCTTTTTAATTTTTTTTTTATTTTGGGGGGAGGTAATTAGGATTGTTTATTTTTTTAATGGAGGTACTGGGGATTGAACCCAAGAACTCATGCATGCTAAGCAAGTGCTCTACCACTGAGCTATACCTTCACCCTGTAAACTTTGTTATAATTGCATGTTTTTTAAAACTATATATTTGTTACCTTGATATAAAATTTTGTTTAAATAATATTACTATATTGTTCAGCAACTGAAGCACCATATAATTGTCAAATAAAATACAACTGTAAACCAAGGAAATTTTAAGTATGCTTACCTGAAGCAGGCAGGTGGCACCTTTAAACAGTGAGACTGCTCAGTGTGACTTCCACAAATCAGAATTTGCCAAAAGAAAAGACAGTGAAGAGCTTTCTTTAAAATAATTTTTTAAAAAAATAATTATTTTCTTTGGAAATGATTCTCAAAGGAAACATAGTTTACTGTGCACTTTATTTGGCTACCAAAAGCAAATTGTCCCCATCTACAATACCCTGGTTCTATGAATCAACAGACCCTGAATGTAAAACTGAAGCTTTGATATTTTTCTTGTCACAATTTGGGTGGCTTTTCATTAACCCCGTGGAGAAACATAATGCAATGAGAGTGTAACGTGTTTTCATGAATATCTAAAGAGATGTTGTGTGTAAAATGCCACAAGAAATGCCTTGTAAATGTCTTATAAAAATATTCTTTTAAGACCTCCAGGGTTACAATGTCCACAGAAAAGGGATGAATCTTCTCTCCTACGACCTTTCTGGGCCTCGCTAGCTTTACCTTAAAATGGGCAGGGGTAGAGTTCGAGTCGGCTAGATGATCTTTGAAGCCCTCTCCAGTTCTTCAACTGTACTCTCTCTCTTCCAACTTTATAAAAGACCATTTGAAAAACATGCTTTGGTTAGACTCTCAGTTCACCTGGACAGTTCTTTAGACTTTTAATTAGTAATATTGACAGGTGAATCTGTGCGCAAGTACTGGGCTGTGCAGTTTGTTTGCCTAGCTCTCTGAATCCCTCTTTGTGAAGGCTGTGGGGCCACCACAGTGAGGCTTGTGTGCTGTCTGCTGCTAAAGCAGCTGCCGCCTTTCTTCCTTTATCCTTTCTCCAGTAAAGGAAAACGCGGGGATGCTTGTGTGTGCTTCAGATGAGGAGAATGCTCTCCAGACAGGTTATTCTCTGGGTTAAAGTGGATGGGGCAAGCACAGAGGAGCTCAGCTCAATGGGAAGAGAGGTCAAGGCAGCATCTGCCCAATGTTTGTTTCAACAGCTTCCGTCTTGAATATAGAATTTGTTGAGTGAGAGGCGAGGAGAAGAAGTTAAGAAATGCATTTAAGCAGTGGTGCGTTTCTGCTTAGTTTGTCAGCCAGTTTGGGGAGTGGAGGCGAAGCATGGGAGAGGAGAAAGGGACACACAAACCTAGTTTTCTTTTTCTATTATTAAATCCCTTGTTATTTCATAATCTCCACTTTAGAGATTCTTACTGCAGTATATTCTGTGTAACTGTTCACTGACCACGGAACACTGTTTCATGCTTATAGGTAAGAAATATCAAAATCACAAATATTCTCAACCTCTGATCTTAACAGTCCAACTGCTTTCTATATGGACTGGTCTCACACAATCCTCCAGGACCGTATGTTTTTACTCAGACACACTACAGCAAACACAGAACCATAAATCCAGCCAAAGAATAAGCAAAGATGGAAAAATATGAGAAAGTAACCAGGAATGTAGCATCATTTCAGGAGGGAAAGGGAAACAGAACAATAAAAAGAATAATCTTATAAAAGAGTGGAAATACTGGAAGAGAAACAAGGGCAGAGTGAAGGCAGAAGGAAAAGAGAGTGCACAGTAGGCAGCAACAAAAACATTGGTAATACTGTGCATTCCTGTCCTCTTGCATGTGGTTTGCCTAATCTGCTGTCTTTTATTCTATATACATGTGTGACTGGTCATGGTAAAAATAGGTCCCTTCCCTTAGAAAGCTCAGCAAATGGTATATGCATAGAAAAGAGCCCTAGATGAATACACATCAACTCGTTAACAGTGATTACACAGAGAGAGCTTTTCTGGGAGACTTCTACTTTCTATATTTCATATTTCAGTATTTTAATATGTTTTTAAAGAGCACATATTACATACATGTGTAAACAAAAAGGAAAAATCAAAACAGACTTTTAAAAATTTCTAACAATGAGATCGAGAGCATTTTCTTTTCCTTTCTCTTCTTTTACAAATGTGGATTTGAGATGCTAAAGGAAGCATTATTTCCCTTTCACCTTCTTCTTTGCAGGAAGGATTTTAAACAGGTGCAATTTCCTGGGAATTTACATAATTAGAATTCAGCATTTTTCTCAGTTCTTGGCAGCCAGGGATAGCCAAAATCTGTGACCCCTACACGTGGTGTTGCTCCTATGGGGCTTATAGTCTCAAGGGTATTTCTTCTTTCTTTATGGACAATTTTGTGAGCATGTTAGTCTCAACTTTCCAATTAGTTTCTTAAGAACAAAAATAATACCATATCTCCTTGGAGCCTAGAGTAGGCACTTCAGTTTTTATTGATTGACTGATTAATCACTAAATTCTCTTGGAAATTTTTTCCTTTCTTCCTTACTCTGCATAGAATTCTTCGTTCTCCAGGGTGTGTAAGCGGGTGCTACTTTTCCAGGGATTACTAATTGAGAATAGATGGTAGTAGATAATGGTACACATTTTTATTTAGATTTCATGGGATGAATACACACTTCTGCTTTAACCCAACTTCCCTCAGAGCCGGTTTTAAGAAATGAGGTCTAGGAAGCCTTGTCCCTCAAGATAAAACTCAGCAGCCACTGTGGAAAACAGTGTGGAGGTTCCTCAGAAAACCAAAAACAAAACTACCATATGACCCAGCAATTCCACTCCTGGGTATATACCCAAAGAAAACCAAAACATTAATCCAAAAAGATACATGCACCGCAATGTTCATAGCAGCATTATTTATAATTGACAAGATAGGAAGCAACCTAAGTGTCCATCAACAGATAAATGGATAAAGAAGATGCAGCATATATATACAATGGAATACTAGTTAGTCATAAAAATAATGAAAATTTGTCATTTGTAACAATGGGTGGACCAGGAGGATATTATGCTTAGTGAAATAAATCAGACAAAGGCAAATCCTGTATGTTTTATCTTATATTTGGAATCTAAAAGATACAACAAACTAGTGAGTATAACAAAAAGGAGACTGACAGATATGGAGAACAAACTAGTGGTCACTAATGAGGAGACGGAAGTGGGGAGGGACAAGAGAGGGTTAGGAGGCTAAAAGGCACAAAACGATTTACAAAATAAATAAGCTACAAGGGTATATTGTACTGCACAGGGAATACAGCCAATCTTTTCTAATAACTATAAATGGAGTATAGTCTATAAAAAATTTGAATCATTATGTTGTGCCCTTGCAACTAATGATATCATAAATCAATTATACCTCAATGTTTAAAACTAAAAAATAAAAAGATAAAACTCAGATGCAACAGTGAGTAAGGTCTGGGACCACCCTTATCCTCTTCCTTGCAGCCTTCCCACACCTTCCCTCCCTTGGCCCCTGCCACCATACCAAGTGGGCTGCTGCTCCAACAATGGACAGGCTGTTAGGCTGAAGCACTATTTCTGCTTACAAATCTCCCATATCTTTCAAGCCAACAGGCTGGACCAGCTTGAAATGAATGCAGGCCAGACCAGGCCTGAGAGCAACAACTCCCATGGGACAAAGTTTTGGTCTTAATCTACAGCTAAGTAAGCCCTCTCTGGTCCCATTCTACTCTGCTTAATTACACTGCAGGCTGCTCAGGAGGGTGCAACAGGCTATTAGCTGAGCCCACTTGGATTGGGTTTATAAATAGCTGTACATCCATGAAATCTTCAGGCTTTCAATGCAAGAAGGGGCTCACATAGGGCAATCTTGTTAGAAGGGGGTGGGACTTAAAAGTTTCCTTTGCCTAGGAATTATAAGGGCCAGAAAAATGTCATTATACAAATCAAAAATAGGAGGGGCATGAGGGTCACCTACAATTAAATCTGCCTTCCCCTGCCTCCTGGCTTCCTGGCACAGCTAGAGATGAAGGAAACGGGGCACAAGCCGTGAGGAGAAAGCCCCTCGATTTCTCACAACTGCCTCGAATATGACATTACTTTTCCTCAAAAAAACACAGAGCACTGACACATTTTATCTGAGGTTCCCCCAGGATTATCCAGTAACACATCCATTGTTGTATCAAGTGACTGGTAAAGGAAATGATAGGAAATGATATTCTGCCAGCAAGCTGGCTAAGAGAATGCCCTAGAAACTTTCTGCCTGAACATACAATCATTTGAAGCTGGACCCTGACTTTCCAGGGGTCCAATCAGCTACTGAGACAGGTCCCTATTATACAGGCAGATTATGTTTATGCAGAAAGAATGTCCATTTGACTTAAAAAATGTAAATAAATAAAAGTATTTCCTCATACTAAAAGTGAACAAACTGCAGGGTAGTTTTGGAAATCTTCTTAAGCCATAGAGTAGAATGCTAAGAAACGTTCCTGAAATCAAATCAAAGCGCTAAGTTTTCTGATTCAGATGGCAAAACTGAGGAGCAAGTTCAGGAAGGGAGAATGAAGGCATGAAGGTACCTGACTTAAAGGCAAGCCCCATGGAAGCCAGGCAGCCCCAGGGCACCAGTTCCCCCTCCTCCTCCCTCCCTACCCTCCTCTCCGCCCCACCGCAGGCCACAGAACCTGCCCTGTGCCCAGCAGGAAATACATTATTTCAGTTAGTCTTTTGTATTCATACGTAATAACTTTCTTCTATAGATATGTAAGTACTTTAGTCTTTCTTTTACAGTCTACTTTTTAAGCATCTTGAATTACAAGTAATCTTTGTAAGCATTTAAAAAATCTAAACTTGTGAAACAAGTTTCAGGATGATGTATTATAAAGCAAAATTTAGTTTTAAAGGGATTTATTTCATGTAGCATAATCCCCAGAGCATTTTAAAATGTGAATTTAAATTACAAACATTCAATATCTACACTACAGAAACTGATCATTTCAACTTTATCACAAACTATATACAGCTTTTGAAAAAGTTCCGTAGTATAAGTCTATAATAAAATATCATGTGGAAGGAAGAAGGAAAAGCTGACTTTTCAAAAACGAGAATATCAGAATTTCTTTCTTTAATGAAAGATTAAAAGATTTTAAAAGATGCTAATAACACGATCTTTTAAAAACCAAGGTAAAAATCTATAAAACAATAATCACAATTAATACAAATACTTCAACATTGAAGAAGGAGTTTTTGGACACAGAAACTGAAGGTATTAAGAAGTTATGCTTTATTTCTTGAACCCTGGTTTTGAAAAATCATTCAACTTTTAATTCAGGAAACACAAGTACACAATCTGAATAATGGTGGGAGTTCAAACTGGTGAAGTGCCACAATATAATGAACCTTCATTTCACAAGTGGGCAGAAATGGAGTAGAGAAGTGAGTCAGTAATGGTTACTCACCTAAGTCAAAGCAATCTAGTGCCCTGAAAACCCAGGATCACAGATGCTAGATTGCCAGGGATCTTAGATGTCAGAGGTCTAGCCCTCTATCCTGTGGGTCAGGATGCATATGTATCATACATGGATGATTTTGGAGGACACATGCTGGCAGTTCTTAATCTTTCTAATGGCAGAAGGGTGTGATGAAAGATGCTAAGTCAAGGATCAGTGGACAAGCTATCACCTGTGCATGTTCACATCTGCTTTACTTCTAGCTCGTCCTAGCTATCTACATTCTATGCTGAACTTAGTGGGGATTTCCTCACTGCATTCCACTATGTCCTCACAGTGTTTCCTTTTCCTTTCCCTTCTAGTTGCAGGGGAATAAATCGTGCATTTGTTTTCCAAGGATTGGCTGAACTGAATCACATGAACATGTGTTCTGTTTCAGATGTGTTTGAAACTGGGCTTAACTGCTTTCTGACATTTCTCTAGGGACTTCAAGGTCTCTTTTCTCTGCACAATTCCTGACACTCTGTGCTCTGCTGACTCTCAGGCTCCTTTTCTACACTCAGATTATTGGCTTCAGTTACACGGAGGAGTTAAAAAAACTCTTTCTTTGGAACTGGCCTGTGTTTGAAAAGGTGGGGCTTGAAATAATCGGAAAGAGTACTTTCTCATCCTTGTACATCTTATTTACCTCAGTGGAAAACATTTTTTCTTTCTTTTGAGGTGACCCAAAAGCATACAAAACTGGGTCTCCAAGAAATAGATGTGTCCTCTAATGAACTATCCAAATTCACTCTCTTTAAAAGTAAAAATATCAGGACTATGTAGTCATTAAAAAGAATGAGCCCTAGCTAAGTGTTCTGAGATTTGATGTTTTTGATGAGTGGAAAAAGCAAGCTGTAACAGTGAGTATGTGATTCTGCTTAAAAGATTTATACATATTTGCCTGTAAAAGGCATGGAATGACGCACACAGTGGTTGGCTGAAGAGTAGGCTTGTGGTGTGTAGAGCAGGTGAGGAGGAAGGGGACTTAAGCATTTTTTCTTTACTCATTTCTGAATTGTCTGGGTTTTTCACTGAGTGTGTAGTTAAATTAAATTCTTAAAAATTAATTAGGAGACATCACACACATTCACCAAGAATCCTTATCAATCTTTACTGCATGTAAAGTCCAGGAAACTGTTACATTCTTGCTTTGACTGGGTCCACGGAGAGTTCAATTCCTTCACCAGACATTCCTTGATTATCAGGCTTTTTGCTGGGTACCAGGCTACCAAAATGGATAATACCTGGTCCATGATAGGATGGAAATCTGCCCCAGAACGCAGATAAGAACAGGGAATTTGGTAAAAAAATGGGCACCGTCATCACTAGGGATACATCAGCTCCCTCACTTGACTCATAATTGGCCTTCCGTAGGCTTCCTCGTTTGGCAGAGCAATTGGCAGACGTCATCCTCTCATTCTTAAAAGTCAAATTTAGGATTAAGACTACTTAATACGGCTGCGCGAGGTGTCCTTGGAGAAAGAGAAGTCCCTTGAAGATAATAACCACTGTGGTACCCAGAATAGATTTTGCAGCTGCACATAGATCCTGTTTTATCTCTTTTCTCTGCTGAGTAATGTAGATTCTGGGACGCAACGGGGCAGCTGGTGACTTTGAACCAAATTTTACCTTTCAACGGAATCCAGGGAAATAATTTGCAACAAAGTGGCAGACGATGCAAAGTACTATGTGGAACACTAAATTGTGCTTTATTTTTTTCCTCCCAACTTTACGTTTCCATGCACCAAAATGCTGATGCTACAAATATTGGATGCCAGGCTTACCTGACAGGCTTCTTCCATCCCACCTGGGCGCGGGGGCTCAGAGCGAACGCGCGAACCGCGGCTGGAGCCCGCCTCTCGCCGCCGGAGCGCGCTCGGCCGGTCGCGGGTTCCCCTGCTGGCCCCGGTGCCGGAGCCGCTCAGCCGCTGGGGCTCCCGCAGTCAGCCCCCGGCGCGCACGCGCGCTCCCCTCGGGCGGCCTTGGCGCCTCGGGTCTTCGGCAGGGCGGCGACTGGACGGCTCCAACGGGGGGGGGAGGGGGGGCGGGGCGAGAAGCGAGCGCTCGCGGCCACGTGACCGACGCCAACATGGCGGCGCCCAGAAGCGTCCACCTGCTGATCCGTAGAGGTAAGCACCTGGAGGACAGCCCCGCGGGGGTTCGCACTGTCTCTCACTCGCTACGCAACCGGGTTCAAAGGGATACAAGTCCGCGTTCAGACTTGTTCAGATACAAGGCTCGGTGCACAGGAATGTGCTTTCAGTTCTGCGGACACACACGGGCACACACAATGACATACTGCCACAGGAGCAGACACACACGTGTTCATTTGTCAATCGCCTAGATTACGTCACTGTGTGGCATCTATTCGCAGTCACTCCTCGAGATTTATGGGACACTGTTTGAAGTTTTCTTCCCCCACGTCAGTTATATGATTCGTGTAGCAAATTTATTTATTCTGGCTGCGGAGCAACGAACCTACGGTAACTGAAATGCGCTTGGACACCCAGTTGACACAGGGAAAGCAACCTGTATTTGCTGTATCTGGTGGCATGATAGAACATGTCTTTGGGGAAACTTGCAGTTGTGATTATTCTCTTCCATTGGCTTAAAGTTAAGAAGAGAAATTATGCCTGGCAAGCTTTCAGTAGGTGTTATCCTTGGGTGAGTAGTGAGATTTTAGTAAATGTGCAAGTACTTTTGCAGGTGACTCTTTGTTGGACTTGAACCTGTTTCTGAATCTCTGTTGATGAGAAGTAGGAAGTTGTTTTAAGAATAGGGGGAGAGGGGAATTAAAATATTTTGAAGGACTATTTTGGTGTCAGCGTGTAGGAACGACAGTCCTGTGAGACAAGTATTATTTTCACAGTAAATAGGTACCGTTTATTTAGTGTCTTTTAAATACATGACACTGTGTTAAGCACCTTACGTATGCTAGGAACCTTTTAAAACTCAGTTAGGTATTACTTTGTTTGCTGATGAGGAAAAATGAGACAGAGCATTAAGTAACATGACTAAGATTGTACAGATTGTAACAGGCAAAGTGGGCATTACAACATGACTGATTTTTTTTTTTAATGATTTATTCCTCTGCCCTTCATGGCATGGTCTCTTCATAGAAATCTACGTACAAAGTTCAAACGAGACAGGACAAGTATGATGAGCGTGTGTGAAAAGTAAAGGGGAAGATGTGTTTAGAGAGGAGGGAGGATGGTAGGCGAATAGACCTTAGTATTTAGGTGTTAGTGGAGATGAGTAAGGAGCCACAAGAAGATTTGAGGTGAGAAGTTTGCAAAGGGAAGGTGATGTAGGCAGTGTTTCTGACTGGTTGGATGAAAGAGTGGAGTACAGCCTTGTGAAAAGAGCACCAATTTACATCTCTTAAGATCTGGGCTCCAATCCAAATTCTATTTACTAATCAAGTTACTTTTTTGTTTCCTCTTCTGACAAGAAATAATGGCGTTTAGACTTCTTTTTGGTGCACTGCACATAATGATGAAAAAGGATCTGGGTAGATAGTCAAGGTAGAGGAGGAACCAAAACACACACATATGTATTACATGCACACGTATATATGTATACATATGTGTATAATCTCTTTGCAGATTATAGGTAGAACATATTAATATTTTTTGTCACTTGACAATTTTGACAAATGGTGGTTCAGACAATCTTGGAAAAAGCTATAGAGATGGCTGTAGTAACCCATCCCACTATACCCAGCAAGAGGGTTATCTTCTGACTAGAAGAGGGGGATATTCTTACTAGAAAGAGGGAGGGAAAATATGTCATCAGAAAGAGATTTAGTGGTAGGGAAAGGCTCTTTATGGACTATCCATAGCTGGTTTTACACTGCAGATGGTTTGTCCTATACTACTTGCTCTCTACCCCCAGAGTTGAAAATAAAGGGTAAATTTATGAAGGGTCCTCTTTCCTCTTCTTCCCTTTCACCTTATTTTATTTTATTTTTTATAACATTTGGGGTGGTAATTAGGTTTGTTTGTTTATTTAACGGAGATAAATGGGGATTGAATCCAGGACCTCGTGCATGCTAAGCACACTCTCTACCACTGAGCTATACCCTCCCCCCTCACCCTTTTTGATTGATGTAAATTAATCCATCGTAAATCTTCATGTGCCAGGATTTATCATCAGCATCTATGTATATCTTTCTCCCCTGGAAAATGGGAAGAAGAGATTTTTTTAACCTCTTAAGAAAGGTATAAATTTTCTCTCATGACTCTCCAGTACATTGTTGCTTTACTTACAGTACACCCTTTATATAGTAGTTACCTGCTTCCTCTCACCATCACTAGATTGCTAACTCTTGTTGAGCAGGAACTGTGTCTTATCTTTCTTAACAAACACAGTACCTGGCTCAAAAGCATACTGAATTGAGAGGCTGTTAATACTTGTTCTCCTCTATCATGGGCTAAGGGCTGGGTAGAAACTATAAGAAGTGACATTGAAAGGACAGATTAGTCTCTTGGAACCTAGAGAGCAGGTAGCAAGAGCCTTTTAGGGGCAAAAGTATTCCTTGGTATTAGCACTGGCAGGAAATCTCAGATCAGATGCGTAATCCCTACCCCGGGGCCCCAGGAGCTCTCCCCTTGCTCAGTCTCTCACCGTCAATCCCCGCTTTACTGGAATCCTTGTTCCAGCTCCTGAAGCCACTCCATAAGCCCAGTGAGTATCGGAAGGAATGAGGAAGGCAAAGAAGGGGGCATATTTTCTCCTTTACACTCATGTTCCTTTTATGAGCCAGTCTCTCCTGGCTTGCCTCCTGTTTCTCTGATTTCCCCATACTCTCACTAGGCTCTTCTTCTATTAGGTTTATAAATATCTGTATTCCCCAGATTCCTTTTAAGCCCTTATTCCAGTTTCCTCTCCTTGTTGTCACCAATCAAATTTACTAGCAAATCTATATGATTTTTTAGAACAGTATCCCCTGGAACTGGGCACGAGGCCTCAGTGCCAGCTCTCTGTTAGGCATCATTTCCTAGATGTCTCACAGGCCCCTTCAACTCAACAGGTCCAATGCAGAAATGAATATTGTTCTCCATGCCTTCTGCTCCTCTGCATATAAACTCTGTCTCCATGAATAGTCTCACCATCTGGTCAGTACCTAAGTGTAAGCATTTAAGTTCTTTTGGTCTCCACCACTGCCTTCAATGTCTATGTCCAGTGAGTCAGTAAATCCAGTTTCTTGGGTCCCTCCAGTTTTCTGCATGATCTTCACCATCCCTTGTAACTGGTCTCCACCCCAGTTCATCTTCTTCCCCACAACCAGTTTGTCCTTCTAAAATTCAGATCTGATGATGATGCTTCCCTACTAAAAAACTTCTAAGAACTCTTCATTGCTGAGATAAAGTCTGAATCCCTTAGCATGGAAAGATAACTCCATCTCAGTCTGGCCTCAATTTATCTTTTTCGCCTCACCTCCTACAAGTTTCCTATCCTCGTATATCTGTTAAGGTTTATCATTGTGTGCCTCCTTAATTGCTTTATCTGCAATGTCCTTTTTCACCCAGCAAACCATTCATCCTTCAAAGCCACACTTAAATGCCATCTCTCCTTTGGAGCTGTCTTTGCTTCTGCCCAGGCTAACCTAACCCAGTCTGCTTACATAGCACTCAGGGCATACCTTTATCACAACACTTACCACCCTATATCAAAGCATGTACACTTATCTGAACAGTATTTGTTTACAACTCTGTTTCTTCTGCCAGAATGGGAGCTTCTTAGAGACAAAAATCTTTTCTTCTCCTCTTCATCTCTGTCTGCCCCAAACCTGAAACACAGTGTGTGCATACAATAAGTACTCAGTTTCATAACTCAATTAAAGATCTTTCTGAATGTGACCTCCTGTAGCAATATTTGTGCACAAAAGTTATATGGTAGGCCTAAAGAATAATTTATCTTAAAATCTCAATTCTCATCATATGACAGGATAGTGACTTTTTTCCACTTTTCTCTCTCTCTCTCTTATATTCCCTGTCCCTCCAAGATTATTTTAAGGCATTTTTACTTCTGCGTGCCTTTGTGAGCAATTATGAGAATTTCATTTGAGGTAATTTGAATTATGAGTCAGACTTATCAGAGATAATTAGAAAAAGGAGGCTGAGGTGGGGGAAGGGAAGAAATCTAAAGGAGAAGGGCTTGAGGCTTAAGCAGTGTAGTCATGGGAGAGATAAAGGAAGCTGATGGAAGTAAACCCTTGGACGTAATCACTATCCTGCTGTCCTTCCACAATCCATGTAGAGGGGACCGAAGCCAGTGAGAGCAGAGGGGGTAGATTGTGGGCAAGTCCAGCAGAAAGTCTAAGAAAGGCACAGTTGGTGAGGGTGTGAAGTAGTTTGGCCTTTCCAGAGGGCTGTATGGCAATGAGTATCAAGGAGTAAGGTATATACACTTTTTACCTAACAATTCTGCTTTTAGGAATTTATTCTAAAGAGATATCTAGAATGATGTTCACCCAAATGTTCATAGCTGTTATTTCCAGATGGTGAGATTGGACTGATTTTTACTTTCTTTATACTTGAAGTATTTGAATTTTGTACATTGAGAAGGTAGCATTTTTATTTTCCAAGGCAGTAACTTTTTTTCCAACTGTACTAAAAAGCAAACAAATACAAAAAGCATCAAATGTTCGAATGGACCAAACCCAAGGGAAAAATGTCTTTTATTATGCACACCTCTTTTACTTTGCAACAAAGCAAAATGTGTATATAATTTATAATACAGGAAAGGAACAAGGAATCAAGATTTCCATGATCAAAGATTGGTAACTGGAAATTACTTATGTATACTCACAAGAATTTAAGATGCATGTAAGTCTGCTAACATTTTATTATTCTTGTTTTTATTTTAACAAATGTAAAAAATACTTACAAGTGCTTCTGTTCACTTGTGACTCTAAGGCCATAGATTCTTCCACTGAGAATTCTCTTACCATAGTGGTTTTTCAAAAATTTAACCTCCTAGTTAGGGGAGGGGCTATTTTACATCCTAAATTAAGCACTTTAAACTTTGGTCAACTGACCTGAGATCCATACTATTTTGTGTAGCTTCTGTAGGGAAACGTACCCACAGTTTCGTCAAACCAGCTTATAGAATTAAACCTTTGGGATGCAGTCCATGGGTGTTTTGGAAAATGCTAATGTTTATAAGGAGCTTCATGGGACTTAAACTATTCATGTTTATAGCCAGAGAATGGAAATGGATTTTTGCTATATGATATATTTTTAAACAAATACCTTTCAGCTCTATTATAATATGGCTTGTTACTACATACATACTAACAATACTTAAGGTATACTTAACAATCAGATCATGGTCCTAAAGTCTTTAAAGTCAGACTTGTCCATCAAGTCATATAAGCTCTTATGTTTTCCCTTTGCTTGAAATAGCTTTCTGTAGCACTTAGTTCCTGTCTCCCAGTGAAATTATGACATTTTAATGCAAGTACAGGGCATGTGGGCCCTCAGGGATGAAAGCTATGGAGTCATTTTTTAAAAAAGAAAAATGTTGACCTGTATTTGTTGACGTGGAATGATATCTACAATATATATTATTTGGAAAATGCAAGCTATAGAGTGATTTACTATACTCTAATTCTGTGAAATCAAATACTGATATTTCTATGTGTGCCAAAGTGTATAACATACGTACACAGAGAGAGAGAAAAAGGCAGGGGGTAGGGAATGGCATTCGCCTAAATAAATATTCACAGTTTTCTTGAAATGGCTACGTCCCCCAAGCCTTGGGAATCTTTGAAAATGCAGAGTGGATGCTACATATCTTTGGGAATTTGGCAGAGGTGGGAGGAGAATAATATATATGCAGAATTTCATTTGGACGTCATCTTGTTTTCCAATTAAAACAGTTTTTTCTTGTAGAGATTGGATTTTCTTTTTTCACTTTTGAATGTGGAGAGTTTGAAGCATGCAGAGAAGTAGAGAGAACAGGACATAACTCATCACCTACTTAGAAAAGTCATCAACCTACAGTGGCTCTTGTTTCGTCTTTGCTGCCAGCTGCCTCCCCTCCCCCAAGCTGGATTATTTTGAACTACATCTCAGATATAATTTCATCTGTAGATTTTTCATTAGGTACCTCTAAAAGCCAGGAGCCTTTTTAATTTTCTTCATAGATTGTACTTATGGGTTCTAGAATTTACATTTGGTCCATTTCTCTGTTGAGATTTCTCAGCTGTTTTTTCATGTCTATCTTTTCCTTAAGTACTTGTACATACATATTTGTAATAGCTGTTTTAAAGTCCTTATCTGTGAATCTGTCATCTGGCCGATCCCAGAGTCTGTTTCTGTTTTATTGACTGCTTTTTTTTTTTTCCTGATTATGAGTTACGTTTTTCTGATTCTTCACATGTTACTTGATACATGATTGTATATACGACATAGACTTAATACCTTGTAGAGATTATATTACTTTTCTTTAAAATATGTCAAGTTTTGTTCTGACAGGCAGTTAAATTGCTGCCAGATCTTTTTGATTCTGCCAGGCTTGCTTTTATTCTTTGGTAGGGTGCATCTCTTTGTTTTGCTCTTAGTCCTAGAGTGTGGCCCTTGCTCTAGTGCAGAGTTCAGCAAACTTGTTCTGTAAAGGGACAGATAGTAAATATTAAGCAGTGTAGTCATGGGAGAGATAAAGGAAGCTGATGGAAGTAAACCCTTGGACGTGGGCCCTGCGGTCTCTATTGCAACTACTCAACTCTGCCAATATAGTGCAAAAGCAGAAGAGACAGTATGTAAAGAAATGAGCACAGCTACGTTCCAATGCAATTTTATTTACAGAAAAGACAGTGAGCCGAGTTTGGTCCACAGGTTTTAATTTGCCCACCTTTCCTCTGCTGGTGCGTAATTCTTCCTCCTGAGATCTCAGTTCATCTTTCAGATCCCCACTGAATGCCTGTGGGCTAAATGAGGTCTGTCTGCTCTGAGTGGGCTAGGACTTCAATTTCTCCCAGCCCTGCAACCTCTGGAATCTATGTTCAGCTCTCAGCCTTGCAGCAGCCACTGTCTGGTGGACCTCTCTCTCTTCCAGTCTCCTGCCATACAAATTCCAGCTGCTTCAGCAGCCAACCCTCTGCTCTTTGCCTCCCTTAACAGAACAGCCAGGTGCTGTGCTTGGCTTGGGCTTCCCATTCAAGTGCCACATTTGGGACAGTTTCCTCCGGCAGAATACCAGAGCCAGTCTGAGTTCACCTTGTGTATTTATTTACCCTCAAGTTTCACTGTCCTGCCTTACTTAGTCAACAGCCAGTGCCAAAAAATAGCTTCTTCACATTTTGTCGAGTTGGCTCATTGTTTAAGGCAGGAGGGAATTCTAGTACCAGTTACGCCAAAATGGCTAGAAAAGGATGTCAATTTTTTTTAACCAATAAGTTTATTTTCCCACTTTTCTTTCTTTTTTTCTTTTTTTATTTGTTTTTTTTTTAACATTTTTTATTCATTTATAATCATTTTACAATGTTGTGTCAAATTCCAGTGTTCAGCACAATTTTTCAGTTATTCATGGACATATACACACTCATTGTCACATTTTTTTCTCTGTGAGTTATCATAACATTTTGTGTTTATTTCCCTGTGCTATACAGTGTAGTCTATTCTACACTTTTGAAATCCCAGTCTATCCCTTCCCACCCTCCACCCCCCTGGTAACCACAAGTCTGTATTCTCTGTCTGTGAGTCTATTTCTGTCCTTTATTTACGCTTTGTTTTTGTTTGTTTGTTTTTGTTTTTGTTTTTTAGATTCCACATATGAGCGATCTCATATGGTATTTTTCTTTCTCTTTCTGGCTTACTTCACTTAGAATGACATTCTCCAGGAGCATCCATGTTGCTGCAAATGGCATTATGTTGTCGGTTTTTATGGCTGAGTAGTATTCCATTGTATAAATATACCACATCTTCTTTATCCAGTCACCTGTTGATGGATATTTAGGCTGTTTCCATGTTTTGGCTATTGTAAATAGTGCTGCTATGAACATTGGGGTGCAGGTGTCATCCTGAAGTAGATTTCCTTCTGGATACAAGCCCAGGAGTGGGATTCCTGGGTCATATGGTAAGTCTATTCCTAGTCTTTTGAGGAATCTCCACACTGTTTTCCATAGTGGCTGCACCAAACTGCATTCCCACCAGCAGTGTAGGAGGGTTCCCCTTTCTCCACAGCCTCTCCAGCATTTGTCATCTGTGGACTTTTGAATGACGGCCATTCTGACTGGTGTGAGGTGATACCTCATTGTAGTTTTGATTTGCATTTCTCTGATAATTAGTGATATTGAGCATTTTTTCATGTGCTTTTTGATCATTTGTATGTCTTCCTTGGAGAATTGCTTGTTTAGGTCTTCTGCCCATTTTTGGATTGGGTTGTTTATTTTTTCTTATTGAGTCGTATGAGCTGCTTATATATTCTGGAGATCAAGCCTTTGTCGGTTTCACTTGCAAAAATTTTCTCCCATTCCGTAGGTTTTCTTCTTGTTTTATTTCTGGTTTCCTTTGCTGTGCAGAAGCTTGTAAGTTTCATTAGGTCCCATTTGTTTATTCTTGCTTTTATTTCTTCTAGGAGAAAATTTTTGAAATGTATGTCAGATAATGTTTTGCCTATGTTTTCCTCTAGGAGGTTTATTGTATCTTGTCTTATGTTTAAGTCTTTAATCCATTTTGAGTTGATTTTTGTATATGGTGTAAGGGAGTGTTCTAGATTCATTGTTTTACATGCTGCTGTCCAGTTTTCCCAACACCATTTGCTGAAGAGACTGTCTTTATTCCAATGTATATTCTTGCCTCCTTTGTCAAAGATGAGTTGACCAAAAGTTTGTGGGTTCATTTCTGGGCTCTCTATTCTGTTCCATTGGTCTATATGTCTGTTTTGGTACCAATACCATGCTGTCTTGATGACTGTAGCTCTATAGTATTGTCTGAAGTCTGGGAGAGTTATTCCTCCGGCCTCTTTCTTTCTCTTCAGTAATGCTTTGGCAATTCTAGGTCTTTGATGGTTCCATATGAATTTTATTATGATTTTTTCTAGTTCTGTGAAATATGTCCTGGGTAATTGGATAGGGATTGCATTAAATCTGTAGATTGCCTTGGGCAGTGTGACCATTTTAACAATATTGATTCTTCCAATCCAAGAGCATGGAATATCTTTCCATTTTTTAAAGTCTTCTTTAATTTCCTTCATCCATGGTTTATAGTTTTCTGTGTATAATTCTTTCACCTCCTTGGTTAGATTTATTCCCAGATATTTTATTACTTTGGGTGCTATTTTAAAGGGGATTGTTTCTTTACTTTTTTATTCTGTTGATTTATCGTTAGTGTAAAGAAATGCAACTGATTTTTGAACGTTAATTTTGTAACCTGCTACCTTGCTGAATTCTTCAATCAGCTCTAGTAGCTTTTGTGTGGACCTTTTAGGGTTTTCTATATATAGTAACATGTCATCAGCATATAATGACACTTTTACCTCTTCTTTTCCAATTTGGATCAACCCTTTTATTTCTTTCTCTTGCCTGACTGCTGTGGCTAGGACTTCCAGGACTATGTTGAATAGGAGTGGTGATAGTGGGCATCCTTGTCTTGTCCCAGATTTTAGTGGGAAGCTTTTGAGTTTTTCACCGTTGAGTACTATGCTGGCTGTAGGTTTGTCATATATAGCTTTTATTATCTTGAGATATGTTCCCTCTATACCCACTTTGGCGAGAGATTTTATCATAAATGGGTGTTGAATTTTATCAAATGCTTTTTCTGCATCGATTGAGATGATCATGTGGTTTTTGTCCTTTCTCTTGTTGATGTGATGTATTACACTGATTGATTTGCGTATGTTGAACCAGCCTTGTGTCCCTGGGATGAACCCCACTTGGTCATGATGTATAATCTTTTTTATGTGTTGTTGGATTCTATTTGCTAAAATTTTGGTGAGGATTTTGGCGTCTATGTTCATCAGTGATATTGGCCTATAATTCTCTTTTTTTGTAGTGTCTTTGCCTGGTTTTGGTATCAGGGTGATGGTGGCTTCATAGAATGAGTTTGGGAGTATTCCCTCCTTTTCAATCGTCTGGAAGAGTTTGAGAAGGACTGGTATGAGTTCTTCTTTGTATGTTTGGTAGAATTCCCCGGTGAAGCCGTCCGGTCCTGGACTTTTATTTGTAGGGAGGTTTTTAATTGCTATTTCTATTTCCTTTCTAGTGATCGGATTGTTCAAGTGTTCAGATTCTTCTTGATTCAGTTTTGGTGGACAGTATGTTTCCAGAAACTTGTCCATCTCCTCTAGGTTATCCGGTTTGGTTCCATATAGTTTTTCATAATATTCTCGTATGATATTCTGTATTTCTATTTTGTTTGTTGTAATTTCTCCATTTTCCTTTCTTATTTTGCTAATTTGTGCTCTCTCTTTTTTCTTCTTTGTGAGTTTGGCCAGAGGTTTGTCGATTTTATTTACTTTTTCAAAAAACCAGCTTTTGGTTTGGTTGATTTTTTCTATGGTCTTGTTAATCTCTATTGTATTTAATTCCTCTCTGATCTTTATTATTTCCTTCCTTCTGCTGCTTTTTGGGGCTTTTTGTTCTTCTTTTTCTAATTCATTCAGGTGGTGGGTTAAATTGTTTATTTGAGATTGTTCTTCTTTTTTGAGGAAGGCCTGTATCGCTATAAACTTCCCTCTTAGCACTGCCTTTGCTGTGTCCCATAGGTTTTGAGTGGTTGTGCTTTCATTCTCATTTGTCTCAAGGTATTTTTTAATTTCAGCTTTGATTTCCTCATTGATCCATTGTTTTTTCAATAGCATATTGTTTAATCTCCATGCTTTCCTTTTTTTCTCCTTTGTTTCTCTGTTGTTGATTTCCAGTTTCATGGCATTGTGGTCAGTAAAGATGCTTAAGATAATTTCTATCTTCTTAAAATTGTTGAGGTTTCTTTTGTGCCCAAGTACATGATCGATCCTGGAAAATGTTCCATGTGCACTTGAAAAGAATGTATATCCTATTTTTGGGGGGTGTAATGCTCTGAAAATATCCACCAAATCTAGTTTTTCTATTGTAGTATTTAATTTCTCTGTTGCCTTGTTTATTTTCTGTCTGGAAGATCTGTCTAGTGATGTTAATGCAGTGTTAAAATCTCCAACTATGATTGTATTCCCATCAATATCCCCCTTTATCTCTGTTAGTAATTCTTGTATGTACTTAGGTGCTCCTATATTGGGTGCATATATATTAACGAGTGTAATATCCTCATCTCGTATCACTCCTTTAATCATTATAAAATGTCCTTCTTTATCTTTCTTTATGGCCTTTGTTTTAAAGTCTATTTCGTCTGAAATCAGTACTGCAACACCTGCTTTTTTGGCTTTTCCATTTGCATGGAATATCCTTTTCCATCCTTTCACTCTCAATCTATATGTGTCCTTCTCCCTAAAGTGGGTCTCTTGTATGCAGCATATTGAAGGTTCTTGCTTTATTATCCAGCCTGCCACTCTGTGTCTTTTGACTGGAGCATTTAGTCCATTAACATTTACAGTAATTAATGATAGATGTGTGTTTATTGCCATTTTGAACTTATCTTTGCAGTTGAATTGGTATATCCTCTTTGTTCCTTTCTTCTTCCTTTTGTGGTTTGGTAATTTTCCTTTGTATTATCATGGATTTTATTTAATTTTTGTGACTCCTTTGTAAATTTTTGGCTTGTGGTTACCCTTTTTTGTAAATCTATCAACCCATTACTATAACTGTTTTTATTAAACTGATAGTAACATGATCTCAAACCCATCCTACTGTTAAAAAAAATTAAAAAAGAAAGAAAAAAATATTCTATATTTCCCTGCCTCCCTCTCCCACTTTCAGTGATTTGTATGTCTTCTTTTATAATTTCATGTTTACTTTATTTGTAATTCATGAGTTATCACCTTTCCAGTTGTGTGTTTCTCATTTCTGTAGCATCCTGCTGCTTTTCTATTTAGAATAGCCCTTTCAATATTTCTTTTAGCATGGGTTTAGTGTTGCTAAACTCCTGCAGCTTTTTTTTTTGTCTGTGAAACTCTTTATTTCTCCTTCTATCCTCAAGGATAGCCTTGCTGGATAAAGGATCCTAGGCTGCATCTTTTTTTCATTCAGGGCTTTGAATATATCTTGCCACTCCCTTCTGGCCTGTAGTGTTTGTGTAGAGAAATCAGCTGAGAGCCTTATGGGGGTTCCCTTGTAACTTACTCTTTGCTTTTCTCTTGCTGCCTTTAGAATCATTTCTTTATCCTTGACTCTGGCCATCTTGATTATGATATGTCTTGGTGTGGGTCTATTTGGGTTCTTCCTGTTTGGGACCCTCTGAGCTTCCTGTACTTGGATATCTGATTCCTTCTTTAAGTTTGGGAAGTTTTCAGTCATGATTTCTTCAAAAACCTTTTCGATCCCCTTTGATCTTTCTTCTCCTTCTGGGACCCCTATTATGCGAAGATTGGGACGCTTTATATTATCCCATAGGTCCCTTATGCTATTTTCATTATTTTTTATTTGCTTCTCTTTTAGTTCTTCTGAATGGGTGCTTTCTATTGCCCTGTCTTCTAGATCACTAATTCGTTCCTCTGCTTTATCTAGTCGGCTTTGCACAGCTATTAGATCATTCCTCATCTCTGTCAACGAGTTTACCCATTCTACTTGGCTCTTCTTTCTAGCTTCAATTTCATTTTTGACATATTTTATATCTCTAAACACTATCTCTTTTAATTCCTTCAGCAATTCGATCACCCCTTTTTTGAAATCTTGATCTAGTAGGCTATCGATGTCTATTTCGCTGATCTTTCTTTCAGGGGATTTCTCTTGTTCTTTTAATTGGGAAAGGTTTTTCTGCTTCTTCATCTTGCTCATACCTCTTTGGCACTGTGGTTTATGGAGTATCAGTTGTTTATTTTGGTCCTTAAGGATTTTTTCTATCTGATGCCTATTTAGGAATAGAACTTAGGGAAAAAAAGAAAAAAAAAATGAGAGAGAGAGAGAAAGAATTTTAAAAGAAGGGAGAAAGAGGGTTTGAAAACAGTGTATAATGAATAATAGAAGAGTGAGTTAAAGCAGAGTATTAATCGGGTTGAGACGTCCTTTTAAAACCTTTACAAAAAAAGGGGGGGGAGATGAATAGATGTATTTGAAACCTGCGTCTAATCAATAGCAGGACATCAAAACCCAAGAGAAATAGAAATGAATTAAGAAGTAAAGATTAAGAGAGTAATAGAAAATAGAACAGGTAAAAACAGATTTAAAAAAAAAAGGGGGGGCGGTTGTCGGTGTTCTCCTGGAGTCTGTGTGCTTTTAATGTGAAGTCTTTCTGTCTTCGTCCTGTTTTGGAAGCTCAGCTTGCTGTTTTCAGAGGCCCTCCGTTGGCGCCCTCTTCTGTGCTGCTCCCAGCACCTGTCGGCAAGCAGATCGCGCCTCCTCCTAACACTGGGTCAGGTGCAGCTCTCTGCTGTGGGCGGGCGGTTCGCTTCCCCTCCAGATGCCGCAGTCAGATGTTGCAGACTGGCCGGGTAGGAGGGCGGGTCGTGCCCCCTCCCAGCACCTCCGTCAGGTGCTGTGTTCCTGCCCGAAAGGCGGGGAGCCGCTCTTGCTCTACCTGCGCCGCCGCCCGTAGCTCCACTGCTCTGTGCGGCTGCGCGCCCCCGCCCTGGTCGGCGCCCCGCCCTGGTCGGCGCCCCGCCCTGGTCGGCGCCCCCGCCCTGGTCGGCGCCCCCGCCCTGGTCGGCGCCCCCGCCCTGGTCGGCGCCCCCGCCCTGGTCGGCGCCCCGCGGGTGGGCTCGGGGAAGACCGAGGGACAGCCCTGTCCCTGCTCCGAGCCAAAACCCAGCTCCTTGTTTGTCTTTGTGGAGCAAGTTCTCTGAGGGACCAGGATGGAAGGATCCTATCTGCCCCGGGCTGCAAGCCAGTCTCAGTCTGGCCTTTGAGGCTGCTAAGCCCTTCAGTGCGGATGCAGGTTTCGCCCCCGCCTCCGCCTGAGTGCTAAGCGCGGAGGATATGGCGGCTGTGCCTGAGCCCCGCCTCTCTTCCCCCGAAAACTTTCCGCGGGTTTTCAGAGATGGGGGTGTGCACCCTTCCCCCGAGAGCACATCAACCTTGCTGTTTTATGGAGGGCCCAGGTTGTTCTGCCCTGTGCACCCACAGCCACAGCGCGCAGCCCCTTGCGTTCCCCCGGGGCCGCCTCCGTGCAGCCACTTCCCTCCTCCGCCCGGCTTGTGCAGCCTGGCCCTGCCCGCCGCTGCCGCCCCGCGTCTCAGGCTGGGTGTCGGGGGGGGGGGGGGGGGGGGACACTCTGTGCCCGTTTAACTTAGTTCTGTTAGTCAAGGGCTGCTCTGTACAGATCCGAGCCTCGGAGGCTCCCCCTCCGTCCCGCTGGCCTCTCAGTTGGAGAGGGGAGACCCGGCGAGCGAGCGCCAGTCCTCCTTTGCCGCTCCCTCCCCGCGGGACCCGTCCCGCGCTGCTTTGCCTTTTGTTCTTTCTTTTTTCCTTTTCTCCTACCAGATTTTTGGCGTCTTTATCTTTTGAAGAGGGCGATGGTCTGTTGGAGTTCCACAGGTGCTCTGGTTGGCTGAGTGGGTCTGTAGATGTGGGTCTTGGTGTATTTGTGGGAGAGGGTGACCTGCGAGCGTCCTTCTACTCCGCCATCTTCTCCGGGAAGCCTCTTTCTTTTTTTCTTGAAATTTATTTGTTGAAGCAACTGATTAGTCTGTCTACCCTAATGGAACTTTCCACATTCTGGATTTTGCTGATTGTATATCCAATGGGGTCATTTAAAATGCTCCTCTGTAAACTGGCAGTTAGATCCAAGGCCCGACTTGATTTAGGTTAGACTTTTTTTGGCAAGAATACTTACTAGAGTGTTGCTTTTTGTGATGTAAGTGGCCACTGGTCATCATTACTTGCCTCCATTAACTCATTAAGAGTTTGCAAAATGGTAATATTTTAATACAGTCATTCCTTGCTGATTTATTAGCTTGAAAATGTCCACAGAAAGAACCTTTATCATCAAGTATTTGATTACCCTGATAGACATCATCCTGAAAAGTTAAATTGTTTGGTTTGTTCTCTGTATTTATCAGTTTTTAAAATAACAGTTTATCCTCCAAAAATGAGCAATGAGTTGTTGTTTAGAATCACATGGATTTACTTTTAATCATGTATCTGCTTCTTTAATTTTCTGAAAGTATATGAAAGGATCATGCAGTGTTGAAGTATAATCCTAAAGCAGGATTTCAGGATTAAAGATAGGAGAGCAAAAGCTATTGATAGAAATAGCATTGGAAAAAAAAAAAACAAATTTAGGGAATTCTTACTATAACTTAAAAGTAGAATATTATAGGGTGAGAAAAGATTGAACATCCCCCAGAGTCCGTTGCAAGTTGATCTTATGGTATTAATCATTCACATTATAGCAGGAGGTTCAGTTTTGCACCTAGTACAATGTCAGATTCTGTGCTTCGAATAATATGCTTCTTAATATCCAAGGAGTGATTATATATCAGAAAAGGCAACTGGGTAAAGATCTGATTTTGGGGCTTGTCTCTACAACTTATTAATCACATGAATTAAAAAAGTAACAATTTTCCACCCAACTTTGCTGTGAACCTAAAGCTGCTCTAAAATTTAAGTCTATTAGAAAAATAACTTAGCTTTTCTGAATTTCACTTTCTTCATCTGTTTAAAAAAAGGGGATTAAGACATTAAGTGAGAGAGCCTGTGAAAACACCTCTCACTAGAAATGTCCCTTTCCTTTTAGCAGATGTTCTCCATTGATTGAAGCAATTACAAGGAAACCTAGATTCAGGGGAGAGGACCTAGAGTCCCTCTTCACTGGATAAGGGTCAATGAATCTTGACAGTCTAAGGCTGTTTCTTGAATATGAGGAGGAGGGAGAGAATGAACTCCCAAGTATATGCAAAATTTTGTCTTGTGAGCTCTTCCCTAAAGGAAAATATGCAAAGCTTTCATTAATTTCTCAGAATAAGATGTAATTTGGAAAAAAATAGCATTTCCTTTTATATCAGTGTTCTTTCATACTCTTCCCATTGAGCAGTGAGGTCTCTGTCCCCTCCTCTTGAGTCTAGACTGTTTTGTGACTACTTAAACCAAGAGAATGGGGGAGGTGATGCTGTGTCTTTCAAGGCTGTCATAAAAGGAGATGCAGTTTCTGCCTTGTTCACTGGGACAGTCATGCTGGGAGCCTGAGCTGCCTTGTAAGAAACCCAACTACCCTGGGGCTGCTGTGTTGTAAGGAAGCGAAGCCATTTGTAGAGGATACTGGAAAGTTACCCTGTCAGGAGACCTAATCTTTGAGTCATCCCATTGCAGGCACCAGACATGTGAGTGAATGAGCCTTCAGATGGTTCCAGCCCTCAGCCATAGAGTTGTCCCCAGCCTTCAAGTCTTCTTGACTAATCACCTCAGATATGCAGCCTCAGACTTTCATTTCTGAATTCTTGACCCAAATAATCCATGAGCATAATAAAGTTGTTAGGTTTTTAAAAACACTGTTAAGTTTTGGGTAACTTGTTACACAGCAATAGTAACTAGAATAGCATATAATATCTAAGAGCCAGCGACAGATAATTTTCACTGGAAAACCTAAAGAACCACTTGTAGGGAGTACTTGCAGGCAGGCAGTAACAAAATGCCTCTTGAAAAATTTGAAATCACTACACACAACAAAGATAGCTTATCACCAAGTATTTATAATTTACTCATAGTCTAGATGAAGTTTATCAGTCTGGAGTCATTTTTATCTTAAGTGATATTACTCAGCATCACAGCTAACTTTCCTTATTTACCAGTTTTCCAGGAGAACAGAGCTAGACTGAAATAACCCAAGGTCAAATGTGTCAATATAGAAATATCCAATGAGAAAAGCAAAGTAAGAATATTAATACTAGGCAGAATAGAATTTAAGGCAAAAGTCATCAAACAGAACAAAAATGTTAATGGACCTTTTCTCTTTCTACTCACTCACTATCCCCCTAATGATCTTATCAGTCCTATGACTCTGATACCCTATTAAGCTGTTGACTTCCATATTTATGCCCCAGCAAGACCTTTCTCCTAAATTCCAGACTCATGCATCCAGCTGCTTACTTAACATTTCCAGTTGGATGTCTAATCGACATGTCAAAATCAACATGTCCAAGACTGGATTTCTAATCTTTTTCCTCAAATTTGCTCCACTCCAAAGACTTCCCTACTTTAGTTGATGGTAATTTTGTCCTGTCAATTTCTCAGACCATAAACATTCTAATCAGCCCTAGTTCCTTTCTTTCTCTCACTCTGTATCTAATCTGTCAAGATACCCCATTGAACATTGTAAAATGACTATAACTCAATTTTAAAGTGTTTAAAAAAAAGAAAGAATAAAGAAATCCCATTGAATCTACCTTTAGAATATAATCAGAATGCATTTTTGTCACCCCACTGTCACCACCCTAAGTTGAGTCATTATATCTTACCTGGATTACTGCAGTAACCCCCTACTGGTCTCCCTGCTTCTCCCCTTGCCCTCCTATACTGGATTCTCAACACAGCAGCTAGACTGATCTTTTAAAAATGTTAAGTCAGGTCATGTCATTCCTCTGCTCAAAACCTATTTTACTCAGAGTAAAACCGAAGTCCTTATGTTCTCTAAGGCCTTATTCATCGCACTTGCACTTTCTGACACTGTATGATTTACTTATTTGTCATGCAGGCTGTTGCCTGCCTTCCCAGCTAGAATGTAAGTTCTGCAGAGAGAAGGATTTTTATTTGTTTTGTTCCCTGCTGTATCCCAAGTACCTAGAACAATGCCTGGCACATAATAAGCATTCCATAAAGATTTTTTGAATGAATGAATGAAAAGAGGCTAGTTAATGGTGATACAATAAAGTTACTAATAATGAATCTTCATGAGTTGAGTAACATGTTAAAATATATAAAGCCAGAGCTGTTAGAAATGAAAAATGGATAAAACCACAATCATAATAGGAAATTTTAGCATGCTTCTAATTTGGCAATTTAAGCAGACATAGAAAGGTTACTGGGTTTCAGAATGTTATAACTAGTAAATTTGATCTGATATTAAATTCAATACCTTGGATTAAGGATTTTTTTTTACAAATATACATGAAATAGGATAAAAGTTGGTAAGCTATGCCACTAAAAACCTCAGTAAGTTCTAGAAGGAAAAATTGTGTAAGCTGCATTCTCTGATCACAAAGCCATATGCACAAATTAATGGGGAGAGAGAAAAAATTTGACCCAAGTGTTGTAGAAACAGAAGGAACCTGGACAGCAGAGGATGTGCCATTTACACAGTACTGAACTTGGAATACACGGTTCTTGTCCTCCATGAGTTCACAGTCCTTTGGTGGAATCAGACATGTAAATCGATTTTGCAGGAGTAAGAAGGATGCACAGATACAGGTAAATAAATGGTGCAATGGGATCACCCAGTAGAAACTGGGGAGGCTTCACCTTCACAGAGAAGAAAATTGGGCTGATTCCTCCCGTGCAAGGAGGGCCTGGTCAGAGGAAGGAGTCTAGAAATAGAGGCGGCCTCTTGTCCAAAGTCAGAGAGAGAGGTGAGAGCCTGTGCAGCCTTCTGGAACTCTGGTTAGTTTAATATGACAGGCAAGTAAGGTGAGAACTGGGGAGTGGCCAACGGGGAGGTTGGAGAGAGCTACTTTTGGCAGTAGAATATATAGGATTTGGGGACCACCTGAATGGGACACCTGAGGCATGTGTGTGAGAAGGGGTGAAGATAGCAGAATCTTGCTCCCTTAGGGTTGGAGGGAATCATAGACATGCATGCAGGTAGTTTTCAGCTGGGAGAAGAGACAGAAAATTGTAAATGCTCCTGTCCCCAATTACTTCTATTTCTTTCTGTACATTTTTGCAGAGATTAGAAATGAAATGAGGTAGGGGATTGGGAAATAGGAGGAAAGAGTGATAAGGGATAATAGAAGGATTGCCCAGTAGTGTTGAGATCCAAGTGTAATTAGAGACCATGTATTTGTAGTGGCCCCATTCATTGCCACTGTGTGATTGTCTCCAAAGGGGCATCATCCTGTGTGTGTAAGAGTGAAGGTAGATAGTTGGATTGATTGGAATTTTCCAGGTGGATGCCCTGGAAGGACCAGGGAGTTAGAGAACAGGGAGTGGGGGTTAGCAAGAGAGGGACTGAATTAATGAATTCTAGAGTCTAGCCTAGGCTGGAAGTTTCCCAAGGACATGGACCTTGTCTATTTTGTTTGTTTCTGAGCTTATTTTTATTACAATGAATAATATAGAGTGTAAAAGTTAAAAGAGAAGAGGCTGATAATTTTGGGGGGAAAAGGAGTTGTTCTAAGATGAAAATTTCCAACAAGAGTAAATAACAGGTATAGTGGAAATAAGGGTTGAGGAAACTGTAAAGTTTGAGAGTGGCAGTCTGGAGTTTCATAATGGTGCTGACTTCTGAACTAGGTCAGATGGTTTTTAGTTTGATTGGAGAAAAAAGCCTAATGCATATAACAACGCAAAACAGTATGATAGTGCTCTGCGAATAAGAAGAAAGAGAGAGAATTTGGGGCTGGATTGATCACTTCACAGAATTGGGCCTTAAAGGGTGAGTAAGGTGGTCAGCAGAGAGGAGGAGGGGTGCAGGAAGGGCATTCCTAAGGGGCTAAGGCAGGGCAGCAGTGGAGAAACCAAATGAATACAGGAAAAGTCAAGACATATTCAGAGGGTTCTGGAATAGAGGGTTTGGCTGGAGCTGAGAGTTTGCATGGGAGAGTTAAGGAGAGGAAGATTAATAATACATGTTAGGGCCGGGTCGTGGACTACCTTGAAGGCAGCTGAGGGTTTATCTTATAGACAGCAGAGACTCATGAAGGTTTTTGACACATTAAGTGAAATGGTGTCTCTGTTTTAACCTGCTGCTGGGGGTGTCCTGGGTATATTGAAGAGGGAAAGCCACTGCATCACATCGGTTAGGAGGTAGTGGTAGAAACAAAGTGATAGGGGCCTGAATTAGTGCATTGACTGGAATGGAAGGGAGGGATGGATGCAAGAGAAATGATACAGAGGAGAGGGACCTGGTGGTTGGAAAGGGGACCTGAGGAAGGAGAGGAGCTGTCAAAGCAGAAGAAGAGAGGGAAGAGAAGAGAAGGAATTGGCAAAAATGAAGAACCTAGTTAGAAAAAGTGGTTCAGGAGGAAATTTTGGGATGACTCAGTAAGGGTCAGTGAAATTGGCCACTTGGAAGTCGTAGTGACTTAGACCAAAATTTTAGCAGTGGACAGAAAGATGAAAAGTGATGGTGATGGCTGTAGAGAAGTGTGGAGATTTTTGGTTCTTTTTTTTTTTTAATGACAATTTATCAAGATATAATTCACAGACCATGCAATTCATCTATTTAAAGTGTACAATTCCATGATATTGAGAATATTCATAGAGTTGTGCATCCGTCATCACAGTTTTACATTTTCATCACCCCCAAAACAAACCTCTTACCCATTAGCAGTCACTCCCCAATCCTCCTTCCCTACCAGCCCTAGGTAACCACTAATCTATTTTCTGTCTCTATAGATTTCCTATTCTGGACATTTCAAATAAGTAGAATCACACAATATATGAGCTTCTGTGACTGGCTTCTTTCACTTAGCACTGTGTTTTCAAGACTTATCCCTGTTGTAGCATGTATCAGTTCATCATCCCTTTTATTGCCAAATAATATTCCACTGTATGAGCTATCACATTTTGTTTATCCATTCATCAAATGTTGGACATTTGGGTTATTTCCATTTTTTTGGCTCTTATGAATAATGCTGACATTTGTATACAGATTTTGTGTGGACATGTATTTTGTTTTCTTTTTGCCATAGAGACCCTGGATATGTTTGGAAACAGGGGGAAGGAAGGCAACTCGTAAGGAATAAGGACCACTGGAAATCCTGGAGATTGGGGGGCTTCCCAGAGACAGAGCAGGCCTGAAAGAGGTGGAAAGGAATGGAAGGAGGAGAAGGGGGAAATTTCCCCTTGGAAGCAGGGAGAGTGTCTCTGCTGCAACAGGAGTGAAGGAAGTGGGGATTTCTTTTTCTAGGAATGAAAGTGCTTTGACAATATATTTTCTGATTATAGAAGTAATATGAAAAAGGCTGTATAAAAAGAGGCTAAGAATGTGGGTTCTCAGGTCAGGCTGCTTAGGTTTGAATCCTGCTTCTGCTGCTTATTAGTTGTGGAACCTTGGAAATGTTAGCTATCCAAGCTTCAGTTTCTTCATTTTTAAAATGGAGATGAGATAGGTACTTACCTTACTGGGCTACTATGAGGATTAAAAAAGATAAATGAATAAATGTTTTGACTTGAAAAAAAAAAGATAAATGAGTAAGTGTTTTTAACTTGCAAAACAAAATGCCTGTGCAGCTGTTTTAGTTACCTACTGCTGTGTAACAAATTACCCTAAATGGCAAGTGCTTACTATGTCACAGTGTCTGAGGGCCAGGAATCTGAGTGTGGCTTAGCTGGTGCCTCTGGCTCAGGAGCTCTCAGGAGGTTGCAGTTGAACTGTTGGCTGGAGCTGCAGTCATCCCACCACTTGACTGAGGCTGGAGGACCTGATACGAAGCTCACCCCAATGACTCTTGGCAGGCCTCAGTTCCTTGTGGAAACTTCATTTTCTTGCCACCTGTGTCTCTCAGTCGGACTGCTCACAGCATGGCACCCTGCTTCTTCCAGAACTGGTGATCCAAGGAGGCTACCAGAGTGCCCATGGCAGAAGCCACAGTCTTTTATAACCTAATCTCAGAATTGACTTCCCATCACTCCTGCTGTATGCTGTCGATCACACAGACCAGCACAGTGTGGCAGACCAGGGTGTGAATGCCAGGAGGCTGGGTCGTTGGGGACCATCTTGGCTACCACAACAATCTTAGCACAATGTATGACACATAATGAGCCCTTAATAATTACAGTTGACCCTTGAACCACATGGGTTTGAACTGCAGAGGTCCACTTGCACATGATCCACTTACATGTACAATTTTTTTAGTTGTAAATATTACATTGCTGCATGGTCCGCAGATACTGAGGGCCGAATATTTATACGCAGATTTTTACCTGCAAGGAAGGTCAGTGCCCTCAACCCCTACATTGTTCAATGGTCAACGGTAATCATTGTGAAAATATTAAGATGTTATAGAAATGTATAAAGAAAAAAGTAAAAGTCACTCACAATCTCACCATTTAGATAAAATTGGCATTTCTAAAATGATTTTCCCCCTTAAGGAGGGCATTACATTACTAGTAATAATATATCCATGATTTAAAAAAATTTCTTACACATCCACAAGAGAAAGATTCTTAATTACTGAAATATTAACTTAGGAAAATTAACTTTTGAGATCCTTTATTTCTCATGTTTGGAGTCTCTGTATCACACACTTGTTTATCCTATTCAGCATTATGGTAATTCTAAATTTAGGGCATCCTATACCCTGTCTCTGTCATCAGTAAGATTATGATTTTCCTATAAGATCAAGTAGAAATAGGTCACAGATGAAAAGAACACCCTTGCCAGACTCCCTGCCAACTGGCTGGTGCAGCTGAAAACCAGCCCCTCTAGGAACTGATGTTACAAAAAACAGCTCCTCTCTGTGGTCTCCTGTCATTTCTCCCCTGTTTTATGCTCCGTGAATAGCAGCTGTTCAGGGCACTGCCCAGCGAGTGCAGGGCGCTACAATCAGAAATTCGAGGGAGCAACACAGCAGGAGAAGCCTGGGGTGGAGGGAGATCCTGTTCTGGTGATAAACAGTGAGTAAGTGGAAGACATGACACACATCTAGATAGCAGTGTGATGGCCCATTGGGAGGCTTGTGAAAGATTATCAATTACCCAGATTTAAAAAAAGAGAAGGCCCCCTGAAGTCTCTTTCACCGGTAGAGAAAAATCACAGCTGCCAAGGAGGAAAGTCTTATAAAGTCTACTTAGTCAGATTGGTACTTTGTGCTAACTTCTCTTATAAGGATCAGATTAATTTCCTAAAACTGTTTTTTAGTTTAACATTATTGCTTTAATCATTAGACTTCCACCAGTTCCTTCAGGCAATAGGAAGCGACTGAAGATTTAATGAGACTCATATTGCTTGTCCTTAAATGTTGATGACTTCCTGCATGCATATTAATCATTCCTGACCTTGATCTTAAATGCCTTCCCTGTACAGATTCTCATTAAGCCAACCTACTAGATCCCTCTGTGTTTGCCAGATACCTGCTTTGTTTGCAGAAGCACATTAACTCTCATGTTCAGTGTACACTGAACATTTTTTTTTCCAGCGAGATCTTTCATTTACCTTCTGTTCCCCAACCTCGTCACATGAGCACAGGTAGTCAGGTACCTGTGTGGGCTGTTGGCTTTGTAAACATGGAGCAGTCAGTAGGTATAGAAATCATACACCTCAGTGATTCTTTGACAAGAAACTTAATAAGTAAAAAGACTTCAGGTGTGTTTGAAATTTCTGCCCTTTCCTTCTCATCACTGAAAAAAATGTCTGTGTAGAAATTTTACTCAAATGCAGACACATTTTCTTTGCACACTTACTACTAACTACCTGGTGCATTTCAGATTGTGTTTACTTCTGACAGTTGTTCCTCTGAGAAGCTGCTGATTTTCTCATGGATAGAAACTTTGGACCTGTAGTGTGAAAAGCAATATGTTCCAGACTGCTCCATGGCTTTATACACCTGACTTTGCCATAATACATTACTCAGAAAAAGGCATCTCTAGTATGGCTGGAGGCGACTCTTCCTCAGATTTTTCAGTACCCTTGTCTGATTTGTCTTCCAGTTCTTACTACGATTATAAATCTGGAAAATTTAGCGGGAGAAAAATCAGCAACTCTTAACAGGGGATTTAGCCTAGTTTAAAAGACTGTTCTGTTCAGCAGACCTTGAACATGCCTTAATTGGTTGTCTAGGTCAGTGTGTCCAACTGGCAACTCTCAGACCCCATCCAGGCCACAGAGCGTTTCTGGGTGGCTGAAGTGTGTGCGCTCCGGCTGTCGAGCAGCAGGACTCGGCCTTTGTCCCCCGCTTTGGCGGCCCCAGTCTTTAGTTCAGGCCCACCGCCTCCTGCCACGGAGGCCTGGGAAAGCCTGGCTGGCCACCTGGTCCCCTCAGGCCCAGCCTCCGCGCATCTGCACCCCAACCCTTGCCCCAATTATCCCCTCAGCCACCTTGGCAGATTTTCTGACCAACAGCCCTTCCCCAAACCGGGGCCAGGGACAGGAGTTGTTGGAGTGTGAGAGGAGAGGTGAGAGGGCCGAGGAGTCTGAGGGAAGATGGAAGTGAGAGCGAGGGAGTGCGAGGGAAAGAGGGAGAAGGGATCACGTCGGTGAAGAGAAAATAAATGTGGGAGGCCTTGAGGGTGAGGAAGTCTGTACTTGAAGGGACAGAGTGAGCAGGAAGAAGTAGGTGAAGAGGTGAGAGAGCCTGTGTACGGCCCTGCCAGTGGCTGAGATAAGGTAAAAATTGTGTGTGAAAGACGCCACGTGTGAGAGAATGGGACGAGAAAATGGAGACAGCAGAAGAGCTCTGCTTAGTAGGACAGGACCAGGCGCATCATTGGGAAACACGGTCTGACAATGCATTTTTTCAGATTTGTGAATATATTTATAACAACAAAAATATTATTGTAAAAGAGTTAAACCATAAATAGATATACGCTTAGAAAATTACATTACCTTGAGGTTATTTTAGGATGTCCCAAACGCTGGCTGACAGGTTGATTGTCTTAAATGTGGCTCATCCCAACCAGGAAGTTGGACAGTATCGATTTTCATGACATTAAATGTTTACCATTTTCTAAAACAAATAAATGGAGTGATTTTTACATACAAATAGAAGTTTTTTATCTTTTTAAGTCATCTTCTGTTGATATAATTTAACTGAACAATTAAATGATATCATTTAACTGAATAACCATTTTATAAAATTGGTTTTTCATATTTAATGGTCAAAATCTTTATTTTTTAAAAATAGCCAGAAAATTTCATATCTTTTAACTCAATTATTTAATTCCTCTTTTAGAAGTGTACATTCAGAAAATAACCAAAAGTGCTGGCAAAGATTTCGTTTCAAGGATGCCTATTACAGTGTTTCTTATATTAGCAAAGAACTGGAAACTCCCTAAATGTCTAATGCAATAGAGGAATGATTAAATTATGATACATCCATAAGATGAGAGGGACTGTTAAACAGTCACTAAACTACTTCTTCCATTGAATCTCCAAACTACACTCAGGTGGCCTTTTAAATAATACATTGGATCATTTCACTCCCGCTTAAAACCTTTCCTTGGCTTCCCATTGTACTAACCGTGAAAACCCTGACCTCCAAGGCCCAAAGACTTTGCCTTATCACCCCAACTCTCCAGTCCTTCCATTCCTGTCTACTGGCCTGCTTTTCAGGTGCTCTCACTCCCTAAGCCCTTTCCCTTTCAGGACCTTTGCACATACTGTTCCCCCATGCTTGAGCTGCTGTTCCTCAGCTCTTATCTGGCTAATTCCTGCTTATTTTTGAGGTCTTAGCATTATCAAATGGGTTTCCTGACCCTCTCTATCACCCCCACCCTCCACTCCCTCATGTATAGTACTCTCTCATTGTGATCTAGGCTTCTCCTTCATAACACATATCACATTTTAAAATCACATGTTCATTTGTGTGGTTGGTTGTTCTTTTAATGCCTATGTCCCCTCTGGACTTTTCATTTTGTTCTCTTTTCTAAGTACGCTCCTCAAGTTTATTCTCTGTCCTTTCAATTGAAGTTTTCATTTTTGTTGTCATATTTTTAATCTCTCAGAGTCTGTTTTGTTCCCTGTTTTTAAAAATAGCATTCTCTTCTTGTTTCATGGTTGCAATATTTTCTTGAGTATATTATTAATAGTTTTGTAGAAATTTTCTTCTCTGAGTATTGTTTCCTCCGAGTTTTTTCTTTTTTTTTTTTTTGGTTTGGTATTTATCTTTTACATAAGAGGCTTTCTCAGCTATTTGGAAATCCATGGTTGTTTGCTTCTATGTAAGAGTAGGGGATTTAAAAATCTGAGTGGGCTCATGAAAGACAAGGAAAGACTGAGAAACTGAAATAGATTGTAGGAGACTAAGAAGAGTTAACCTCTAATTATATTGTGGAAGACTGGATTGGATCCTGGCACAGGGGGAAAAAAGGGCTATAGTGGAAAAAATGGTGAAATTCAAATACAGTCCATACTTTAGTGAATAGTAATCTACTAATATTGGTTTCCTGGTTTTGATGCTAAAACTCTTGGTTATGTACAATGTTAATATTAAGGTAAGTTGATTGAAGGATGTATAGGAACTCTCTGTACTTCTGTTTACCTCTGTACTATTTTCAGAATAAAAATAAAAACAAGACAAGCTGAGTGGAAGCTCTGAGCAAGTAGTGGGGGCAGGTTGCTCCGTGTCAGCTCTGAGCTGTGGGTGATCTGACTGGGCCGTTATCCTGGGTAGTCTCTTGTCAGCATCTTTCAGTCATTCTTCCCAGGCTATGCAGAGTCCCCAGAGCAGTTTCTACCAACCTTCGGTCTGAAAGGTGGAAGCCTGGCCACCAACATTCTGGAAGTTAGATGGGAGGACTGGAAGGTGGGGAGAGGATCTCAGCACCCAAGTATGTAATAGTTCTCATAATCCCCCGTATTCATCATAGTACCTCACCCTTAACTGTTCCTGGTGTTCTCCAGTCAGAGACTTCCTGTTTTACTTCCTCCTGAGAATAATCTTTTTTTTTACCAAAATGGTAGAGAGACGGTCATTCCACTTTGTAGAATAGAGTAGGAGATCTGGGGATTTATCTGTGTCTAAATTAAAACAGATTTTCAACCACTCTTCGTTATTTTAGCTCCACTTCACCCTTATATCTGGAGAAACCTGGTGCCACCAGTTGACTCTGGGACTTCCCACCACTCTTCACTGCCTGAACAAGATGCAATTCTTGGTTCCACTGAGACATTTACTTCCTGTCATCTGCTTTTTAGCTCCCAATCTTCTCCACCTTCTGCCCCCTGCCACTAGGTCCTCTTCTATTGTCTGATCTTACAGGTTCATGCCTCAGTCTGCAAGAGAGGCAGTAAAAATAGATGATACATGTTCCGGTCACCATCTTTACCAACTTCTGAAATGAATTTTGGTGTATCTTGCCAAAAATATTGCCCTAATGTGTGTCAGATTTTGTTCAGTTTTATAATTTCTTTTGTGGGGGTAACCCTCATCTAATTTTGAGTCCTTTACCTAGTGACAAGTATCCAGTTTGCTGAATGGTTCTCCAGGTCTTACCACCTCTGGTATGATGAAAGCTAACAGGCCTCAAATCCTTTCATAAATCTTGGGCAGGATAGCAGTGTTAACCTTTGAAGACTGATTTATCCACAAGTCACATTTTATCTGTATCCCTAATTCTCTCTCTTTGACTTACTTTCTTTTCCTAATATGTCATATCTGGTAGTGTCATTGGTCAGAAATCTATCAAGCACTTACAATGCACAGGACTTCAGTGGTGAAGAAGACATAGTCCTTGCCTTCAGGGTGATTACAATCTAGTGGAGAATACAGGTGGAAACCTGGGGATTGGCAATACATGTGTTAAAGGCTGTGATGCAGGTAAGCTCAGTAATCATGAAGTACAGTGAAAGCGTACCTATTCCAATCTTAAGGGATCAAAACAGACTTCTCAGAGAAGATAATACTTAAGAGAAGACCTGAAGGATAAATGGTAGCGAAGTGATAGATTATTCAAGGTAGAGGAATGTGTAGGCCCCCGACTGTGGGAACAAAGGAACGAGCCTTGGGCCGGAATGGTAAACAAGTTATAAAAAGCTGCAGACTCAGAGGTGAGAAGGCTGGTTAGCCAAGGACAGGTAAAATCCCTAGAGGAGGGCAACCTAAGACAGGAACAGCCGCCTGAGTCCAAGAAGAATGTTGTGAAGCGGCTGTTTCTCATACATTCCGCCCTGATAAACTGTAAGGCTCACTGGTGCCAACACGAACATGATTTACCAAAACATAAAGGGTCTTCTGACCTTGAGCCAGACACTGCCTGTTAACTATTTCCCTTGTCATTCTTCTTTGCTATATAAGACTGTGCAACTTAATAAAGCTTCAGAGTAGCCATCAGCTCTCTTCTCATACGATGTGTATGTGTACATGGTATCGCAACAGAACAATGCATACAAAGGCCTAAAAAGCAAAGAGCCTACTATATTTGAAGCAGATAGACCAAGGGAGTTCTGGGGCAAGGGCCAGTTTTTAAGTGATGGGGCAGAATAGGTAATCAGAATCCAGATCATAAGAAATTTGTAAAGTACATTAATGTGGTAGATTATAAAAAAGCTACACATTCTTCCTCTTTTTATATGTGTGTTGTTTTATAGTGTGACTTTGAAGGTCCTCCCATCAAAAAGTCAACTCTTGTTTTTCCACCCTTTGAATCTGGGCTTGGCCATGTGACGTATTTGCCAATGGGATGACATAAACAAAGACATGAAAAGTACATATACATTGGAATTACATATAACAAGAAGAACCACCCTGCCAACCCACAAAATCATGAGAAATGTTTTTTTTAAGTTTATTATTTTCAGACACTAACTTTTGGGGTGACGTTGACAAAGCAAAAGTTACAATACAAGGTGTTTAGACTTTATTATAAGGACAGTTAGGGAGTCAAGTGAGAAAGGGTATAAGCTAGGGACTAACAGGTTCAAAATAGCATAGTGTAAAGATCTCACTGGCTTCAGGGAGGAGAATGACTTGAAGGAGGACTCTAGAAACTGAGAGAACAGTAGGGAAGCAATCACAACTTCTTAGGGTGAAAGGTAGTAGTGGCCTGGACCAAGGTAGTGTGGATGGAGAGAAGTGGATGGTTTTAGGAGATATTTAGGAGATATTCACAAATGGTTATTGCTTAGATTTGGGGGTGGGGATGATGGAAAAGGATGAGTGGTGGGTGACCCCCTGATTCCCAGGTTCTGGTGTAGGCATTTGAGTGGATTATGGTACCATTCATTGAGAACACGGGAGGGAGGACAATGTTTGGAAGAGAATATTATCAGTTTAACGTAGAGCATGTTGAGTGTCAAGTGCGAGGAGAGAGCCAAGTGGAGATTTCCAGGAAGCAGAAGAGATGAAAGGTCAGGAGAGTTCTGGGGAGGGATCTGGGCTAGAGATACAGATTTAGAAGTCATGAACATATGCTGGCAATGTAAGTTCCCCAGGTGAAGGTGGTCGCTTGACAAGAAGAGGAGGAAGGGCAGAACCCTAAGGAAAACTGATATGTAAAGGTGATCTGGGAAGGGAAGCCTACAGAAGAGGGTGAGAAGTAGCTAGAGAAGCAGGAAGCCTTTATGGTTAATTACATTTTAGTTAATACTTTAAAGTATCACCAGAGGTTGAGGTTAGTTTCCAGATTCAGTACGGTTGACTTCTCTCAACATCAACTCTGCCTTTCCAGATGTCTTCCAGACACCCTTATATTGGGTTCTCCTGTTTCTTGACATTCAGTAAACCCAAAGCCAAACTAAATCTTCCCCAGGCCAGAATCAATTCATCCTCTGGTGTGTTCTCTTTCTGTTAATGGCACCATTGTCATCAGAGTCATCTTTGACTCCTTTCCCCTAATCTGTATATATTTCATCAATTATCAAGTTATGCAAATTTTATCTCTGCAGTCTCTTGTGTCCATCCCCTTTCTTACCTTCCCTAAATTACCACAGAGGTTTAATCCCTCATTACTTTCCTCTGTCCTCTTGCAGTAGCTTCCTAACTGTATAATATCTTGATTCTCCACTCCAATCCGTTCTACCATTTTAATTTCCCTAAGGAATAATTTCTGATATTGGCATTCCCCTATTTAAAAACTTTAATAATTTGCCAAATTAAATCAAAATTAAGTACTTTAAGCCTTTTAGAGTTTCATCTTAATTTTACTCTTCCAAATAAGCATAGTCGATACTTTAGCAAAAACAAGACCACTCAACACTTATTGGGCTCAGACCTTTCATAACTCTACACTTCTGTTCACACTTTACCCTCAGCCTAGTATGCTATTCCCTTGCCCTTCATTTTTGTCACAGCGTGGCTATGTATCAAGTGCTGTGTCAGCCACCACCTTCTTTGTAGAGCCTCTCTTGGTCTTCTCTAAGTTGTGATCTTGTCTGTCCGTCCATTCTTCCACCAGTACTGGAACCTCCACCAGTTGGGGAAACTTCAGGAAACTGAAGTCACTCCAGCTATTTCAAGCAGAAGTGCCTTTAACATAGAAATTGGTTGTTCATAATTGTTGGGAGGTTAAAGAAACAGCCCATTGGCTGGGCCTGCAGGAATAACTTCGAGAACAGCCCCTCTGAACTGGCCCACCAGGGGAGTTACGCTGCCACCACCTCCAGCTGCTTCTGATTACTCACAAAGCCAATGTGGGAGATGAGAATGCTGCTGAGAAAACCCTAACATTTCCACATTGTGCTCACTAGCAGAAGAAAGAGTGGCAGAAGCACCAGGAATGAGGCCGCCATCACGCTCCCCCCTTCAAATCTTGCATGAATGTTTCGAATTGGTCAAGTGAGATTTAGGCGTAGAACCTCTCTGTTGGGGAGTCTGGGAAATACAGTTCTTAGCTATCCAGTCTCTGTAGTACAGAAGACGCCTTAGGAGGAGGTTGGAATGGATGCTGAGGCTATCGTTTCTTCCACAGTTACTTACTATGAGCCAAAGGCTGTTATATTTATGTTTTCACACTAACCTTATTGCCCCAGTGGATTATCAAGTTCGCTAGGGCAGGAGATATGCATAATTCCTATACCCCCTCATGGTAAATACACAAGGTTCTGTAGAAGGTAAGAACTAACCAGCTATTTTTTTATGTGTGAAATTTAGTGATCTTGCCAAGAGGAGCATCATTACTTGGATGTAAGGGGAAACCTTTTAATATTAACCTAAGACAAGACAAGGTAGTAATTAGAAAGGAGTCTAAAACACTCCAAGGGAAAATCTAATTTGTTTATGTAAAAAATAGAAATGTCATTGAGATTCTAGCTACAAATACTTCTCTTTCCTAACACTGAAGAAAAGGGAGCCTATGGATGGTCCTAACATCATTGAATAAGAAGTGTCCTATTGGGGGTGCAGTTGCCATTGAATGTGATGTTTGGAATGAGAAGACTCAGGATGTAGGTAGAATTGAGTCCTGTAAACTTGTGTCTGCTTATTAAGAACACAGACAGATGACTTACTGTGATGATTAAAATTAAAAAACCCAGAAGTTTAAAAAAGTTACAAGAAAGTAGATGCATCTAGAAAATAAGGAAGACTTTCATGCCACAGATAGCAAAGGTGATCGACTTGACTTCATGGCTATTGACAAATTTATGAGATTGTAAGGACTCTAGTGATAAATTGTAGCCAGGATTTGAAGGATAACCTGCTATATTAAGATACAACAAATAAGATAAATTGTACTAGAAATCTTTTCTTTATCTGAGATAAGAGGCTCACTTAAGAGATACTTCCCAGTAGTGTAGAGGTAGGAACACAAGATTAAATGAGTAGTAACTTCAGCTCTGGATGTAATTTACCATGTGCCCTCAGGCAGCTCCCTTAGTTGACAGCCTGTGGCTTCAGCTGCCACTCCTTTGCTGATCAGTTGATTGATCTGTTTGTCTGTCTGCTGTCTGTCTGTCTGTCTATCTATCATCTATTCATTTCCTAAAGCTAACTGTTCTCTGAAGCTAGAGATTAGGCTATCCCAGGGGTTCTAAATGTGTTGTGCATTTAGAATCATAAGTCTTTAATGTCTTCCCACAGTTTTTTAAACTCCTTATTTTAGAACACCAAGCTCTTCATATTTTGACCCTCAGCCTGCATCTGTAATCCTGTGATGGGCACTCTTTCCTTAAGCCATAGATTTTACAAAGACTACGCTCTGTGTGAAGTGCACGTACTACCATTAATCTTCATCTGACAATACATTTATGCTCACTCTTTAAAATTCAGCTAAGTTCACTTTGACTGATATGCACCATCTCTTGGTTACAGCAGCATCCTTAGCATACCTCTACTGCTGTATTGTAATCGTGGGTTAATCAGTTTATCCTTTTTTTCCCCTTCTAGACAATAAATTGCTTGAATGTAGGGATTCTGAGTAGCAGGTATGGAGTGGGGCCTGGATATCCATGTGTTCAATGTTCATTGGGGGATTTTGATGGCTCAGACCTCAGTTTTAATTGGTGTCTAAGATCTCCTTCAACTCTGAAATGTCAAGGCTTTTCCTCGCATTTTAATTGATATAGAGGAGAAGGAAAAAAGCTTTTGGGTAGTTGATTAAATACAAAAAGTGCATAGGCAGTCTTCTTCCATGCCCACCATAAGTTTACTTATTATACTGAATATAGGGTAAGGGAGATAAGTAGAAATAAGATAAATTATCTGATTTTATTTAAGAGTGTTTGCTTAATCTGTTCAACTTTTTATTCATGAATTCTGAGACTATGTATTGAGTGCTGGCTACGTGCCACTGTTCTAGTCATTTGGACCACGTCAATGAACAAAACAGACAAAAATCCCTACCCTCAAGGAGCTTGCACTGATAGGTAATAAACAAACACATTAAGTAAATCACAGAGTATTTTACAAGGTGCTAAGTACAGTGGAGAAAAGGGAACAGGGATGGGGGAGCTTTCTTTTACTTTGTCAGGATTTAGTAATAAATTACTAGAGAGAATAATTTAATTAATTTGAGCTATTTAAATAAGCCATACTTTAAAAGGCAGAATTTAACCTATACTCAATCAAAAGAGAGCTTGGGATTTGCAAAATTCAAGTCTGGTTTCCTTGTATAAAATTGACAATAACTGTCTTCCCATTATGTCATTACATGTCAGTAGGAGAGAAATAATTTAAGGAATTGCTCCCAATGAGTCCTATGTAAATTGTGTGATATAAAATTTTTTACTATTATAAAGAAAAAGGAGAAAAAGAATGAAGCCACAAACCTACAGTAAAAAGAAATTAGTGTTTTATACTAATCTGCAAGGCTGATTTAATTTTATTTTTAAAAAAACCACCTTATTCCAAAGCCTCTTTCTTATCTCTTCACTTCTCCTTTTTAATTTTTTGTTTAGATTTTCATTTTTAGGTTAAAAGTATTGGTCCTTTTAGAATTTAGAGGGAAGCCTCATCATATGGATAAGAAGTGCGGGACTTCAGCTTTCCTCTCTAGGGTGCTCAGAAGTAGGCTGGTTCTGTGGGGAAAATAACTTAATCAAAAAATCAAACATTTCACTATAAACAGTCTTAAAAGTCAAACTACTGGCACCTGCAGAGTCAGCTAAAAGAGTGATGAGTATTGTTTTGCACAGCAGTTGAAATTGTATTCCAAGTCCTGCCACACTGGAAGACTTTTCTCGCACTCCTTCAAAACTGGAACTGTGTGGTAATTCTGATGACTGTCAGTTCCTGTGGGGTGTTTACACAAAGGTACTTTTAAATGAAGAGTCATTTTTAGAGCAATTAGAGACGAGGCTAGACAGAGAATAGCCGGCTTGGGGGCCTGGTAGGTCGGGGTTAAGGTTTATTGACAGGACAGGGTCACGCGTCTGCTCCCCCTTGTACCTGCCCTCCGGATACACCCAAGACCCCGGCCGGCCTGGGCTCCCTGCCATGGGCCAAACCCCCCTGCAGAATGTGGGAAGGGGAAGAAGAAAGGAGGAAGAGCAGGCGAAGTTCTGCCGGAACATTGCAGTTTAGTATTGATATCCAAGTTTGAAAATATTCCTATCTCTTTTTCTGGCCCAGATGTTGTGTCACGTTAGGAAGAAGAATTTTTTTTTTTTTTTGAAACATACAAAGAATTGTCTGTTCTTTCAACTTTGTAGTTTGCAGTTATTGCATCCTGCAGAAAGAAACTGCCTGGCCAAAGTAGTCTTTTAATTTCATTTTTCAGGTTTGAGTTACAGGTTTCTGGCAAGCTCCCTGACCACTACTGTTACCTGGTGGCGCCTATATTTCATCAAATTTAGACACGCAGACTACCTGGATCCAGGCCCAGATGAACTGTTGGGACTGATAAACATGATCCTACCCTGCCCCCATGCATGCTCCTGCTTTTCGCTTTAAGGGAATCCAAAACTTTTAGTCCCTGAGTCCCCGAGGGAGTTAAAGAAAAATGTGTTCCGGTATTCGGATATTCAAGTTTGCTCTGTGGTTTTCTGTGCTGTATCTCTGCTTGCCCAGAGGCTGGTGAACATCCCAGCAGTGCCCCCACTTCGCCAGTGTTGGTAATTAATGCAGGGAAAATTTTTTGTTTTTAATAAAAACAAGCAGAGACATGTATCAGTACCCACAGTCAAGGCAGAGTTTGTTTGACATCTTGTGATTGCTGCTTACAAAAAGAATGACAGCAGTTATTAAACAAATAAGAAAGAAGCTGCTGTTTATGGGTAGTTTGCAGATATCCTACGAATGTCCTTGTAACGTGACTGCTTTTGCTTGCATGAGTAGAAAATAATAGAATGAACAGAATCATTAATTTTTGAAGCCTGAATTGTATTAAATTTAGAGCAATAATAAAAATTCATATATTAAGCAAATGTATTATTTTTAGCTATGTAATATACCAGGGGCTTTTCCTTTCATTAGAATATATTTCAAACATTTGTTTTTATGATTGCAGGGGGAGTATTAGCATTCAATGTAATTAAACTTAATTGCATTTCCTATGTGAATTATTTTTAGTCTCTTTTTTAAATGCATTTATGATTCTTTTCTTCTATACTAGCTATCCCTGTAGGTTCACCTTGATAAAAGGTTATAGAAAAATTGTCTATTTGCTTAGAAACAGTCAGAAGTCACAAATTTGGTTTTAACTTAATTCAGAATTTTTGAAATGAAATTTTGGCATATAATCAAGTGGGAAAATCACGAAACTGTTCTGGGTCTGAGGTTTTTGTTCTCATGCCATGTTCATTGATCTAAAAAAAGTAATTAATCTTTCTCCAGCCTCAGTTGTCCTACTTGGGAAGTGTAATAATAATTTCAGTCCCTGACCTCACCAGATGATGCGGAACATCAGATCACATATTTCCATAGGTACTAGATGAGAGTGGGGTTTGCTGGGAAGAGGAGAAGGAACTTCCTAGAGTGTTGGAAATAGTCTATATATTGATTGGTATTTGGTTACATAGCTGCATTTGTCAGAACTCATCAAAGATTAAAGATTTATGCACATCACAGTATGTATATTTTACTTCAAAATACAAAGAAAAGGAACTCTAAACACATATTGAAGTTTGGTTAATGTTATGCATGTTGAAATATGAGGGATAGAGTTACTGTCTTTGAAACTTACTTTGAAATGCACCCCCCAAAAAGATAATGGAATGTTTAGAAATGTGATAAAGAGCAAATATAGTAAAATGTTAATTCTAGAATCTAGGTAGTGTGAGTGTTCATCAGAAAATTCTTTGAACATTGTTGTATGTTTGAAATTTTTCATAAAATGTTGGGGCGAAAAATGAAGTTACTGGGTTTTGCTCATTAAAGGACTTGTGTGCCTCCATTTTTAATTCTGCATCCCTCCTTAATTCAAAATTAAACCACTTGGATTCATATCAAAAGAGGGGAGGGGTATGAATGTAAGCCATTTAGATAAATAGGAAAATGTACCCACCTCATCTTCTAGTTACCTTTTGAAAGGCCGTTACCAAGCATGGAGACCAATAGTGTCTTTACAAACAAGAGGAGCTCTGAGAAACCCAACCATGCAGCCCAACCAATGACCTCTCTAGGCAGATAAAAATTGGCTTCTAGAACCCTGACCATGGAAAAGTACATGGCTTCCGGACACATAATCTTCACCAATGGTAAGCAGGTAAACCCCTGCTGTATACCTTATACTAAGGCCCTATCAAATGAAAATGGGCTTTCGGTTTTCAGCCAAATCCCAGGGATTTGGCCATGAACACTTCTACTTTTATCAGAATGCCAGGCTATCTCTTACATCCTGATAGAGGCCTCTTTTGAAAGATATCTTATATGAAACCCCTGTGATACTTATGTTGTGTGTGTGTTTTAATCTTGGGGGATCAAAAGGGTAAATTAGTTCTAGTGGAACTTGAACCAAACTTTTAAAAGCTAATGATAATTATTTTTAAATGAGGCCATGTTGCTCAGTTTGGTGTTTGAACAGTGAACTGGAAAGTCAAGATTTGAGAAGCTCAAAGATTTCAGTTCTTTCAAGGTCTCACAGTGAACTCTGACCAGTTCATTTATCTCCATTCTTTGATTTTCTCACTTGGAAAGTGAGAGATGAAACCTGGCACAAAACGCCCAGTCAGTGGTCCTCAAACTTTAGTGTTTGTAACAATCACTTACGTTAGAAACTTTAGTGTGTGAAAAAATCATTTCGTTTGTTAAGGTAGAGATCCCAACTTCCTGGCTCTTCTCAATCAGTAGGTCTGGGGCAGAGCTCAGAAACCTGCATTTTAATAAACACCCAGTGCGATACTGATGTAATTGTTGGACCACATAAGAACTGATGTAGCTGTGTTTTGATGGATACTATGTTAACTGATAGAATCTTACAATATTTAACTTTTTCTTAGGGAAAATTTTAAACATGCACTAAAGTGGAAATGGTCCAATGAGCTTCCATGGACCCAGCTTCAACAATGTTGGTTCACTTCTACACTCATTTACTCCCTGCACCCCTCCTGCACAGATTATCTGTGGAAGCAAATCTTAGACATAGCATTATATCCAGAAATATTTTAGTAGGCAACTCTAAAATATTATAAGTACTCTTAAAAATATACCATATTAAACCTTACAAAATTTGAGAATAATTCCCTAGTATCAAATATGTCAGTGTCTGGATTTCCTTGATGGCCTCATTTATTTTTTCACAGTTGATTTGTTGGAATCAAGAACCAAACACAGTCTACACATTGCATTTGATTGATGTGTCTCTTTAATCTTTTAATGTAGAGGTTCCCCTTGCCTCCTTTCTTTTTTTCCCCTTGTGATTTATTTGTTAAAGAAACTAGGTCATTTGTTCTGTAGATTTTCTCAGTGTAGATTTTCTGATTGGATCCCCATGATGTCGTTTACCATTTTTCTTTCCGTCGTGTTTCTTGTCAGCTCCATCATGACCATCCTGAAGTTTGATCAGATTAAAGTACAATTTTTAGGCTAAAATGCATCATTGGTAGTGTCATATACTTCCATCGGGAGGCACATGTCTGGTTATCTTTCTTTTTGTCATGTTACCAGCCATTGATGATCATTGCTGAGATCTGTTCTTACCTAGAGAGAGCCCCATATTTTGACTTAGTAGGTAGTTCATGGAAGAACCTTCTCCCTCTCATCATGGATTTTTTCTTCTTCTAAATTAGGCTTTTAAAGCTTTCACAGCTTTCACAGTGAACCCATAGTTGCCTACTTAGACATTGTGTTTGCTACAGAAAGCAGAAAGGCTTTCTTGCTTTCACATCTTAGTCCCATTTTCACAATATAGTAATCTTTAAAATTTGTCCTAGTGCCTTTAACGTTTATTGCAGTTTCTGAGACATCTTACGATGAATGGATGACCACACAATTGAACAGAAATGTGGGGACCCTATAATGAAACCACAGTAGCAGGCAAGGTGACCTGGCGTAAGTACAAGTGAGTCAGAGCCTTCAATTCTGTTCCATCATCCCATCCCGATGATGAGTTTTTAATACCTATATGTATTTATTTTATCCTGAAGGCAAATATGAGGTTTCTGGATCTGGGGTAGACAGTGATTACTTATAGCAAGAGCCACATTCATTCCCTCCTTTAGAGCAATGGGAAGAGGTCTAGAAGAATGAAGTTGGATATGCCAGGATCACTCCAGGAACTGGGAATGAATGGGTTCGTTCCTGCATTCAACATAGACTGATGGTCAAGTGTATGCCAGACCCCAAGCCAGGACTAGGATAGATGATAAATCCTAGAGTACTCCCAACCTAACACATAAAACTATATACCTGTGTCTAGAATTAGTTATAGAATGTCATCTTGTACTTATAGGTAATCAAATATATATATTTATATGTGTGTGCATATTTGATGTTTTATATATGTGTATATAATTTTATACATATATAGGCACATATATGTGTGTGTGTGTGTGATTTGGTTTTCCCCTCTGACTTACATTATAATGTCAAAAGTCATTTCCTTCATTTTTAATTCATCTACAAGTGTCATTTGCACTGAAGTTTGCATGAAGTTTTCTCATCCCCAGCTTTTCAGGTAGCAAATGAATTAGCTATACTTTATACGCACTGTGGAATATGCTCATGTGAATAGCTTTCTTGACAAGAAAGTGACATCCAAATTGTAAAAATTCACCTCTGAAAGAAGAAACTCCAGGTGCAAAGTACTGAGGTTTTACCAGGCTGGAGAGACTTAAAGCAGGAGAGGAACAGACCCAACAGCTGCTGTGCTAGGTGCTGGAGTTTAGGCCTCGTGGAGCTGGCGTCCTGACAAGGGAGACAAGAAGACACAATTAGACAGACATGGTAACGCCGCAGTGGGAAAGGGCTTCGAAGGAAATAAACAAAGTTAAGAGGGAGTGAGTAACCGGGGAGACCACTTTAGAGAGAGTGGTCCCAGAAGGCCTCTCTGATAAAGTGGCGTTTGAGCTGAGGCCTGAAGGATGTGAATGAGCCAGTGACGTGATGAGCTGGTGAAAGAGACCAGAAGGGACTTAGTGTGTGTGAGAAGCAGGAAGGGGCCCCGTGGCTGGTGGTGAGTGGCTGGGAGAGTAGAGCGTGAGAGGTAGGCAGGGGCCAGACCACGCAGGACCGCATCCACTCTGAGAAGCTGGAATTATGTCCTAAAAGCAGCTGACAAACATTGAAGAATTTTAAGCAGGAAAACTTAGTAATTATCTTCAATTAGTCTTTTTTCTACACACGTGCAAACCTCCATGTGTGTGTTTGATGATATCATGCTATAGTTGATCTGCCACTTGCTTTTTCATTTACCAGTAACATCATGGGCATCTGTGAGAGGAAGATTCATAAAGAAAAATGGGTTTAATTTGCTGGCAGCTACATGACAAATAGATGTAGATCTGTAGGAATTTGAAGCTATGGTGGAAAATCAGTTTCTTAGGGGTAAGAAATGAAAGACAGTGCTTTTTTTAATGTCTATTATACATGCGAATTCACATCAGTAATTTAAGAACATTTTAAACATATATTCTACCTGGATCCTTGATTTTCTCATAAATTTATCATGATTAGTATGTTACTTTAATCATGTAGTTATTGTTAAAGCAGCTTTATAGGCCATTTTTAGTCTTCTCAATATAGCACAGCTTGAACAAAGAAGAAAAATAGAGTAAGAATTCAGCAGGGACTGTATGGTCAAACCAAACAAACCAAGAGATGCTCAGTCAACCCCACAGGGACTGTGTCACCTTTAAAACTACAGTTTACTATTGTCATTAATTATAAGTGTCCTTACTTACTCACTTTTAAAACATATTCAATTTTTGTGGAAAAAACATACCTAAAAACCCTTGAACTGTAAAAACTGCAGTATCTTTTAGTTCATGCCCATTTGTAAAATCTAAGCAAAAGCTTGAGTAGGAGAAACTGTCTAGATTACAGTAAAGCAAAGACAGGGATTATGTTTTCTGGTCTTAGAGTCCCCTGTAGGATGAGCTTTAAGCCAGACATTTTCCAAAATAGCAGGTGAATGAAAAAACTATAGCCTATAAAAATAACTACCTCAAACTCATGCACCCTGACTTAACTAATTTTTAAGCCTACATTAAAAAAAAATACATATTGCAGAGGTGGCAATGAGCTAAAGCAGGCAAGAAGTAAGGGGCCTGAGAAGGTGTGACACAACATTGCTATCACATTACAGGAGGGATATCCCAGACAAAACCCTTGTCTGCATTCTTAACCCATGAACCCTGGCCCCAGCCTTCAGCATTTGAAAGTATCTTTCTAAATTCAAATCCTGATATGCTTCTGGGTTTTTTTTTAAATTTTATTTGTTATTGAAGTGTAGTTGATTTCCAGTGTTTCAGGTATACAGCAAAGTGATTCAGTTATACATATACACACATATATATTTTCTTTTCAGATTCTTTTCCATTATATGTTATTATTGGAAATTGAATATAGTTCCTTGTGATATATAGTAGGTCCTTGTTGTTTATCTATTTTGTATATAGTAATGTGTATCTGTGCTTCTGGTTTTGTAATAGTCACAAGCAATAGTAATGCAGTCATCAATTACCTTTCTGCCTTTTATGTTACATTGGATTCACTGGAGCAACATCAATTAGTAAGAAATACTATTTCCTAATAAAATTTTTCATATAACTTCCTTCTGTACTTAGAATACATTTAGTTTCTCCAAATATTTAATTGCTTGTGGTACATTTGTTAAAAGGTGTCTTAATTCCACAAATACTCACATGTATGTATGTGTGATATATCAAGAAATCATCCTGTTGCTTAAAGAAATTGTTTTAAGGAATAAATACTGAAAGATAATTTGGAAATGTTTTATTGTAAGTGGTCATCATTTTCAAAAATATTTCACTGGAAGGGGACTAAAGACATTTATAGTTTTTTCCCCCAAAGCTTCATATTTATGAAACATTATTAACAACACTGTAACTAAAACATTAGAAAGTTCTGCTGGCTCCAAAATATCTCCACTCTACCACCTGTTTGAACTTAAAATTTCTAACTATTAGAATCATTCCTTTGGGTTAAGGGAATATCCACATAAAGCCTTTGTTTAATAGGAGTTATCATTCCTGTGTTTTACTAAGATTAGATTAGAAGGAATGAGCTGGTATGTTTTTAATAGTCAGTGAATAGGCAGAGGGGAGGGTGGGGATTCTTGGTGGGAGAGGAGGGAGACACTGCAGTCCCCAGGGCTCCAAAAGAGGGCTTTAGGTTGTGGGAAAGGCAAAGCTCCTACTTCCTAATTATGAAATGACTCCTTAGGTGGGAGCCTTATTTAAAACTGATAGTACTACACTCATCTAAGTTGTAGAATGATTATAGTAAGATGGCCCTTGTCATTCATGAACACTTCTGTCTGTCTTTTTTTAAGCATAATGCTACAAGGTGTGCAGCAGAATAACTTGGCACCTTCACTTCCTCCACTGTCTCAGGGTAGAACCCAGAAAACAGGCTAGTTGAATTTTTAGATGGGTTTTTGGCAAGAACACAAGGTCGCTTTATACAGCTCGTCTCAGTTGTTTTTCACTGAGTGTCTGAAAGAAAGGGGAGGATTTGTGGACCTGATTAAAACAAGGAAGTAAGCCAGTGACTTAAAGAGGTGCGCTGTGGAATTTGAATCCTAAAATAAAGCCCTCCCTCGTTGACTTTTCAGCCATGGGAATAACCAGTTGCTTCACTGTGTGTTTTGTCAAAGTGCCTCAGCCATTTGGCCGGCCTGATGGTTACCTGCTGCCTCTTTTTATAGCCTCCGTGTCCTTTGTTGTTGCCCGGCTGGTCAAACATGTGTAACGGTGCCCTAGGGCACCAAGTGTGCCCTCAGGGAGCTAAGTGCTACCAGATGTGGGGAGCAAGGGTTGATTCACTTGGCCACAATTTCCAATAGCTAATTTTACCTGTTTTCTTTTGGTTTTGGGTTTCTTTCTTAAAGAAAAATCCATTTGGAGTTGGGTTTTCCACCCCCTTTAAATTGCAGTCTTGCCTTGTTACCTCTAATCTTCCAGCCCCACCCCCACCCCTAAAAATGAAAGTGTGAGACGAAAAGGATGGAGAAGATATGTGATCTAGTAAGTCTGGGTGACTAACGTTTTTACCTTATGATAAAAATTAATGTTTCTGTTTTACTGGCCTCTGACCAGTATTTTTACTTCAAAGTGCAATTAAGTTTCACTGACTCAATCTTTCATACAGAAATCATTTGCCTAGAAATAGATAATATTTTAGATCAGAATCTTTTAGATAGAAATTTTATCTAATCTCTGATTAAGAGCACTGAATTTATTGTTCAAAGCTCTAGGTTTTTAACTAGCTATTCTGAAAACTGAGAAGAGGGAAAGAATCAAGCCTTTAGCTTGATTTCCTTTATGAACTGAACCTCAGGTTGACAAATACGTAGTTTGAAAAAAGGAAAGTTTTCTTTATAGAAATATTCCTGCCAATGAATAAAGAAGGACTGATGAAATATTACCACTTGGCAAGCCCCAATGAATTAATGAATCTAGGCACTGACCATCAGTGGCTGCTAACATCACAAAAAGAGAGACAGCTGTCAGGGCACACCACCACCCCTTAAATAATCTTGCCAGGAAACTGAACTTGAATCAAAACAAGTCCCTAGGTTTAGTATCAGTCTATGGGGAATATAAGGGACAGAGACACCACTACGATATAACTAGTGAATTCCAGAATGAGGGAGATGCTAAGGACAAAGAAATTCATTTCTTTAACAAAGAAATTACATGGAAGAAAAAATAAAAGAGGGGTGAATTGATTAAACAGGCATAAGGGACACGTCAGTCAAATGCAACGTACAGGCTTTATTTGGGTCCTATTTTAACAAACCATTTGTTTCGTAAAAAGTTGAATTATTATATATATGTCATACACATATAACAAAAGGAGAGTATCTGAAGACGAAAAATATTTGTGTGTCTGGCTTCTTTGACTTGATTTTATATTTCAAAGATCCATCCATATCATTGTCTGTAGCTTTTAGTTCATTTTTTTGGTTGCTGTATAGTCTTCCATTTTATGAATTTATCATAATTTATTAATGAATTACTATCTTTTTATATGTGATAAGGTTGTATTATTAAATCATTAAAAAAGAGTTCTCATCTTTTAGATCTACATACTGAAATATTTACGTATGATACGATATCTGGGATTGGCTTCCAAATAATTCAGTGGGAAGGAGGATGGTTGTACATTAAACAAGATCAGTGTAAGTGGATAATTGTTAAAGCTAGTTGAGGGGTACATGGGAATTTCTTATAATAATCTTTCTACTTTTGTATATATTTCTAGTTTTCTACTAAAAATGAAAGTTTTTTAAATGTAGGCTTGGGTTGGAAACCTAGATCTGCCACTTGTAACTTTTGTGATCTTGGGCAAATCCCTTAACCTCCTTGAATCTCAGGAGTTTTTTGCCTGTAAAATATATACAAGAATATCTTCCCAGTTTACCTTACACAGATTGTTGGACCAAATTAAATAATCTGTATGAAGTTATTTTGTAAGTTACTACAAACATGTCAGCTATTTTATTATTGTTATTATAAAGCTTGTGAAAGGATACAGTTTTCCTGCTAAGAAAATTTGGTCCAGCAGATTCTGCTTCAGTGAGCAATATAGTTGTCCTATGTATATTTTGTCTATTAAAAAGCCCTGGAATAAGAATATAGTTACATGGCCAGCAAGGATATTTATTAACTAATTTGTAGTAATAGAGTAATTAGAAAAATTCATTTTAATTTTTTTCAAATACAAATTTCTCATAGCCTAGTCAATTAAATCTAATATGCTATTAATTTTCATTCGATAGTAGAATTATGAATTATTTTTTATTTTTACTATCCTTGATTTTTAAAAATTGCTTGAATTTAGCATATTAATAAATATTTTGAATTACTTGCATCATAATATACAGAAACCTGATTGTTAGAATGCTTTCTCTTCATCTTTTTTTTTTTATTTTTTAATTTTATTTGCTTCCTGGTTTTGGCATTATCTCTTCCTGCCCTCCTTCCTTCTTTTCCTGCCTTCTTTCCTCCCTCCCTTCTAGCATTTTACTGTGAAGTATAATATACAGAAACATATTCCCCAAAATGGGCAATTTAATGAGTGATCATAAAGCAATCATCTATATTACTACTGTGCCAATTAAAAAAAAAATTAGAGCATTACCTGTACCTCAGAAGAACTCTGATGCCTTTCTCAGTCCATATGTCTTCCATCTCCCAGGTAATCACAATCTTGACTTTAATAGTATTCACTTTCTTGCTTTCGTTTATAGTTTTACCCCCATATGTAGATTCCTAAAAGGTATGATTCAGTTTTGCCAGTTTTTGAACTTTATATAAATAGAATCACACAGTGGATTCTCTTTTTTGTGTGTCTGGCTTCTTTGACTTGATATTATATTTCAAAGATCCATCCATATCATTGTCTGTAGCTTCTAGTTCATTAATTTTGGTTGCTGTATAGTCTTCCATTTTATGAATTTGTCATAATTTATCCATCCTATTGTTGATGGACATTTGGGTTAGTTGCACTTTTTCCCATTACAGACAGACTTGTACGTGTCTTCTGGTGCACCTATGCATGCATTTCTGTTGTGTGTATACCTGGGAGTGAACCAGTGACCTCATTCTGACAAATGGTTTTTCAATGTAGTTGACACTCTCCAGTAGTATATGAGTGTTTTTGTTGCACCACATCCTCACCTGTACTTGTATTAAGTTTTTAAATACTTTCTTTAAAATATTTTTAGTAAAAACAACTTGGATAAATAAGTTTACTGTTGTCTATTACACCTTTATACTTGTAATTTAGAAGTCTGTGTTTTATCTGAAGAATGTGTGTGTAGGAGTATTTTACTTTTATTCTTTTGCCAGGGGAGACTGATCTAAGAAAGTATTGCTATGACTCATGTCAGAGAAGGTTTTGCCCATGTTCTCCTATAGGAGTTTTGTGGTGTCATGTCTTATATTTAAGTCTTCAAGCCATTTTGAGTTTATTTTTGTGTGTGGGGTGAGGGAGCATTCTAACATCGTTGATTTACAGGCGTCTGTCCAGGTTTCCCAACACCACTTGCTAAAGAGACTGTCTTTTCTCCATTGTTTATTCTTGCCTCCTTTGTCGAAGATAATTTGCTATAGGTGTGTGGGTTTATTTCTGGGCTCTCTAGTCTGTTCCATTGATCTATATGTCTCTTTTTGTGCCAATACCATGCTGTTTTGATTACTGTAACTTTGTAGGATTGTCTGAACTCCGGGAGGGTTATGCCTCCAGCTTTGTTCTTTCTCTTCAAGATTGCTTTGGCAATTCTGGGTCTTTTGTGGTTCCACATAAATTTTAGAATTATTTGTTCTGGTTCTGTGTCATGGGTAATTGGATAGGGATCACATTAAATCTGTAGATTGCTCTGGATAGTATGGCCATTGTAACAATATTAATTCTTCTATTCCAAGAGCATGGGATATCTTTCCATTTATTTGAATCATCTTTGATTTCCTTTATCGATGTTTTATAGTTCTCAGTGTATAAGTCTTTCACCTTCTCGGTCAGGTTTATTCGTAAGTATTTTTTGGACACAATTTTATTTTATTATTTAAAAAAAATTTTTTTGGACGCAATTTTAAAACAGATAGGTTTTTTAACTTTCTCTTTCTGATATTTTATTATTAGTGTAAAGAAATGCAACAGATTCCTGTATGTTAACCTTGTATCCTGTTATGTTGCTGAATTTATTTATCAGTTCTAATAGTTTTTGTGTGGAGTCTCTAGGGTTTTCTATATAGAGTATCATGTCATCTGCATATAATGACAATTTTACCTCTTCCCTTCCAATTTGGATACCTTTTATTTTTCTTGTCTGATTGCTGTGGTTAGGACTTTGAATACTACGTTGAATAGAACTGCTGAGAGTGGGCATCCTTGTCTTGTTCCAGATTTTAGTGGGAAGGCTTTCAGCTTTTCACCAGTGAGCACTATCTTGGCTATGGTTTGTCACATAAGCTTTTATTTTGTTGAGATATGTTCCCTCTGTACCCACTTTGGTGAGAGTTTTTAATCATGAATGGATGTTGAATTTTATCAAATGCTTTTTCTTCATCTGTTGAGATGATCATGTGTTTTTTGTCTTTTCTTTTATTGATGTGGTGTATCACATTGATTGATTTACATATGTTGAACCATCCTTGTGAGTGTAGGAGTATTTTAGAGGTGCATAAATTCGTTCTGAGCATTAATGTCCACTTTCTAGATTACATCTTCTTACCTAACTACTACTACTCTGAGGACCATAAGAAAATAGTATAGCTTTAAAAAATGAAGGAGCATTTGTGTATCTTTTTCATTCATAGTGATACTAAACCTATAATGAGTGATAGCTCAACTTCTTGATCACTATGTGGTGCCATGCCAATAAGTACTTAATATGTATGAACTTATTTAATCCTTACAACAATTTTTTTATTTTTCCATTTTTTAAGAAATGAAAAAATTGAGGCACAGAAAGTAAGTAACTTGCTGAAGGTTGGCAGCTAATAAATCTTAGAGCCAGAACTCCATCTAAGTTATGAACAGTTATTAACCAGACCTCCTGCCCACATTACATTGGTGAACTCTAGATAGTGACAATAGCCCTCTAGAGCCACCATGTTTCCTCTCAGGTGGCTCTATTGGGGCTTGAGTTGTCCATTCTGGTGCCAAGGGTCAGGGAAAGGGGCTTGCTTGACCTTCAAAACAGACTTGCTTCCTTTAACTTGCTCTCAAAGTTGGAAGAAGCTGAAGCAACATGAGGACCCTGGCTCTGGGGCTGGTACAGTTTCTGTGAGAAGGAGTAAGGCTTGGCCTTCTCTCCTCCCTCATATTTTCAGGGCCACTCAGCCTCTGTCCCCTTTCCAGTGGGAGCTGGAGAGTAAGAGCCTGAGAATGGGAGAGAAACATTAGGAGGTCATGAGATGGACTTTTCATTTTTCTTCATTGTCCATGTAGAACATGTTTCCCTCTAGAAACCACACTATAAATGGCAGTGACATTCCCAGGCTAGCTCAGAAAAGCCCATAAAGCTAAAATATTAGGTGTTCACAGCTGTATTGTTTCCTAGCTTTTTGTTTTCATTGCAAATATGTAGCATTTTAGTTATATTACAGGCAAGTGGGCCATATTGTTTATGTAGGAAGATTATTTCCAAATAGCTACAACCATCTTAATGTAGAACTAACTTTATCCTTAGTGTGGATCACTGACTACCATACAACATGCATTTGTTTTTTTGATAGTAAAATGGAAAACATTTCTAATAAGGTAAAGAATTATATTCTGTGGACACACTATGATGGGCACCAAGTTTTAATTAGCTAAGATACTTAAAAATTCTAGCAATACAAAAATCCATCTGCTTTTCATTTGTCATATATGCGCCTTTATTTACCAACCTACTTAAAACATTGAAACATTGATGTAGCTACCTGAACCACTTGTAGATCTTCAGATTTGTGTGGCAAAAGGAATGATAATTATGATCTGCTTCAGGCTACAGGCGAGAATAATTCAAAAGGAAATGTGCATTATTAATATGGCAGAGCTCATACATTCTCAATGTCAGTTTGCCACTTGTGGCTGAAAATTGCAGCCAGACAGGTTGGCTAGAGGCAAAAAGACTAGAGTTACATAATATTTATGAGGTCTGAAATTAGCAATCACCAAATCCAAATATTGCCAGTCTTTCGGATTACTCAGTGAGGTCAACATCATCTAGACATGACAATAGAGTTGAGAGCAGAGTGGTTGTGGTAATGATGAAACATTAGTGATAAGTATAAATTCCATCCATGTCAGTCCACTGCTACCTCCTTGACAGGATTTATAGCCCTCTTATTTTGTATATTACCCTGAAATACTTACCTGAGGGGCCCCATAACACTGTCCAAAAATCTACTTGCTGCCTAAGGTTTAATGACATAAAGGTGGAAGTAGAACTTCCCTCAGTGCAGTGCTTCTCCAACACTTCTAATGTTGAACTTCTGTGAGGACTTCTTGTCTCTCTGTACCTTATCACAAGCCCCAGACACTTTTCAGATTCCAGCCAGCATCTTAAGTCACACTGCACTCAGAAACTGGTGTCCAAACCTGTGCCCTCTTGTGCTATAATGTACTTGGGAGTTTTACTTGTATAGTATATGAGTAGCTAAAACTTGACCCCAGGATTACTCCTCAGAAGCACACGTGGCTGTGAACTGCACATTATAAATGCATGGATAACTACGGTTTCTACCATCAAGAAGCACCAGTCCTTGGGGAGAGGATAAGATCAGTGGTAGAGCACATGCTTAGTATGCATGAGGTCCTGGGTTCAATCCCCAGTACCACTATCTAAAAAAAAAATTTTTGTTAATTAAAAAAAAAAAGAAGCACCAGTCCTGGGGTTGTCCTTAACAGTAGCAGCTGCAGGTCGATGCTCATTTTAAATGCTTCATTTTTTCACATATAAATAGCATCCAAGATTTAAAATAACCCTACTATTTCCTACACTTCTTAGAATTCTTTAGGAAAGCTATTTTTTAAATTGCTAAATCAAATGCTCTTTAAACGTTTATTATTGAAAATTTCAAATATAGATAAAATAGAGAAAAATATATATATATAATCCTCCATGCTATTGTTACCTGTAGGTCAGATATTTTTAATGGAAAAAAATTAGTCATTTTTTTTTCTGCCAACTGTATGTCATAGGGATTTTCTAAACTTGCAGTAGAGTTGGAAGTAGTAGTGTTATGAGACTCATGGAGGAGACTTTATCAGGAGAGCATCTGCTCTAAGGGAGCAATAAAGAGAGGATCCCCCAATACCCTGGCCCCACGTCTACAACTTTAAGACATATTTGTCTTCCCAGGGGGAAGTCAGACTGAATACGAGAGGATCCTAGGAGCAAGAGCTATACAGAGACCTTGTTCAGAAAGCTAGCAGATTAGTTTTAAATTTATTTTTATTTAAGGTTCTTGGTCTCTTTCACTACTGTGAGACGAGGGGAAGTTTCCATGCTGTTTGCTCATTGCATTCAGGCCTTCTTGTGCCTACAGGCACAAGTTACATAAGGGCTGAATTAGGTGGGAACCCCAGCACTGAGAAGTTTACTGTTGCCCCAACCCAACCTAGACACATAATACAAAAACAGGACTCAGCTGTAAAATTAGGTAAATAAGTGCAGAATAATAAGTCTTTAAAAGTTCTAATTCTCTCCCCCAATCCCTCATGATTAGGTTGTTGCTTTTGGGGGGAAATGTTTTAAATATCAGACCTTTCCAAAAAATCTGCCCTTCTTTTCTGATGTCTTTAATTTACTGGCACGTCTAGCACCTGGTAGCCTACCTGGTTCAGGTAGGGAAGAGGGAGGGTAACACTAGATGCAAGATGAGAGAGGGTGCATTGGCAATGATAAGTCTAGTTAACCCCAGTCAGTCCCAACTCACTTCTTCCCAAAGGAAAAAGTATGTGAGTCTGCATGTGTGGTTTTTTTGATGTATTAAGGAGCATAAAAATATGACACTGGCATATTACACTTCAACTTTTTAAACTTCAGGGGTTTTTTTTTAAAGAAAAACAAATTTAATATACAGAAATAAATTACTGTCCTATATTTAGGCAGAAAATATAATGGAAAAAATTTCATTTATAAAAGCAACCAAGAATATAAAATATCCAGAAGTAAACAAATAAGGATTATATAAGACCTATGTGAAGACATTAGATGTCTACTGAGATATATTAAAGAAGACTGCAGTAAATGTGAGGACATCTCTTAAATAAGACAACTAAATATTTGAAAGAGTCATATTCTCCCTAGATTAACTGATAAATTCAATGGAAGCCCAATCATATGGCTGAAAACACTTTAAACAAGGTTGAAATGCAAATGGCAAACTGAAAAAAGCATTTGCAACAAATATAGTACACAAATGTTTGTTTCTAATGCACAGAGACTCTTAAAAATAAGTCCAGTAAAAAACCACCCAAGAGACCTGTATGGAGATTTCACTCACACACACACAAACAAAAGGTAAATAAAGAGATTTTCAACCTAGTAGTACCTGAAGAAAAATAAGTAAAAGCAAGATACCATTTTTCATTAATGACTGCCAAGATTTCAACATTAATAATTGGTGAGGGTGCAGGGAAATAGGCACCTTTGGGAATATAAATTGCTATTTTGTGGAGAACAGTTCTGCAGGTATGTCAGAATTTTGTGTATTTTTTAAGCCAAGAATTCTACTGCTGGGAATTTAAGTTAAAAAGAATAATTACAAATACATGTATTTGTAAAAAGTATATTATACAGGGCAAAAAACAAAGGAAGAACTCACCTAAATACTCACTGGTTAAATAAAGTGCTATGTTCCCCATCCATATAAAGAGATAATATTAAACCAGTAAAATAACCCAAGAAGATAAAAAGTATCATGTAGATCTATATTTTTTGATAAAGACAGGTATCTTCCATATATTGTAGAGAGAAATTAATTACTTTCAAAATAAAAGTTTAATAAAACTATATATACTGACAGGGTTTTTATAAGATAATAAATTAATATACTAAAAATATAATAACAATATATTAATGGGTACATAGAGAAATGGTCTAAAGTGTGTTTGCTGAATGTTAGCAGTGATTATTTGAGAAAGGTTTTTATTGTTTTTTTACTTTATACTGTTTATGCCTTCTCAGTATTGTATAAATGTTTAATATCCCAAATGAACAATTTTCATAATCAGAAAAAACAAAACATGGGCTTCCCGTGAACTCTGGCTTGTTCTGTGTGGTTGCCAGGAAAGACAAAGCACATTCACTGGGGAGGATGACCCTTGAGAAGTGGGCTCAGAAAGAGAAAGTTAATGCTGGACACTTGTCTTCTTCACAGCTGCCAAAGACCCACTGAAGAGCTTCCAGTGGGAGGGAAGTGATTGCAAAAGTTGCTTCCATACTTTTGTTAGAAAGTGCCTATTCCATATGGCACAAAGTGGTAGGATGGTTGTCCAGGGTAGTCTTTCAGCTTGCTGACTAGCCATCCCTTGGTCAGATCATCCCTTGGTCGGACTCACTGTAGAGCTCAGTTTTGACAATCAAAGGGAGAGGAATCTGTGGAGTTGCTGTTCATGAGTTCCCACCTGTTGCCTTCCATGTTCCTTATCAGATTCTTTCTTTTGACTCAGAGCTAGAGCAAGGTGATTTGCAGCTCTTTCTAAAGGCTGTTTCTGCTTTTACTCTTGCTCCTTCTCTTTTTCACTTCCTAGGAGCCATCGCAGGTGAAGACATGGTTGTTGTCCAGAGCGAGTGCTGTGTCCTCATGCCTCTGTGTGCTTTTATACACAACTCTATGCCTGATTGTACTCTTGGGGCCTCGTCTCATTTGCAGTGGGGCTCCCCAAATTTTCTTCTTTCTTCTCGAATGAAGAAGTTTTCATAGATTTCCAGCTAATGCTTTTTTTTTTTTTAAACTATAGTTTGGTGTCTCAGAAATCTTTCCCTATGGGGTATTTGCTTGGATTCTGAAAATACAGCTAGGGTCTTGAAGTAGTTTCTGAATAAATAATGAAACGTGTTCAAAGTCTGTAACTCTTCTTTCTCCTTAACCACATCCTAGATAACCCACCAATGGTGAGTGTCATTTGTGTGAATAGATTCTCTAGTTTTAGTTTTCAAGGCCTTTTTTTTTCTTATTCTAGCTGTCCGAATGATTAATGTGACTAGGAAAATACTGTTGACCCATTTAAATCATGTCAAACAACATCCATTGCTCATCTACATAATGAAATACACACTGAACATTACATCTTAAGTGTGGGAGCCAGTGAACTACAAAATAATTTTTATTCCTGTAGCTTATGAAATAAAATAGAAGACATTAGGACTAACTGTAGCATTAAATATTAAACTATTCAGATGGTAATTGTCAGTGAAAATCACCAATAAACTGAAACAGCTAATAGCATTTCTGCTTTAGTAGCTAATTAGAAGTAGTAGGGGTGGTTACATGCAACAGTGTGAGTTTAAAAGAAGTCTTTATGTCAAAATGTGTTTTAATATGATTTGACTATTATGGGATTTAGTGTATATAGTTGAGTTTTTTCAATTGTTGATCAGTGGTTGTGAAAATAGCAGTTTGCTGAAAAATTAGAAAAAAGTTGTCTGACATTTTTACCATGGTTTCATTAAATTGGTCCCTGAATAATTTTAAAGACAGCTAATTTATAGTTGAAACTATTTTGATCAATAATCAGGTAACAAAGATAAGCTTTGACTACTTTTGAAATATTTAAATTTTGTAAGGACATCATTTGCAGTGTTTTATATAAATAAATGCAAATTTTAAAGGCACTGAAATTAGGCCATCAAGTTACCATGGTTACACCTTTCCAAGTTATTTTGTGTATCGTGTAAATAGGTCTGTGAGTCACTGATAATTATTTGTTTTTTTGTTTGTTCTGTTGGTAATTCTGTGTTTAGCTGAATTTAATACAGTTCACACAGTGCTTTAGTTTATGTATATTTCAGTGTTTGTGATTGACAGTGATTGAGCATTTCTTATGGAGTGCTTGCCTTTTTTGTCATAAATGATGTATGTTGGTAGTGCTTGAAATGTAAATAAGTTCTTCCTGTATCACTGTTTAATAAACAGGAATTTTTATGCAAAAAAGACTTCTTGTAAGGAACATTTAAGCAATAAGGTTTGGTGAGCTCTAGAATATTTCTATTAAATAGTTGCACACCAAAAAAGTATGTTTAAATTCTTACAGACTTAAGTTACTGAGGTTACCAAGGACAACATAACAGTTTATGGATAAGCATAGCACTGCCTGAACACTATTCAGTAATTGAATAAAAATAGCAACATTCTGCTCTCTCAAAATTATTAGCGATAATGAGCTTTACAGGGAATGTCTTCACTACCAAGTGGATTTCTAGAACATGATTTCTCTCATCCCACCCTTTGCACAAATTTAAAAACTATTCTGTATACCTGTGTGTCTGGAGGGATGTAATTCTCGGGGAAAAAAGCTGGGGTCTTTTATGCTTCTAAGGAAGAAGAGATTTTCCTTAGACTTTGCCATTAATCATCAGCTTTCTAGCAAGGATCCACCAAGAACTCTCAGAAAAATGTCAAAATTAGGCTGTGCATAATTCATTCTATTGAGTTTAAGCCTCTTCTCAATACACTACATTCATGAGCTGCTGTCCTGTTTGTAAAGTATTTCTACATCTGCAGTCTCATTTGACGGTCAGAGTGGTCTTGTGATAAAGGCAGGAGAGGACCAGTGCTTTGGATAGTGTAGTTTTTAAGTAGCAGTTCTGGGACCCAACCAAGGATCTCGTGAATATTTTGTGAATTACTTACTTTGTGAATTATTCAAAGTGCAGTTTGAAATCCAGGCAGTTTTCTATCTACTGATTAGTCCATTTTAGAGGGACCTTCTCCCACAGTCAGGCATCAATGTCATAATTACCATTTACCAAGTGCTCACCTCCTGCCACTGTCCATTCCTCGTGTCATACAGTTATCACGACAACCCTGCGAGGAAGGTATTATAATTCCTGTTAACAGATGAGGAAACTAAGGCTTCAGAGTTTAACTAATTTGTCCAAGCAAACCAACTAATGCTCACAGAAGGGAAACCAATTTAAAAAAGAACTCAAGTAAATATAACTAGGAAGGCACATCTTTTGGAGGAAAATCCCATGGCACATTCAAAGCAAAACATAAAGTGTTTTAAATTCCACTGTTTCTTTCTTTTTACCTCCAAATTGGCTATGTTTTATTTAGGCATTTAGGAGTTGTTTTTCTTTTTATAACAGTCTGGTAGAAGTATAGCTCAAAAATGTTCACATTAAATAATAACATACTTCGCATATTGTACACATCAAATATTTCAGTAATTTGTCTCTATTGAAGACTTTAAAAATGAGATGACAGATCTGTCATTCTATCAGGTGTAAATGATCTTGGTCAGCTAAGGTTTTTGAGTAATACTGTGTTTTCAGATACGAGAGGCAGCCTGCTTTATACAGATAAAGACTATACGTTTTGGTAGTGGTGGTGGTGGGTTTTATTTTTTATCTTTAGTACAGAAAATAATGATTTTATGGCTGAGCATTCATATCCGGAAAAAAAAATCCAAGAGCCAGTTTGTAAGCAGGCTTCTGTGGGACTCCCTTTTAAAGCCTGTACTGTTTTAATACATTGTAGTTTTTGCGTTAATTCCTAAAGTTATGGACTTGTTATTTATTCACATGGATAACTAAAGTCTACATAGTTGAATTGAATATAAAGTAATTTGTGGGTAGATAACTGTATCAAAAAGCTACCAACAGATAATTTGGAACTTTTTCTTTTGCTAGAGAGGCTAGTGTGTATTTCCTCCTTATTTTTTGTGAAAACGACTCCTTAATGAATGATCTTAGCGTCTATGGTCTTGAATCCGTGTAATCTTAATTGCAGAAATGTGGAAATATATTGGTTTCTTGGAGTTTAGTTTTCTCATTGTAAATTGTGATTATTGACCGACCTACCTACCTACCACTTCTATTTATTGCCTAGTTACAGGGCAGAGACAAAACTCCCACAATTGTCAAAATACCACCATGAGATTTATATTTAAATGGTTTCTTTTTATTTCATGCCTTTCACTTGAAGTTGTACAATGAAAACATTTTCAGGAAAATATTAAGATGTAGGTTTTTGTGGAGTGTTTTTTGTTTTTTGGTAATGATACTGCAGTCTGGGTCAAATCTCTGAGCTATTTTAAACCAGTTGTTTTCATAAATAACTTTAAAGTGCTCATAAAAAGAAAGAAAAAGAAATACATCCATTAATATAACTAGAGCATGTTACATATAGAATTCAGTTGACAGTGTTGTGAGAAGAAGACTAAAATTATACTCTTTTCAAATGCTTTAATACAATTGAAAAGTATTCATACTAATGCTTTGCCTTTGATCATAAATTATAAGTCCCAATGTCTTCTAATACTGGACATTTTTAAGCAAATAACTAATATTTTTGAGTAGTATTTTACAGGACAGTAGTATTTAAGGATAGTGTTTTTTAAAGAATTAAGGAAGGACTTTCTGTCATTTTTTTTTAACTCATGATACTTGTACATGGACTTTCTCTAAAGTTGAATTCCTTGTGTTGTTTCTGTGAAATTGCTCATTCTGATGCTTCAGTATAAATTTTTTCTATTTTTTTCCTCTTCTTTAACCCAAGTATGTGAGGACACAGGAATGTTTTTTTTGAGAGACTTTGGAAAGTTGAAGTTTGCCAGATGTTCTGTGCTAACCTAGAAGTGTGCATTCTCTGGATATCAGGACTGTGTGAAATTCTTTCCTGTTACATTGACAGAACGAATGTTTGCTTTTGGTTCATTTTGGTGTCGTACTTCTACTCTGATCAGAGCTTGTCTTTTATTCTGTATTTAAATATTACGGCATCCAGAAAATCTGGCAAAGAAAATGATATTTTGATGACATTTTTCACAGGGCTCAACTAGAATGAATTATTACATTTTAACCCCAGCCCTAATAAACAGCTCCTTTATTTCCCGTGGAAGGATACAATATTTCTTTGTCCATGAAGTTGCCTGAGTATTTGTATTGTTGAAGTGCTAAAAAGCTGCTTTTCTCTAAACTTTAGCTGAGAGACAATGGGATTTTCTAAGCATATAGTATTACAGTATGACTCCATATTTTATGGTTATAAAGATGAATTTAAATTTCAGATTTTGAACTAAACATTTTTCATCTTAAATGGAGAAATTTCATACAGTAATCCTAGTTCCTTTTAGATTCATCATTTCCATGTAACCTTCCCTTTATCCACCAAATGATCTGCTTTTAGTTTTAGATTTTGAGTTCTTACTGTAATCTTTGATGCTCCTCCCCCAGCTGCGGTTGGGACAGCTAAAGGAACTTTTTTCTAGGCCCACAAACATGAGGCTACTTTATTAAGTAGATGTGTTTATTGATCTGTGTTTCTAGAATAGGTTGGGGTGTTTATGCCTCCCAAGAAGAGGGAAATGCTTTCTGTTTAAGTTACAGATCTCTGGGAGCTGGTGGTGTAGACTAATGAGTAATCACACATGTTCCAGTTAGCTTTTATAAAGAAGCAAAATGACATATTTTTTCTAATCCCATTTCTGAACTTGTCATTGGCATTATACTCTATCAGTTGCCATTGATAGATTTTTTAAAAGGAAGAGGGATGTAGCACAGAGCCAACTTCCTGATGGCGCCTTGGGGAAAGTCATGTTTTGCCATGACCTGGGCATCATTCTTGAATGTTGTTATTATTGGTAAAGGGTGCCCTCAGGCCACTGTCCTTCCTCTTCCCAGAAGTGCTCTGTGGCTGGTTTTCCAGCCCATCTTCTCTAGAACTAGGACTGCCAGGCTTTGGTTTATGGGCTTGATGGTGAGTTCTGACATCCATAGCCTAGTATCTGGGGTGAAGACCTACTATCTCACCTTCACTTGACTACTTAGTTTTATAGTAATAGTGGCCCAATTCTATTTTAAGATGAGAATGATGAAGTCTCATAGAAATTATAAATGTAGAGCTTTTAGGCAACTAGGACAAATTTTTACATTTCAGCATAAAAATGACTTGTGATTTTTTTTGGTCACTTCAAATACTTTACACATTGCTTTCTTATTTCTATGGAATCCTTGTCACTGTTTTAGTGGTCTTAGCTATAAGTAACTTCAAGGACAACACTGTTGGATGTCAAGTAGACCCTTTATTTCAGATAACTATTTATGCCCGTATACTTTAGACTCGGCTATGTGCTTTATTGTGAGCATTAAAGAAAATGATCTGTTTTCCAACACCTGCATAACAACTGGGCCTTTATCCTCTTGGGAAATGCTGTTTGATAAACACTGTAGCTTTATCATCCAGAGGCTGTTGCCAAATGCAGTTAATTAAGAAGAAAAAAAAAGGTTTTTTTACAGGTTTCTGAAACAGATCCACTTTCTCCTTGTAATGGCATCTTAGCTTGAAATCCAGGAAGCAATGGTGTATGGTATCCATATCCATGATTTCCTGAATTGGAGAAAAAGTGTGGAAAGCATCTGGGGAGAGGGAGGCTCTTTACCAGCTTGTTTCCTGTAAGCTCAATTGGAAGACCTTGTCTGTGCAAATAGATTTCAAAATAGAGCCTGCCCTTTGACTGTCTCCATAATTACATGGCTTGCTCTGTATTTTATTTGGCAGCCACAGCAGTTAACCCCTGGAAGAAAGGGGCTGATGGCATGGCCAGCTTAGCTCCCCAGACATATCCATGGGAATGAATAAAGCACTGTTTGGGGAAGCCCATAGCTGAAAACACACCAGAACTCAACTGAAACTTTTTAAAAACAAGTTTAATAATGTTTATTATGATTGGTTTAAAAACTTACTTAGCCCCTATTATTTAGATGGTAGAGAGGTATTAACTGTTTAAAAGAAAATTGGGGGAGTTCCTTGTTGCTTTGATGTAATCAACGTCTGTCAACAGGATGAATTTGCTTTTGTTTAGTTCCAAGGGCCCTTGTCCTTTAGCTGTGCCCAATCAGTGTTTGCTTCAGCCTGGGGCATTCCCCTAGCTGTTTGGGGTTTTTTTTTCTTCTTCTTCTTCCTCCTCTTCTTCTTCTTCCTCTTCTTCTTCAACAGATACACAGGTTTATTTCTTATGAAATGTGAGCTTCTCTTCTGCTTTATAGTCTCCTTGAAATGCAGAGGAATTTTCATATATATATATATATATATATATATATATATATATATATATATATAAAATTTTTAAAAATTGAAGTATAGTCAGTTACAATATGTCAAGTTCTGGTGTACAGCATAATGTCCCAGTCATATACATACATATATTCCTTTTCAAATTCTTTTTCGTTAGAGGTTACAACAAGATAGTGAAGGACTTTCAGTCGTTCTCATTTACTTTTGAAATATGTACCTCTTAGTACTAGATTATAAAAATCAATGGGAATTACATCAAGTGATGCAGGCTCTTTAATTTTCCTTTCACAACATTTGTGCAAGTTATCAAACCTATCAAGCGGACAGTCAGTGTTGTAGGTCAGGAAATTTAAGACATGGCTACATCCGCAGTGCTCTCTTTTGGACTTGAAGCACCCGGTGCTGTAACAGCCTGTGCTCCTACTCAGGGTAATTGGTTGGAGTTCATGAAGTGTGACCTTTCTGTGGTTCTAAATCAGCACCTTGAAAATATATTTTATGGTGCAGTCCCTCCTGAGGAAGCAATATTTCTAAACAGTTAAAAATATCTCAGATTGCTGTCACAAAGTTGCTTTTTAAAACATTAATGGTAATGTATTATTTTAGCAAATCATTTGGTTTAAAATTAAAATTATCAATGAGTGTAAGAGCCGTATTTGAAAATGAATTAGCAAAACAGTGTTGTTTTCTCTCTTAGTAATCATAAATCATTTAAATCTGGCAGGCATTCCTCCCTTCATCCAAAATAATTGCCTCCATTTGTAAAATCAATTAGATGTTGATATGCTATAAATAATAGTTGTGTAAGTAGACTTTGGCATTTGCTGATCTTTATGAAAAAATACATTCAGTAAGACATTTCACAGGGTGTCTTTTAAATTACTTATTCTCTCTGGTTGACATTGTTGGCTAACGTGAAGTGATACAGGCTACTTTATTGTGTTGTTTTCTACCCAGATATTTGAAGCCTGTGAAATATAACGTAACAGGATTGATGGTGCTTTGCAGGGTGTAAGTGCTTCCCTGGAAACGTACAATGAAACATAGAGGTGTTGGTAGCCCACACTTGAGTACAAACGTGCTTTGTTCAGTTTTACAACTGCTTAAGATAATAAGCATTTTAAGTGTATCTTTGAAAGTTCATTCAGACCCCTCCCTTAAAAATACTTGTTGACCAAAAGAAAACTCACATTTCCCAGGGTAAAATCGGCTTAATTAAGGGTCATTAATAGAGGTGCACATAAAAACCCAGGGCTCAGTGGGTGAAATGGAAGCGTTTCATTATGTAGTGTAGAATGCATGCACAGATAACAATTAAAATGGACCCTGAGTTAAGAGGCCAATGAAGATAGGGCATGTCGCTTGCAGCAACATTAGTTATTTTAAATGCATCCCCCCCACCATCATACTTGAATTCTGTAGTCGCACCTTTCAGGCTTAATTTGTAATGGGAAATAAAATGCAGCTTTTAGAAATTGATGTTACTACTGAATGTGAAAATATTTAAAACCGTAACCTAGATTTACATTGCAAATACAAATTTAAAATATGAAGGGTGTACTGCAGGATCCAGAGGACAGATAGCAATTTCAAGAGACAGTCAGGCTGCTCAGTGTGCTCCTCTGTGAAGGGAAAGAAGCAGTTGCCTATAATTTTCGACATTCAGCTCAAACCAGGAGCTGACAGAATTTTTATGACACTGAACATAAATTCTTATTATTACCTGTGATAACTGTAAATATTGTAGTATTCATTACAAATAACATATAGATTTACTGCCTAAGGAAACCCTATATAGAGTTTCCGTTACCTAATTGGCAGTAATAACACTCAGTAGGATCATGTCTTTTAAGATCAAATTAGTCCAAAGCAGCTCCTTGCTGATCTGGGGCTCTCCTCTGCTGAGGTTTCTGATTTCCTACTGGCATCTTCTAAACTTCAGATTAGTCAACTTGCCCCTTGTTTCCTGAAAATAGCTTTAACCAAAGACTGTTTACTGTGAGTCCTGGGTAATGATGGTGCCCAGAAGATGGAGAGACCAGTCCTGTGGTGATGGTAACCTGGCTGCGGTCCCTGCCTCTGATAATGGACATCGTGCACCAAGTTAGCTGTAACATTGATGGTAGCAAGTTGGAAGTTAGATGTAGTCATAAGAATGTATCAGGAGTTCTTCTATTTATTTATTTTTTAAATTGAGATATAACTGACATGTAACATTGCATTTGTTTTGGATGTATAAAGCATTGCCTTTGTAAAGAGAGGAAATATATAGGAAATTCAACAAACCTTTTCGGCAGTGGTCTACAGCAGACACTGTAGTTTGTAACCCTGAATATAATTGGGGATTTTAATTTTGCTCACTCTGCATTTAGAAAGTTTGTTAATTATTATTTATTAATTATACTATGATAAACAAAGTTGAGGATCTTGCCCCCCTTCCATTTTTTCCACGTTAATTGGAGGACCATTATCTTCTAAAGGCTCATGCTGTAAGACCATTTCTTCATTTCACCTGTGAAAATACTAAATTGTTTTTTTCTGGTTTATAATGAATAGTTCATGGAATAAGCATGGTATGATACCTTATTATCCTGTTACTTTGTGACAACATGTATAGGGTTCTTTTATCAGATTGAAAGAAAAGATTTTGCTTCTAATAAAAAAAATTTCTTGTGAAAGTGGAATTGCTGAATATACTTCAAAACCATAATTGTCAGTGGATTGCATATGTTCGGGCTTTGTTCTCGATGTTTAGGTCACGTGTGGATGTGCCTCATCTTTTCGGCAGTGAGCCCATCATTTGGCAGGACAGGTGTGTTGGCAACAGTGTTCCTCCTAGAAGTGAATGTCTCAAAGCCTCATCCTGATATCCTTGTAGAGGCTGGTGACTCCATGCCTCGAGTTTAAGTCCATAGGAAAGATTCCCCCAATAATGACTGTGTACTTGAACTTGATAATACTGATAAAGATGATCTCTCTTTTGTGTCATCAGCTGCATTGAAAAAAATCTTCATCAGTCTTAAAATTGATTGGACTCTGCATCATCCCATTGCCTGGGATGTCGCATGACAATCAGATGCTGCTGAATGAAGGCACAAATGTCAGAGCTGAAAGAGACCTCAGAGATGATGAAGTTCAGCTCCCTCATGTCACTAAGCCTTCTGCAGCAGTGGGCAGTGTCTGTGAAGTGCTGCACAGAGCTTGGCCCCAGGAAGCTCTCAGCCAGCGTTCACTGCTATTGTTGTTGCGCGAGGTCACACAGTTAGCTCTTGGCAGAACCAGGAGCAGAATCTTTGGCTCCAGTGCTGTATCACTTGGGCCCACTGTTCATGAGGATTATCACCATCTAATATAATCAAATGTACTTGTCGGTTTACTTCTTGTCTGCGTCCCACCACGGAATATAAGCTCCATGAGGCAGACTTTTTCACCTGGTTCACCTGGTGTCCAACGCATGGCATGTAGGAGGAGTTCAGTAAGCAGCTGTCAAATAAAAGAATAAATAAATGTAGAGGCCCACAGGTAAATAAATATGTTGAATATTCAGAAGGGAAAGAAAAGATACTAACATTTATGGAACACCTACTTTTTGAAGATGGTTTACAAACACGTGCTCTGTCAGCTGGTGCTCACAGCAGCCTAGTGGTGAGGAAAGCACTGCTGTTCCCATATCATGGTGGAGAAAGCGGGGCTCAGAAGTTTTGGTAACTCAGATCTGACTTCAAAGCGCATGTTATTTTCACCACCACAATGTGTCCCACTTAGAACTGTTCTAAGACTTTTCATGAAAAGTATCTTCATTCTTAATGTTGGCTGATCCCATGGTATTTTTTTTGACAATTAAAAAAAAAAAACTTTCCTTGAAATCAAATCTCTGAAGAAACACATTCTATAGCAAAGCGTACCAGCTACGAGAGCCCATGCACACTGTTGAAAGGCAGTGTGGAGTGGCAGACGCAGCCCTGGATTTGCATTTTGAGGACTCTAGCCAGGGCCACCAGAGTTGTGAGCCTTAGTTCCTCATCCATAAAATAGTGACATCAACAGCCGACCATCTCCCTAACAGAGTTGGTAAGAGTTAGTGTATGTAGAGCACCTAGCACTGTGATTAAGTAAACAAAGTGGCCGTTAAGTGTTGACCACGATGGGGAGAGTATAGCTCAGTAGTAGAGTGCACGCTTAGCATGCATGAGGTCCTGGGTTCAATCCCTATGTACCTCCATTAAAGTAAACAAATAAACCTGTTTACCCACCCCCCCAAAAAAATCTGGAATTAAAAAAAGAAAAAAGAGTGTTAACCACTATTGTTACTATTTCTATTACTGCTATCATTATTAATAGTCATCATAATACATGCTTTCCTCAGATTGTTTCCACCTGAGCCTTTCCTCGGCTTTAGATAGGACCCAGATTTTCCATTCCATGTCCACAGACTGCCCAAACCAAACCTCACTGAAGCATGTATTTGGTCAGCAAAGGGAGCCTGGCTTGAGAAGGAGGGTGGATTAGGTCAACCCACCACCACTTTTGGAAAAATAACTTAATAATCATAATAGTAACTTTTAATAATTTTATGATAGCGTTTACATTTTCTGAGTGTGTCCTGGTGCGTCATTAGCTCATGACTTTCTCATGCACGTGAGAGAAGTAATGGACTCTATGGAGGACCCACTTTCCCTGAGCTTTGGCACTTCCTGCAGGAACCCCGGGGGAGTTAGCTTACCATAATGTGCCTCCATTCTTCAGCTGTGAAATGGAGCAGTAACAGTTCACAGCTTATGGGGTTCTCACGAAGATTAATGATCTAACATATGTAAAGGGTCTAGTACAGTAATTGACGCGTAACAAGTGCTCAGTATCAGAAGCTATTATGAAGCCCATGTTTTCTTTCTTATTTTACTTTTTAAGTATTCTTGAAGGAGCTATCGTTTATTGAACATCTACTAAATGCCAGGCACTTTCACATACCTTATTCCAATTAATTCTCACCTAAGACTCAAAGCAAGACCCTTGCTCGGGGACACACTGCTAACAAGTGGCAGAGCTGAGATGGAAGCCCAGCGATCTGCTGTCACTAGGGGACTACCCTGCCCCTCACAGACCAGTTAGCTAACAAGCCTCAGGCTGGGCTGTTGTCTTTAGGGAAATGCTGTACTTTACAAGCTTTAAGGAATATGTACCTGCCTCTATCAAGCAACTATTTTTTTTTAAAGAAGTGATATTACTGGCAGCATTTTGTCTGGTGTTTGGGATTGTTTAAAATAATACCCAAAATACCTCAGTAAGTTTGAGTCAACAATATTACATTCAATTTTATGGAAGAACATAACTGAGTGAAACTTGTGACACTGAAGCAGTGACCCATGGGGTGTGTTTGCATCTGTGCCTTTTTCCAATTCACTTAGGAATCTGGAGTTTGGGGGCCCATACTCACCTGCAATTTGTGTTTCCATTATGTTTCACAGCTGAAAGGTTACTCGAGACCAGTAATTCTCAAACTTTAGTGTGCATCAGAAGCACCCTGGGAAGGGCTTGGTGAAAACAAGGATTGCTGACCTCTTCCCAGAGTCTGTGTCAGTAAACTGAGGAGGGGCCCAAGAATTTGCATCTTTCTCCCACGTGATACTGATATGCTGGTCTGGGTACCACATTTTGAGAACCAGCGCTCTCAACCAGGAGTCAACAGACTTCTTCTGTAAGGGGCAGAGAGTAAATATTTTAGGCTTTGCAAGCCATATGTTCTCTGTCATAACGACTCAACTCTGCCACTGCTGCTCAAAAGCAGCCGTGGATAACTGTAAGCAAATGAATGTAGCTGTGTTCCAATAAACCTTGATTTATTGGCACTGAAGTTTAAATTTTGTCTAGTTTCACGTGTTACAAAGGTTTTTTTATGATTTTTTTTCAGCCACTTATAAATGTAAAAATCATTTTTAGGTTGTGGGCTGTGTAAAAACCGGCAGCAGGCCGGATTTGCCCTTTGGGTTTATTGTTTGCCAACCCTTGGCAGGCAATTATGACATGTTGGGGACTTTTTTAAACTATTGTTTTAATTATAAAATGAATGCAGGTGAATGTTTTTTAAAGTCTACCAGTATAGAAGAAAATGAAATGAATCAGGAAGTCTCCTCCCTTACCCCTAGCCCCAATCCCATGCCCCAGAAATAACCACTATTGGTGAACATCAATTTTCAGAAATGTTATAGGCATATACAGGCTTATGTAAATGGATAAGCACTTTTTACATTAATGGACTTTTTATACGTATTGCTCAGCTTTTGCTATTTTCCTAGCAATATATTGTGACCTCTTTCCATATCAATACATAGAGGTGATTTATTCTCTTGAATACCTCTATAGTTGTCTGTTGTATAGACTTACCATAACACGTTTAGCCAGTCCCTCCAGATGGACATTTGGATGATTTCTCATTTTTCTCTACCACACAGTGCTGCAGCTCATCTTCGCACACCTGTCACTGCGTAAGGTGGAATCCTGGGAGGTGAACTGCTGAGACGAAGGGTGTATGCATTTAAAATTTTGATAGATATCTCTAAATTCCTGTTGTGGGTACTTTAGGGCCCTACATTCGTTTTCTTTGAGGGTTACATCCTACATTTTTGCTGTTTAGTCTTTATCTGACTTGAGCATTCATGACAATGAATTTCAGTATAATGCCTCACTGCACATGAACTTAACACAGAGTAGTAATCCTGTCAAGGGCAAAAAGTGCAGCTGGCAATTTGTCCAGGATTTGTGAAAGAAAAACGGCTTTAAAGAATATAAAGCCACGCAAGCAGTACCCTGAACCTAGGGTCATCCTGGACATTGCTGCGTTTAAGGTACCACAGCAGAAACTGTTCTTTTTATAGACCTGGTGCTTAGCAGCTATTTCTATATGTTTGTTTCCCGCTAGAACAGACTTTTCCATTGTCGAACTTTTATGTAAACATAGTATTAGCTAATAAATATGCTGTGCCACTGTTGTACTAGAACTCGGAATACCACTGCTTTCCTTTCTAGTTGGGGCTTTTCCTTTTTGAGCCAATAAAGGATTATAATAATGATTTAATAGACAACAATGCAGCATCTTAAAATGTAGCACTGAGAAGGGTTTTTTTTACTGAAGATAATGTCTGCTTCTTCTCCTAGGTTGTCATAGGACTTTGTCTTCACCACTCAATCATATCTACTTACACAAGCAGTCAAGCAGTCAACAAAGAAGAAATTTCTTTTTCCGGAGACAAAGAGAGATTTCACACAGTATAGTTTTGCCGGCTGCAGTTTCTCCAGCTCATCCGGTCCCTAAGGTACTGTATTGCCTATTATCTGCTGCTTTTTCCAGCCAAGATAAAAGGTTAACTGCAGAAGCGATTGAGTATTTTTGCACCTTTGATTTCTGAGCCATCTAATTTTTAAACTTGGTCTGTGATTTAAAATTGATTTGAGAAGTTCTAACATCCTGCAGTTCTATAATGTTCATTTTTTAAAATAAAGCTTTGAGCTTATAACTGCTTAACTCATTTAGAATTTAAATTTCTGTCATGAAATTTTCCATATTAAATTTCTAACATGAAGATAAAATTATATGTATGTAGTTTCCTAACTTTTGTAAGGAAAAAAAATTGACTATACAGTTGGAATCATTCAAGAACGATTCCTTGAAACTAATACACTTGATGCTTTTCCGAAAGCTTTGCTCTTATACCTTCTGTGTTATTAATGCTGTGCTCTTTGAATCTTCCTTTCAAGTAAGTTAAATAAAATGTCTTGTCTCAGAGCACTCTTTTTGATTTTCTTTCAGAGATTTTAATTCTGTAAAAGACAACCTATCCATTTTCCCAAATGCAATGTAAAGGAGGTGTGCGGTTCATTTCAGAAGAATGAGAATAGCTGAAAGAAATAGAGATTTGTCACAAAAATCACCTGCTTTCCCTCTTTTTATATATATATTTTTTGCAGTAAACCCATACAAAGCATATTCTGTTCCCTGAAGGTGAGTGGCCCATTTTTGTGACAAGGGCTGACGAGACAGGCCACCAGAGCCCAGAGTATGTTCCTGGTGTACACTCAGTAGAAGAGAAAAAAAATCTCCAGAGACGTGACTGGATTGTTTTAGAATTTCAGTGATAAGCCAACAGCCCTTCTGCCTGTTGTAACCTGGCCAGTTCACCAGGCAGAGAAGAGGCAGGGCTGTGGGGGACCGAGTGTGTTTTGCGGGCGCCGGTGGGGAAGGTAAAGGAAGGTAGATGCCACCCACAGCTCAGCCGCTGCAGCCCAGGCAGTGGTGTTACCTGTGTCAGAAAGGCCCACCTGAACACGAGAGTAAGAGAAGGCCCTTAAATCTCGCATGATGCGCTTCACGAAGAGCAGAGCCCTAACCTCAGCCCTTCCAGGGTTGCTGTGATGGTCAGTTGAATAGTGTTATCTCCCTCAGCTTCCTGTCCCCAACTGCTGTGTAGCCTTACTGAGTACCATTCAACAAAGCTGGTGTAGCAGCTTCTGTAAATATTTTGTAAAGAGCTGTGCAAAACCTTGAGACCGAAAGAAGCTCTGTGTGTAAGACAGTATTTATTTTCTGAATACTGCCCATGGATTTAAGCTAGTGATGGAGAATGCTCTCCAAGGGTGATCAGAGTTGAACGTTTAGTGTTTGAGGAGGGGGAGCTTGTTTTTGACAAATGATGGATGTATTCAAAGTATTTTTAATGTACTTGAAAAAAAAAAGAAAGAGAAAGGAAAGAGCTGTTTTGTTTTGTCCTCAAGTTTGTCCTTAGTTTGGGTATAGTTGCAAAGTGTCAGAGAAGTGTATATGTAATAGGCATCTGTGGACTTGACAGTCAGCCTTTTACAGATATTCATTCAGAGAGGGTGTTGTGAGCTATCCTTTGCATAAATTGTATCCTTGTGTGAAGGAGATGAAAGTGCTCTTAATTAACCATTTGGCAATTGGGAAGCTCGGTGCTATTTGTCATTAATGGCAATAGACTTCTAACAGGGTTGGTGGAGGGGAAAGAAAAGAAAACTACTGTTTGTTTTGACCAGAAGTCTCCTTCAGTCCAGTTTGGCTGAAAGCACAGTAAGGTTAACAGACCATCCAGAGGCAGCAGCACTAACAGGCAATGTTAAGTTCAAAAGGGCAGGGGAAGGGACTGGGGGCAGCCTGGAGGGTCTGTTGTGCTGGCTTCAGAGGTCGGTGCTCCGGCAGGAAGGGCAGAGCCCCATGAAGCAGGAGGCTGTGTCCGAAAAAATGACCCCATTGTCGTGCGCTGGGTTCTGATCTTCGTTTTCAATCCTTTTTCCTGAAGCACATAAAGAAGCCAGACTATGTGACGACAGGCATTGTACCCGACTGGGGAGACAGCATAGAAGTTAAGAATGAAGATCAGATTCAAGGGCTTCGTCAGGCTTGTCGGCTGGCCCGTCATGTCCTCCTTGTGGCCGGGAAGACTTTAAAGGTGGTGTCTCACCAACTCTCAGAAGACTTACATAAGGGACCACAGACCCTCCTAATTTTTCTCTTTCCCTTTAACTCTTCTTTTGTACACATCTAATTTGTTCAATATTAAGTAAAGTCTTGGGATGGGGAAAGGGGTTATATTATTTCCTGTTTATTCAAGAAGGAATCTAAAATCCACGTTCAATTTTAAGTAGCAGAATTCAGGATTTACCTGGGGCTCAGCCTATCCAAGTTGATCCATGGCAGACAGCTTCGACTTTTGCCCCCTTATTCCTGCCTGCAGTTTCTGCTTTTATTCCCCACATGACTTCCGTGCACCTGAAGAGTTGCTCTGCCTCATCCTTTGTCCCCTGTTTTCTTGCATTAGCTCTGCAAAGAAAGATCAGACCAGATACTAAGCTATAGGTACTTCAGCACTGTAATTGTGTACACCATCTTACTACAAGATTTAGGTGTTTCAGTGTAACCTGAAACTGAATCTGAACCCTGCTATGGAAGAATCATAAAAGAAAATATGGGCCCGTACTTTCCAAAAGGTGGGCAGAATTTCAGAAGTGAGACTCAAAGATGAAATCACTTGGTGTATCATCTGTGTAATAGACTCATTACAGCAATGCAACTAACGGTGATATGAATATAAAATAACAGAAAGAAACCTATTGAAGAAACACTTAATTTTTAATAAAAAGATTTTGTTTTAGAATTTTACTCATGATTTATGAGCTTATGGAGATAGTCTTCTACAGATAAAATTTGATTTTAGTTTTCTTTTAGCTTGAGAGCAATCGAGTACCTTCTAGTAAGGGAAAAATATTTTTAAAAAATACATTGATTGTTTTAGGCACAAGAGAAATCAAGATTAGGGAAACCGAGTCTCTACAAAATGTATCAGACTTAGTTTTTAAAATGATGATCCGTAATCTCCATGTAAAATCCATGCAATGCTTCGCTGAGATATAAAGACATGGGTTGACCTACTTTTCAAGCTTTGGCATCTAAACTGAAGATCCTTTTTGAGAACGTATATGCTTCAGCTAGCCCAGGGCCATAACCATTGACAAAGGGGAAGGGTTGCCTAAGAACGTATTTTTTAAACCTTCAGGCCAAAAAGGAGTCCTGTCATTTAATGACTCACAAATGATTTAAAGGATCTTAGAGTTGAAATTTTCCACTTCCCGAGAGCCCATAACACCATCATATGCCCCAATGATTGTCAAAGAGGCCAATTTAGGATTTTAATGTTAATCATAATTAATTAAATTGTCATACTACAAGTTAATCACAGTAAATTTATACACTCTCACCTGGACGTGCTATAGCTATAGGCATAGTCAATAAATACAGGAAATGTCTTCAACTGTCACTCCACAATTTCTTTATTTAATATTTTAGGTTGACATGACAACTGAAGAGATAGATGCTCTTGTTCATCAGGAAATCATCAGTCATGATGCCTATCCCTCACCTCTAGGCTATGGAGGTTTTCCAAAATCTGTTTGTACCTCTGTAAACAACGTGCTCTGTCACGGTATTCCTGACAGGTATTCATTGCTTAATAACATATTGCTCCTTTGGAAACTAAAACATGAAACTGAGATCTATAATGTATGTTGAAAGACACTATAGTTTAATTGAAACCCACCTGCAAACTTTTGAAGCTGATTATGGTAAAGCAAAACTTTTGAAGTATTTTGCTTCTAAATGGACATAATACCAACATTTAATGTTTGTTAAAGTAATATGTAATCCAGAAAAGTGATTGTACGTTAAACATTTCTTTTACTCTCCTAGATTTTAACCATTTAAATGGTAAAAATCCAAATGCAGGCAAATATTGGTTATCAACTATTGTTTTGGCTCTTTGCAAAATTAAGGTAACTAATAACATTTTGTCAAGAATAGCAGATTTGTAAACAATGGCAATATATGTTCATATTATGTATTTCTTATAAAAATTGAAATGACTAACGTACATAAAGATTAACTATAGTTATTCCATTCATTCCTTCTGCACTCCGAATTATCATCGCAGCTTATTGGTTCAGTGGTAGTAGTCATTAGGTATTTCTTCTTATATTCTTTTTATTGAGATCTGTCTGTCACCATTGTTTTTTTCTGTTTATGTTTCCAGTCGGGCTCTTCAGGATGGAGATATTATCAACATTGATGTCACGGTGAGTAAATCATATAAAAAATAGTCTTTGATTAACTTCAGAATTGCTGGTAGCAACAGGAAGAAGAGTGGATTGAAAATGCGAACCTCACCGAGGGAAGTGCTGTTTACTTCTAGACCCAGACGCAAGCAGCTAGCTGGTTTCCTTTTTTTGTCTTTAACTCTGTGTTTATTCCAGGTAAACCCAGGCCTGACTTGAATTTAGGGCTGGAATCAGATGCACTGAGATCAATGTTGGCCTAAGTGAAATGTCAACCCAATCCTGCTATGTGTCATGTTTTTGAGAAGGTGTAATTGTTATTGATCCACTGTGTAGTTAATGCAGAGCGCCACGGCACTGGGCAGCTGCTGAAGCTGGATATGTATGAGATGAGCTAACGCGAAGAAAGCCAGCATTTTTCCTTCACTCTGCCAAGATTGATCTTCCTCTTCCTGCTGATTTTGAGTGGGGCCTGTCATTATCTTACTCTGTCATTAGGGGCTACATTGGCCTGTGTGTGTCAGTCTATTTGGACAGCAACTCTTTTGCTAGCAGTGTTCCCTAGATTTATTAAAATCCCTGAAGGTAACGTTGTGTTCCATTTCTGGTGGAGAGAGCCTTGAACTCAAAGCGTCCCAGCAGAGTGCTTTTCTTTCTGAACATAAGTTTTCACAAAATAGTTAACAGCCTTTCTTTTAAATAACAAGCCCAAGTAATTTAACACAGGAACTTCAAACTATACGAGCTCTAACCTTTTCTAATTTTCTTAGCCTTTCCCTATTCTCAGACTCAGGTTATTTGCACTTTGGCCGTTCGTTTTACTAAAAGATTTTTTTTCCATTTTTTTTAATTGAAGTATAGTCAGTTTACAGTGTTGTGGCAATTTCTGGTGTACAGCATAATGTTTCAGTCATACATATACATACATATATTCCTTTTCATATTCTTTTGTTATAGGTTACAACAAGATATTGAATATAGTCCCCTGTACTATATAGTAGAAACTTGTTGTTTATCTATTTTATATATGGTTGTTGGTATCTGCAGATCTCTAACTCCCAATTTATCCCTTCCCCGCTGGTAACCATATGTTTGTTTTCTACCTCTGTGAGTCTGTTTCTGTACTAAAAGATTTTGTAATGGTACCTTTAGATTGTGGAGATTGTAAGTAAATTCTATACATCTGATGATTAATAAATACATTTAAAAGAAATAAATATAAATTAAACATCTGAAGAGAACTAGTTGAGACAGACAGCATCCAAGGAGTACAGTTTCTATTACTGAGGAAATATTCTGAGTAATAGTTATTTCATATCCCAACCATGAAACTTACATGGGAGTGGGAATGAGGTGGAGATTGGCATCTAGTAACGTAGTTCAGTCTGATTTTTAGTTTTTTAAATTAGTTCAGCCTTTTTCCTTCATGTCAGTTTGTCTGAGGAGATAGCCAAAGATTCTTTTATTGCTAATAATCTTTACTATATCATTTTGTCCTACTTACAATACTTGAACATTTACTCCACATATATTCTGTTGATATCTTTCCAACTCAGAATATGTAGAAGGAGGTATTTTATGAAGTGTGCCTGAAATGAAGTATCTTTCCATGATGCACTTTTCTTTTGAATTGTACCTGATTTGGGGACTTTCCATTTATTATCTCACCTAATCATGCCCTAATAAAATATTGCTGCTTTGAATAAAATCAGCAGACTCTTCCCTTCTGCTCCCCATGTGTCCAAAGAGAATAGTTCATGGCTTTTTGAAGTTTCCTGAAGACTTTCAGTAAACAGTTCCATTTTTAACATTCAGATGATCAGAGTGAAATGTTTTCAGGTGTCTAGAAATGTGAAGGGATCAAAGAAACATATAGGTCAGTATCTTAAAAATCATATTTCTTATGAAATATTTTATTAAGTGAAAGACTCCATTATTAGATCCTATACTTTTATCAGAAAATATTCACTGCATTTTCTAATTGTTTACTTCTAGTATATACCACAAGAAAATAGACTTATTTCCCCCTTGAAGGTTGAATACTAAAAAAATACAATGTGATACCCCATATTAGTTGCTCAATAAACATGTGTTAAATAAATGAAGTATAAAACAAGAATAGTTTGTGGGTAAAAACAGTAATTATAGATAACTGCCACAGACTTTCAAAAGTATTATTTCCAGATGTGTTAAATGTTTGAAGTAGTCATTTTGAAGGCTAGCAAAAAGTAATATGAAAAGGCAAATTAAAGATTTCTTAAAATACATTTTTATTTAAATAGCAGCTCTATAAACATTCAGAGTTACAGTTTTGTTTTAATAATTACTCATATTAAGTGTTGTGTACTCATGTATAAAATCAAAAATTGTTCTTTCTTGGATTGCAAATGGGAATAAATATATAAATCACTGCTTTATTGTAAGGTAATTTTAAGGTAATTTGATGTAGTAGTGAAAACACTTGATTAGAAGCCAATGATCCATCATATTAACCTGGATCTACCTCTATATTCTGCCACTAACCTTAGACAAATTACTTGTCTGTGTCCCAGTTTCCTGACTTAGAAAGTGAAGATATAATAAAGACTTCTCCTGCTTCCCTCACAGAGTGTACGAGAGAATTTTTTTAAATGCAGTCTGTTATAGAGATTAATTCAGTATTAAAGCAGAAAAGTCAGATAAATGTCCTTTTTATAATAGTTTCTGCATTCTACTTCATGAGAAAGGGAAATATGAAAAATAATTACATAGGACAAATGTATGCAAAATAGCAAATTCCACACTACATAAAAGGATCAATATTCAACCAGTCTCCTCTGCTTTCTATATTTATTATAGTGTTTGATAATTAATGATTTTTATAATGAGTCTGGTGTCTTTCAAGATCCTGCAGAGCCTTCGGAGTCATTGAGGTCTGATAAAATGCTATTTTCTGTAATTTTATTCATAAGCCTGTTTTGTTATATTCTAATTCTTTGAAAATTCATGTATAGCGTTTTCTGTTAACATTCTGCTATCTGCAACATTTGATTAAGATTTCACTTCCAGATGGGATTTGTCTATAACATGCTTCATTCTGATACTTTGATTCTTGGAACTGAATTCTCCTACTGTCTGTTATAACACTGACATGTCTATCTTATTTCTTCTGGTAATTATCGCTCTCTTCCAAGTATGGGACTGGTCAATAAAAGATAAGTGTCTTTATGACACTGAAGAAACTTTTCACTATGTTACATACTTCTGTATCCTCTCAACCTGTTGTAGTAATCGTGGGTCAGTGACCTTGGTCACTATTTTTGCATGTATAATTTTGTCTCCGAAATAAAGTGAGGACTCAAAATGTTGCAGGGGCTTTGCTAATCATAACGCTGAAACAGCCATACCAGGCACTTACTTATTTTAAAATTTTACAGTATCATTGCATGTCTTCATCTTCATAGTTTCCGTAAGGCTGTTTCTTCTTTTTTTGTAAGTAAACTTGACAATAATTCTGAAAGGGTGAAACACGTGAATCTACTAAATACAGAAATGAATGCAGTGTATACTTTAGGAGAGGAGATTTTTTAAACAAAGACTTATTTTTAAATTTCTGCCTGTGTTTAGGTTTACTACAATGGCTACCATGGAGACACCTCTGAAACATTTTTGGTGGGCAACGTGGATGAGTGTGGTAAAAAGTTAGTGGAAGTTGCCAGGAGGTGTAGAGATGAAGCCATTGCTGCTTGCAGAGCTGGGGCTCCCTTCTCTATAATTGGAAACACAATCAGGTAAGCCTTCCACTGACAAGTAAAGGGAGGGTTAGCAAATGGTACAGAGGTTATTGGTGGCTTGGTATAAAGTTGATGACATGTTTTATGATTCAGAACCATCATTTTGGTCTGATATCAGTATGTGAACTGCCAGGCTGCAATGTTGTTCCCCGAGGTTAAAAAAAAAAAAAACATTTTTAAAAAAAGTGAATTATACTAGGTCAGCAAAGAAACTTACGGAAGCAGCGAGCAATATTTATGTGACTGCTTTAGGTTTAGCTTGACATGTTGGTCTGTAGTGTGCCTTTACCCAAAATCACACCAAACAGGGAAGAGTACCTAAGGAGGGGATAAGTATCCCAGCTCTTGAACAGTGAGGCAGGAGGAAAGCTAGATTTTATAAAGGCATGAAGTGAAACCTATTTCTGTGATACAGAGATAAAAAAACATTAGCTCAAGCCAGGCTTACCTTTCAAATTAGTGGATTAGCAAACAGCCTGAAAGGATGATCGTTTGTTCTTTTTTTTTTTTTTTGTCTGGTTCATTTTTCCTGTAAACCATTGTTTACCTTCCACACAGCCTTCTCTGCCTGCTTTTTGAGAGCACGTGTATTTTCCAAATTCAAGACTTTTCTTTGTAATCTGATCTCTTTTTCTCCCATGACTGTTTTGAAGTAGACATGAAGAATGTGTGTTTTCATTTAAAAGTAACATATTTTGTTAAAGATGATCACATCAGCACCTTTTAAAGTACTGTTCTCATTAATATGAACCATTGAATACTTCCCGTTTGTCTAAAGGATGGAAGGCGTAGTCACCTTGAAAAGATGCTGCCTTTTTTCCTCGTAAGCCTTCACATACTTTAAGAAAAAAGGCAGTAAAATATCAGTTAAATGTATTTATGGCTTTAAAAATATTGTAACAGTGTCTGAATCAAACTTTAGTAAAATCTCTTTGGGTTATATGGGAGAAGCTTTTATTGAAGACTTTGAACAAAATTGTGTTTTTGACAGTTTTAAATTATAGGCTAACTAGCCTGGGAAAAAAGGATAGTGTCTCTCTGTTCTTTCATAGGAAATGTTGAATCAGACCCCTACTGGGAAAAGAAATTTAATGCATATCTCACTATCTGACTGTCCATGAATATAATAGAAATGAATTCAAAATGCAGTTTTATTTTTGCAAATGGGATGAGTCGATAGATGTACCTCATATTTTTGAACACCTAGGGTTCAACAAATTTACTGGTGGTGCTCTTGCATTTTAACAAAATTTCTTCTGCAGTAGAAGGGGGCAGAGAACACTAGATTCTTATTCAGGCATTCTATCGAGCTCTGCATTCATGGCTGTGTCTAAAGGGCATGTCAGCCTTTGATTCTCTCTGAGAGGTAATTATCCTTTTCCTGTCACGGAACAACAAATGATAGCTAACTACAGAGGCACATTTGCAGTAGTCACATTCATCAACTGCAGAAAAAAAAAATTCAATTTAATTGTGCAACACAGCTGCACATGGGCTTTTGAGCATTTCTGTTGTTCTCCCTGTCTCGCTATTCCTCCCTCCAGATCTATTTTTTAAACTTTTTTTTTCTGGTTATTTTTTTCCCCCTTTTTTTGTCTCTTCTTCCATTTTTACTCTCTGTACTTTCTTGTTAAAGTAATTTTCCTTTGTGGCTCTCATTCTTTTTTCCCCATTGAAGGCTATGAATGTAGAAAATTATCACAATTACTCATATAATTGAGCCTCTTTGTAGCAAGTGCAACTCCAGTAGCCTTTCTCCATCATGAAAATGGTTTCATTATAGGGTTTTTCATATTCTCTGACACCATCTACACAGAGGAACAGGCGTGCAGATGAGCTGTACTAGGAACAGGCTAGATCAGTAAGGTCACAGTAGGAATAATTAGCTCTGCTATGGAAAGAGCATCTAGGCCTTTTACTGCTACATAAATGTACTGTCCGTGGCTTTTAGTCACAAAAAAACTTACTAACAAATGGAGCTCCCGCCTACTACTTTGAAAAAAAGATTTGTATCAACACTACAATTTTCCATCATTAAGACTAATAACACGGAGCCGAGTATACATCAAGGGGAAGAAAAAGGAAAATCTCACATTCAAGTGGCGGCTGGGTGCTGACCTTTGTTCCCTTTTTTTGTGTACGACTTAACTCTTTACAAAAAAGAGCCACACGCCACACCAACACGCAGGTGAACTCCAGCTAGTACTAGCAAAGCGCAGCATTCAGTCGGAAAATCTGATAAATCTCCATGCAGGATAATGCATTTCATTACATATTCACTACATTAATTTCAGCCACATAAAAAAAAAAAAAGGAGAAGAAGAAGAGTAAAATTGAAAGTGACATTGGATTTTAGCTATCTGGATGCAAAGGTCAGTCTTTGCAGAGTATGAATTTGCATGTACAAGCTCCTTTGAAAACCAGACCAGTCCCAACAACTGTACCCACAAAAGTATGTGGAAAATAACAGACAATGAACTTTTTCCTTTACCCTAATACATTTCATTATTTAGACGGTTTATGTCTGCCACCAGGGAGGAAGCTGGCCCCGATTCTAACAAATGTTTGTTCTGATGTGTTAAGGCAGTGTTTCTGGACATCTATTATTTCGCCTTTTCTTATTCAGGCAAAATCTCAAGGGAGTAAGTAAACAAACCATCTCCATCTTTAAGCCAAAAGGACTCAGAATCATTACCGACTGAAGGTTTACAAACCTCTTTCAAGGCAGCCTCGTTTATTTTAAGATATTCACCATCTTTTGCATAGCCTCCCTCGACTGATACACCATGAAAAGAACATTCAGGCATCTTTTATTAGTGTTATGCCACCAAAAACCTAGTGAACTTTATAGGAAATTTTGAAATTCTCTGAAACCTAAAAGGATAGGATGATCTCTCTGAAGAAGTATTGGCAGAGTTTCATGAAAAGAGTTCTCTGTGTGCCCTTTTGCTTCATGAGAGATGACTAGTGGTCCTAAGGTTACAGTGTTATTATACTCACTGTACCGCCATTTGCTTTAAAATATTTCTAAATCTGTATTTTTGTAATTATCTCTAGATGATATGATCTGTATACATGAGAATATTGTGAATGTGTAGATTCATGCATCACAAATATGTGACAGTTCAATCAAAAATAATTTAAACTTATACTTGTAAATGTCATGATGAGAGTATCAATGAATGGTTTTTAATGTTTAATTCATAAGTATATGTTTTGATATTAATTTAGAAGAATATAGAGCAGATTTTAAAAAATAATCTCATTCTATTAGATTATGCACATTTAAACAATAAGCGGCTCAGGCAAAATAAGTCATTTTAATGTCATCTGTGATGGATTTTTCTTGACAGCTACTGTAAATTACAATTACACTGCTTCTCTCTGCACATGAAAGTAAGCATTGCAATAAATTATCTTTTATTTCAATCCATCATGTCTGCTTTTCAGAAACAGAAAACCTCAAATAAAAGTTCAGCACTATTGTAAGAAAAATACAGTAATTTGTGATCCTGTTTGAAACAAAAAAAGTGTACCACTCTTTTGGAAAACAGTTGTTGGCTTTCAAAAATATTACTAATTGTACTTAAACATTCTTTGTCATTAGAGGGAATCCTTGAGTCTGTGCATTCCTGCATTCAAAGACTACTGCTTTAAATAAAAACCTTGAAAGATTAAAGTAAAATTCCTAAATTTAGAAAATCAGGTGCCATTTGAGATCTTTTCATTAGAGATGTGACTATTTGGAAATCAGTCCTATTTATAGGATTCGTGTAAAAATTATAATAAAACTATTTCCATGTGCATTTTTATTCCTTTAGAAGAGTATGTACTTAAAAATAGTACTCCTCTGCCCTTTTTGGGAATGTATTCTCAGTCATAAAGTGTAGTTTAAATGTATTAAGAAAATTTATCTAGACAAAGCTTCAATTGAGGAAAACGGTTTCATGAAAGGGAATTTAAGAAAATGGTCACAAGATGAAATTCCTTAAGAGAGATTTCTCTTTCAAATATAAACTGAAACTGAAACATGAGCTATAATAATACCGTATGATTTTAAAGTAAGTTCGTAAACTGCTTTTATACACCTTCCTCCTCTCCCCTCCCATCCTCCTCAAATATTCCATTTGATTCCATTCAAATCATAAGTGTGCTCAGGCTCATCTAAGTGACGTGATATCTTGGAGGATTTTTAGTTAGAGAAAATCAAAACAGAAGAGCTAATACCGGGAGCGTTCTCTTCAGTAGATTTCAGCAAAAAGAAGGCAGATTTTCATCTGTGAAGTGTCCAGGGCAAGGGGATCCTTGTGCTCAGAAATGGGTCAGGGCCCTCGATGGTCAGTGTTGGGGAGTAACTGCACACCTCTTGGGCACCCCTACCCTTCCAGCTGTTTCCGTTTTCCCTAACACACCAGTCAAGCAAAGCACGCATGCTCCACCTGCCCGTGGCCACAGCTCGCGTGCCCAGGATGTGATTTCACGTTAGAGTGGAATTTGCTTCTCCAAATCTCTTAGATTGTCTCTACGAAGTTAGATTTAAAACCCTAGAATCAGGTAGATATCTCATGCTTTCATGTATTCCCAAATAGAGGAAATATGGTAGCTGATAGAATAGTAGAAGGGACATGCTTTTAATTAGGAACATTAATGAGATTTTATTCCAATCAGTCTCAGGAGGTATGTGTTAAAAAGCTAACTACCAATCCAAAAGAAAAATTCCCTAAAAGCAGACACGAGTGTTTACTTAGTTCCTGGGAAATTTGTCCTGTTCTTTTCCTCTTCCCACATGACTGTGAAATCCTCTGACCTTTGCATCCATGACACATTCATTCTATGATCCTTCTATAACCAGAAGTTCCAGCAGGATCCAGGCAGTAAATTGTTGTAGAAGGCACTCAGATATCTTTAGCCACCTAGCAATTGCACAGCTTCTTTTATGAAGAGGAATGAGAGGTATAGGGGGGAGGGGAGGGACCCCAAGTGTTTTTTTCAGAATGGGCTTTCTTCCTCTCCACTCATCGGAAATTAAAATGAAGATAGCTATTGTAACCCACATTTACGATATAGCTGTGATGCCTGCCAATCAGTCAGAGCCTTTTTAAAAAAATCTAGTTTTTTTTTAAAGAAAAGAGAATAAAAGAACAGTTTATAATAAATATTCTTAGAATTATTGAGGTTTGTTGGGACATACATAACATAATTTACTGGTTTAGGTAGAACCCATTTTTGTACCAAAAAAAGCTCAATCAGTGTGTCTTATTTAATAATCTCTCTTCCACCCTCCATCCACTGTCCATCCTATTTCCATTCCAAAATTGTGCAGTACAAAGAGAAACATCTTGAAAAAGTTGTTACACCTCCTATTCAAAGTACAGAGACACACAGAAGTAACCATAACCATAAAGAACAACGTAAGAGATAAAAAACGTTGACTTCTCATTCCTCTCCTCAACACATGCATAGCTGACCTATTTCTGCACTGTTACATGGAAAGTAAATCTGAATGGGAAGCCACCCATCTGCTATTGATAGTGACATCCTGGCCTAAGTGAGGACATTTTACAGGTCTGGACATGAAAGTTAAAAATGTCTGGATAAAAGTATTGTCTAGATATTGACACGAATTTTCATAAAGATGCTGGCAAAACGCTTGAGTTTGTGTTAAACTAAACCGAAGGGCTGTTGGAAACTCTAGTTCAGGATGGAAGAACGTTGGTTTTGTTCAGAATGTAAACAGTGGTCCTGTATATCCCAATCCATTTTTATGATTCGGGTTAAGGCACTTTGCCCTTCATCCCCATGAAAATATAAATTGTTAATGGTATTATGTTCTTGACTTTTTGGTGCTCCCAGAAATAAATATGTTTACCTGATTTCAAAAACAACTTAACCTTATAGGTGAAGATTTTAGGGCTGGATTCTATGTGCCAGATTTTAGTTATATGGAATAGATGGAACCCAAAAGATGTGCATGTAGAAGTAACTGATGAAGCGTCAAGAATTAGAAATCGCAATACTAGCTTCTCTTAAGCATCATAGTGATTTTACAAAACTTTCTGTGTGAATTTTGTTAATGGTGTATGTCTTGAGTAGAAATCCCAAATAATCACAAAGTTTTAGAGTGTTTCAAGAATATTGACAAAGCAGATGTGACCGTTGGGGTGAGTGTGTCTGTTTGTAAAATATATAACGTTCTGAAATAGACCATAATAAAGGAACTAGAGAAGTAGGAAGTCACATTTCAGATTTTTATTTTTTTTCTGTTTGGTTCCCAGATTGGTAGTGATTTGCACAGTCTTTTTGTGAAACTCCATACGAATCAGGCAGGTTTTTGTGATCTGCATTACCTGCACATGTATCTGTGTTATACTGATCTATATATGTGTGCGTGCACACTCATCATCTAAAAATGGCCTTGTTTGAATGCTGTACTAAAGTAAATGAAGCAAGGGGTGGAGGGAAGGTGTAGCTCAGGGGTAGAGTGTGTGCTTAGCATGCATGAGGTCCTGGGTTCAATTCCCAGTGCTGCCATTAAATAATAATGATAATAAAAAATAAATAAACCTAATTACCTCCCCCCACAAAAAAACCCCAAAACATAAAGTAAATGAAACAAACTACTGTTAGATACATACCTTTTTTCTTCATCTATCCAAAGGGAGTTGTTACAAGCAATGACAAAATTTTAAATTATTCCAGAATAATGAAAACAAATTATTACCATCTGACTCTAAATATAACTGATTTTTTTCTTTTTCAGATAATATTTTTAAAGTGACTTTGTTTTATCTATATATGCATTAAAAATTACCTAATTTAATTAAATATTTTGTTTGGTCACTTTTAAAGCCACATAACTCAGCAGAATGGTTTGCAAGTCTGTCCACATTTTGTGGGGCATGGGATAGGATCTTACTTTCATGGACATCCAGAAATTTGGCATCATGGTAAGAAAGTTAGTTTGGAGCTGTTTATTGAATGTTATCAGAATAAAGTAGTTTTGCTTCTGAATCTCTTACTGCAACTTTGAATCCACATTGTCATCCTTTTGTGTGCTGTGTGTAGGTGGGAAGGTGGCAGGGTGGGGGGGTCCTACTTAATCATAACCAGCACATTACTGTTACTGGATTAGAGCCCAGCAGTTTCAATCCCAAAATGAGGTTTATTTTGCTTTTTGTCTTCTCCTGAAGGGTGATGGCTGGAAGGCACAAGGGATATTTGTCTAGAAAAAGTTACTGAAAACAAAACACCACTGCATCAATGTCCCAGCAGCGTGCACATATGACTGTTTTCTGTTTTTCTTTTTCTACCCCTTTCTCTAACCGCTGACTGTTGTGGTTAAACTTCATTACATCCTGCACAGCGTTGACAGCTGATGTATTTAGCAGCATGTACTCTTTAGTGATTTCTAGACTATACCCACCCTGTGTTCCTTTCCCAGAATCTCCTGTTTTTCACTGCCTGGATTTGCACCCTACAGTGAGAAGGCAAGGGTGGGCCAGAAGGGGTAGGAGGGTTGGGGTTAGGGTAGGAAGCATTTCTATGGAGTGTCCCCTGGGGATGGAGTGGGGTGATGCGCACCTGGACAGGGACCAAAGGAAAGTTGGTCCTGGGGCCTTGACCTGTGTGCTTGGGGTGGGAGCAGCCCCTTGAGGAACTGTTAGCTGGAATCCATCCCCTGGAAGATCCCTGGAGACTCAGTAGGTCAGAACTCCCTTTAGGCCAAAGAATTCCACCTGAGGCAGCTTGTAAGAGGTCCAAGCTGGAGCAGAGAAAGGGCCTCTCAGGCATGTGCCTCATCCAGTGCCAGCACTTGGGAATATTTCAAGTCACCCCTGTTCTTGCCTCCTACTTCAACCTGCATTCCCCTGCATCAGTCCCCAGCATGTCTCTCTCTTTGGCTTGGGGGTGGAGGGCAAGTTCCTGCACCTAGCAAAGCCAGGAGACCTCGCAGCAGGTGTCCACAGGACAGTGGAGTGGGGGGAGTCCAACAGGTATCTCAAGCACCCAGGCTGCCCCTGCTCAGCCTTGGTGCCCCCTTCTTAGTGGCCTTGACCCCAAACTCAGAAATTGCAAAGGCTGAGGCCCAGTGCTTAACCATTAGGTGATAGCCACCACTCAGGATTCCAGAAACCTCCACCTATTCTTCTACCCTAAAATAAAAAATAAAATGACCACGTTTTTGAGCAGTCTGCCCCCTCTAATTCTGTTTCTTTCTGTCCTTCTCTCCATTTCCCATCCCCACTCCCCACACCCTTGTTTTGTTTTGTTTTTATTTTGTTTTACAGCAAATGACAGTGATCTACTCATGGAGGAGGGCATGGCGTTCACCATAGGTCAGTGCCCAGGCTCCTCTTCGGAGAGCAGTGACTCCCCAGGCAGAAGCAGCGGTGCTGGCCTAGGCCAGGCAGTCCAGTGAAGGACTAATAAAGCCAATCAGCATAATGAAATAATTCAGATGCATAGTAAATCTGATTAAATAATATCCTCAAGCCCCATCTTCCTAAATCAGATACTTACCGACACATTTAGGAGACGGCAGCCGTCCAACCTCTAATTCTATTACCAGCATAATGTGGTGTTTGGCTTTTTGTTTTGTGTGTGTGTGTGTGTGTGTGTGTGTTTCTTTCATTAACACCCAGTAACTAGAGGCGATTATGTCCCTTGCTCCCTGTCAGCAAGTGGCATGTGCTCTCTGGTGGCTCATTCCTGGCTGGTCATGTGATTGGTGTCACCTCCAAATTCCAATCACCTAAGACCCCAAAGGCATCATATTTCTGACTGTGGGACTTAATGGAGAAGCAATTAGAGTGAAATAAGAAAATTATTATTTGCTGATTAATGAACATTTTGAGCATGTTTTTAAAATTCAAATATTTAAAAAAAAAAAACCTGACTGGTATTTATAAGAGGGACTGGCGTTTGGGTGGTTATTATCCACGGGGTCCTAATTAAGGCTTGATTAAAATGCCCTTTTTCTTCTAAAAAAAATACAAACTAGGCAACTTCATACATTTTTGAATGCCGTAGCGTTTCCTCTTCCTACTGTTCAGTTTGTAGAATACTATGTAAGCAACATCAATTATCAGCCCTTGCGAGATGACAACATGAACCCGTGGGGGGAAGCACTTGGAGGGAGGGGGGAGAACCTTCTTATTCTCTTTTTTGGTAATCAGCCGAAACAATGTTTGACAAGAATCTGATTAGATCATTGCAGTAAATATTTTCCCTCTTACAGAGCCAATTATAACCGAGGGATCCCCTGAATTTAAAGTGCTGGAGGACGCATGGACTGTGGTCTCCTTGGACAATCAAAGGTGTTTGCTTTCTGCCCGGTTGCTTTTAAGTCTTATGGGAAGGGAAGGGTCGTCCGACGACGCGGGCAAACCGCTGCTCCCCGCCCCGCCGGTGCTGGTGCGCGTGCTGACCGCTGCCGTGTGTGTTTCAGGTCCGCCCAGTTCGAGCACACAGTTCTCATCACGTCGTGGGGCGCAGAGATTCTGACCAAACTGCCCCACGAGGCCTGAGGAGCGTGCAGAAAAGGTCGCAGAGGCCGGCGCCTTTTTTTCCAAAATTGCTGAAATCCAGCTGGAGAACTTTTAGAAGAAACAGGCTAACGGCAGGTCCCTCAGTAACCTACCTAGCACCTAGTAGCGCCTTTGGAAAATGCGGCGGGGCTTGGGGACAGTTGGGAATTAAGATCTGAAGTCCGGATGGGGCCGTGCGCCTTCGGAGAGACGGATCCTGGAGCCGGGCTGGGCTCGGCTTCCCAACGCGGGAAACGCATCTTGAAAGGGAGTAGGAACGCCCTCATTTGGAAGACGAGGGATTCCTAGAAATGCATGGTTTTCTCTTTCCCTTGTCTTGACTCTGCCCGAGTAAAAGGATTTAACCTCTTAAAACCATTGTGTCTGGTGCTCCTTGTCTCTGACAGTTACTAGGTGGCAAGGGTAGGTGGGTTAATTTTTGAGTCTCTGAACTTTTAATGCGTGCGCAGAAATAAAACCGGAGCCTAGCTGGTAAGAAGTTTTTTAGAAGTCTCTTTTTTCCCCTCTGTGGATCCCACGCTGGCCGGCCCGAAGGCCTACTGCCCCCAGCCCTTCCGGTTATTTCCCCATTCATAGCTGCTTTGCAATGAAAAAATTAGCCCGCGAATGGAGATTTTAGTTACAAACATTCCCTTGCCTCTGGACCCTGGGCCTGGCCCTTCAGCATGGGGTTATCAATCTGAAAGCATGACTTTGCTGGTCCCCTGAGGCTCCTCCTTGCTGGCCCATAACTTGCCTTGACCTGTTATCCCAAAGGTTACTTTTGAGAGACCCTCCTCCCGCACCCCAAACATAGGAAACTAGACTGTTGCCCTAGGAGCTGGAGCATCGGCCCCACCCACCCGCCCAGATGTAAACAGTATCTGGCCCGTCTAGCCCCGAAACTGACCTCTCCCCGTACTGGCCCTCTTCAGACTCGCACTCCTGAGCTGGAGACCCAGAGCACCCCTGCAAGAAGGGGCACAGGAACTTTTGAGGGCAAGGGCCTAGTTAGTCCGGATTAGAGCTGGTGAGTCTAACCCTGCTTCAGCCAGCCAGCAGCTCCCCTGCTTCAGAAGTAGGAAGTCCAAGGGTCCACATTCTGTGTCTCCCAAGGTTCATTCCCAACCAGAGTATCATCCCTTCCCTTGCAGACTCTCCCCAGGACCTGTTCACACGTGGGCTCAGGGATGGAAAGGGGTTTTAGCAGACCACGTAGAAAAGTAGTCTCTCCCTGCTCAGGGTTTTAGGGTGTCCCGCCGGTCAGTGGTTGCACTAAGTCTTGTTTCTACTGGAGCGGGTTTTACAAAGCTGCCATCTGCTAAATATAGATTGGGCTCAGCTCCAGAGCACCAAGGAAATGTGGGCACCTGTCATTACCACAACAGGTAGCTTCTGTGATAGGACTGGAGAGACAGCTAGTCTATGCGATACTCAGAGTGGTGGGAAAGGTCACAGGAAACTGAGGCTAATGAGCACGCTTGGAATAGTGACTAGTTCAAGCTCTTCCCTGAACTTGGGATTCTCTTGGGAATCCTCCAACCCTTCCAGGTCCCTTTCTGTGTCCAGGGATGTAGAATTTGGACAGAGGTGACTCCAATTCTAGTGGATCTGAGAGCTGGAAAAGACAAGGGAAGGGTTGAAGATTTACAAGAAAAACTTAAGGGGTACTGGAGAGTTGGCCAAACAAAGGTCTGAAGACTGAGGTCTGCCCCAAAACAACACGGATTTTCTAGAGAGGAACAAGGGTCAGATGGTGTTGGGAGAGTTTTGCCAGAGAATGACTTCACTTCTCTCGTAGATCAGTCAGATTGCAACTCTTAGCCAGTATCTTAATCTACGGATCAGTTTACTATGAGACTGCCCCAAAATAATTTCATTAGGACCACAGAATTCTACCAACCACTGGGATTGCATGCTGCTTGTGCAGTAATTTTTTCCAAGATGGAGGTATTTATGGGACAGGTTTATAATCCCATTTATTAGAGTGAACAACCTAAAGTTAAATACCAAACATATATATGTATGTATTACTAGCACCAGCCAATAGCGACTCAGTAGGAAACAAACTTGTATTAGAACAAACTCTGTTTAACATGCTTTGAGGTTGAAATTAGGATGCAGGTTTTAAAATACTTTGTCCACCTCCCCCCCTCCAACCGTGCCAGCTAAACTGGCCCCAAACCTCACCCCAGGCTGCAGGGATTCCAGCCATGCGTGGCTCCTGCTACCACCACCAGGCGCCCGGTCCTGTAGTGTCTCCAACAAGTTCTACTTAGCATCCGGGGCTCTCAGGATAAATGGTAGATTTTTGTTTCCTCTCAGAGTTGGGACAGGCGAATATCTAAGCAAACCGGCGTTTCAGAATAGGTGTCGCCTTAGCGGTGGGGGTGGGAGGGGATCCACCCTGAGTTCTTAGAGTAAAGGTAAGATCACATATGGGGAAGCTAGTCAAGGCCGGGAATCTAGGTGCCCCAGAGCCCCGGCTCAGCCGTCCCTCCTGAGACATGCTTCTCTGGGGCTACGAAATTATTCCGGAGTGTAGGCACTCCCTCGCCCAGGTAGAATTCATTTTTAAAATAAGCCAGGCTCTGAAACGGTTTCCCGTGAAGGTTCTTTGTTCCCTGGAGCCAGCCCCGTCCCCTGCGCTGCGAAAGACCTGGATCCCCCTCCAGATGTGGACGGCAGAGAGCCCTGGAGACCATCGCGACCTGAGCCGCCTCTCTCCCCTTCCCCCCACCCTGCAGTTCTCTAGAATAAACTGGCCCTGGGCGGTCCAGCCGTCGGGTTTCCTCACGCGCTGTCCTGAGCACCCAGAATCGCCAGACTTGCTTCCTTCTGCCCCAATCCCGACCCCGCGCCAGCCGCGGCGATCACTTACGTGGACAGGGCCCGCGAGGCGCGCGTGGGAGACCAGGGGCCCAGGAGGCATCCGCTGCTGTGCAGGGTGCACCGCACCGCACTCCACACCCCAAAACAGGCGCTAAGAAGGAGCAATTAAAACCGCAAGTGTAACACGGAAAACGAGAGGAGTGGAGCGGCTCCGGGAGTTGTCTGGTGGCGGAGTCATTAGCTGGTTGTTGCTACAAAGCCTCACGGTGTGGTTCAGTGATTAAGGGGCGGGGGGGGGGGGGTAAGAAAGAAAAATCTTTTTAAACGTTGGCAAACCCATTATTGGCCTGGAGAATTTGTTGTTTTGTTTTTCTTTTTGTTCCAACCACGCTGCCTGAAATATTTTTACCCCCAACATCGCACCCTTAACCCAAAGGAGAGGAATTTCGCAGGCAGCAGCTGCTGCTACAGAAGTTAAAAAAGAGAAGCCCCTTCCACTAATATCTGTAACGACAGCACCGATGTACTTTGTTTTGAATGTTCATTTTTACTGGTGTTCCCTCTGCCAAAATGTGCTTGATTACAGAGGTCTGTCCTGTGATCATTGCGCACTCTAGACAGGGGAAGGTGCATCGGCGAAGGTTCAGCTCAGGCCAGATCAAATCCCAGGCTGTTTAAAGCTGAAAGGCTGCATGTTGCTATTAGTGTTAAATATATGGCTAATTATGCGTATGAAAATTAAACATCAGTGTTATGCTAATGGGGCGCCTTCAGCTGCGGATCCGAGCACTTGAGACTACCATTTAATCAAATGAATCAGTAACTAATACATCTGCACGTGTGAACTTTCACAAGATCATTTCCCCGTTCCCGTCACACCGTTAAATTATGAAAGAAATAATTATCAACACTTTCTAATTACCTAACAAAGTAATTTGGGATTCACCGTGGGACTGGCGGGATGGGGAACCAAAAGCCCCTCGCAGCCAGCGTGGTGCGCGCCACACCTCATAGGGGTGGCTGTGCGGTTGTGGCTGCGGGGGGCTTTTGTGGGCTTTTCTGTACCTAGAGCGCCAGAAGATAGAAGGCGCCGTAGCAGCTTCTTCCTTCACCAGCTCTGCCCGCAGCCCCAGGGACGGCCCGCTTTGACCCCTGGAGATGAGGAGGATCCTGGGCGACAATGAGAGACGTGTCTACACAGAGATGCGAGATGCTACCACTGGCCTGGTTTTGCCGAGAGTTTAGGTGTCCCCCAGGACTCCTACACCTGGGCTACTCTCCCGAGACCCTAGGATGCTGGAAAATGACCATGAGGCATCTTCAGCTCAAGCAGAACTGGGCCTGCCAGCTCCTAGGCTCCACTTTTCGCCGCGCCCTTGGGGCGAGTGAGCCGGGGCGCTGGGCCCCTGGGGAGTGGAGAGGGGAGGGGAAGGCGGAGGAAGATTGGGAGGGAAAGAGGGGGTGTGTGTTCAGGGGAGAGGGGCGGTGCGGCCGCCTTTCCTGGGAGGAGAAGCGCAGGTTCCTGGCTCTCCGCGCGCACTGCTTTAATCAGACCGGTGCAGCCTCGAGCTGGAGTGGCCAGCTTGGCCTGTAGCAATGCGAGCGGGCCCCAGGGAGCGGCGGCGGCGGCCCGGCGGCCGAGTGAGTGAGTTCTCCCGAAGGGCCCCAAACCCGCCCCCAGGGATGTGGAAGAGCGGACCCAGGCCCGGGAGGCTTCGTCAGGAGAGCGCTGCGCTAGGCACAAGACTCGGGAGGACAGCGCTCTGTTGACCGCCTCTGGCGCCCCCTCAGTGCGCGACTCCGCGCTCTGGAAGCCGAGGCCAGGCTGCAGAGACGCCCTAGCTCAGCGCCAGACCGGGTGACGGCGTCTGGAAGAGGTGCCCTGGTCCCCAGTGTCGGGGGCGGGAGGAGGGTGGGGACAGTAGGAGGGGGGTGCGGCGGCGCTGAGACGCTGGTTGGTTTCTGGAAGTAAGGCGCGCCGGGGAGGCGGGAGGCTGAAGAGCCGCGGGCCGCGAAGGTCCCGGCGCGGGAGCCGCAGCCCATTGTGCGCCCCACGCGGCGCGCTCTGTTGCAGAGGAGCCCTGGCCGGGAAGTGTGGACGCGTCTCTCCCGAGGCCGGGCTGCCTTGCCTGCTCTAGTCCAGCGGAGCCGGAGCGCCTCGGACCAATCCCCGGTGATTATGCAAGACAGCGGACCAATCAGCTCCGCCAGCTCATGAATATTTATGACCTTGGCTGAGTCAAAGCTCTGAAGCGAGTTTGGGGAGCTCGGCAGCATCATGCTTAGACTTTTCAAAGAGACAAACTCCATTTCCTTATGAATGGAAAGTGAAAACCCCTGTTCCGCTTAAATTGGGTTCCTTCCTGTCCTGAGAAACACAGAGACCCCCAAAAGGGAAGCAGAGGAGAGAGAGACCCACACCCAGACCCCGCGAGAAGAGATGACCATGACCACCATGCCAGAAAGTCTCAACAGCCCCGTGTCGGGCAAGGCGGTGTTTATGGAGTTTGGGCCGCCCAACCAGCAAATGTCTCCTTCTCCCATGTCCCATGGGCACTACTCCATGCACTGTTTACACTCGGCGGGCCATTCGCAGCCCGACGGCGCCTACAGCTCGGCCTCGTCCTTCTCCCGACCGCTGGGCTACCCATACGTCAACTCGGTCAGCAGCCACGCATCCAGCCCCTACATCAGTTCGGTGCAGTCCTACCCGGGCAGCGCCAGCCTCGCCCAGAGCCGCCTGGAGGACCCAGGTATGTGCGCCTGCCAGGGAGAAGAAGAGGTACAAGGGAGGGAGGGGGACAGAGAGAGAGCAAAAGGAGGGAGAGGAGAGGAGGAGAGATAGGTAGGATGGGGGTGGGGAGGGCGCCGTAGCAGTGGAGGGAGGTTTCGGGTATCAATCTACGCATCCTTGTCATAGCAAAGAAAAAAAAAATCCACCCAACTTGCAACTATCTAGCAAAGGATAAATCCAAGAGCGTCCCCTGGCACTGGCTGGGCCTCTGGGCGGCTCCGTGCACCGAGTACACAATACCCTGCTGGAAAACAGAAACCCCCATGTGCACATATTAGTCTCGGTAATTATTTATTGCGTAGCGCTATAAACAATGTTTGCAATTAAGGGTAATTAAACCTCAACTACCGCCTGCAAAAATAGCAAACTTTCCCTGCTAAGGCAGGAACTGCGCTCTTGGGAACTGCCCCAGTCCGCCTGCAGCGGCCAGGGTCGGGCCATCGGACTTGACGGGACCCTCCCCTGACTTTCAGAGTTTCTCGAACGTTCTCTCTCCTGGCGCTGCCTTCGCCACCCCTCTATAGTCGCTTGCTTTCGCCTCCCCGCACTAAAAGCGGTCTCTTGCATTTATAACGTCTCCTACTTCTGCTGTCCCTCCAGGGGCTGACTCTGAGAAGAGCACGGTGGTGGAAGGCGGCGAAGTGCGCTTCAATGGCAAGGGGAAAAAGATCCGCAAACCCAGGACGATTTATTCCAGTTTGCAGTTGCAGGCTTTGAACCGGAGGTTCCAGCAAACTCAGTACCTAGCTCTGCCCGAGAGGGCGGAGCTCGCAGCCTCCTTGGGACTCACGCAGACGCAGGTACCTCGCCGCTGCCCCACCGTGGCGTCACGCACGCTTCCCCGCGGCCCACCTGCGCCCGGAGCTTCTTGCTCTCTGGGCCTCAGGGGTCAGAGTGTGTGTGTGTGGGTGTGTGTGTCGGGGGGGGGGGTGTCCGCGCGCGCGCGCGCCCTAGTTCTGTCTGCACTCTGTACTCGGCGCTGCCAGCCGCCCGGCCCTCAGTCCCTGGACAATCTGATTAGGGCTCAGGAAGGATTTCCCTTGACGTTTTGTTTAGGGACTCTGAGGTCACACGTGCCCGAACAACTGGAACAATAGACTTGGGGATTAATCCTTTCTTTGCCTTTAAAGTGTGTGGCTAATCACTCGGGGCCTGGGCCCGAGGCTCTGTCTCCCTCCTCCTCCTCCTCCTCTTCACCAGGTTGGGGTCGGGGTGGGGGCGCTTTCCTCCGTCCTCTCATCTCCCAAGTCCCAGACCCTGGAGGAGAAACGGAATCTTCCTTCCCTGGTTCCTCTAAGATTCCGGGGACCCCCTTGGGCGTTCTGATCACGACTGGCGCGGGTTGTCAACGTCTGGGACGGGATTTGGAGCAGTTGCGAGAACAAACGGACGCAAAGGAAAGGCTGATTTACGTCCAAAAGTTTAACAAAACCCTGTGGCCTCCTCAGTCAGCCCGCAACTCACTCAAAGGCAGAAATGATGGCGCGAAGAGAAGGCGGGTCGCATTGCAAATAAATGTTTTCCACGTCCTTTCACACTCGATTCTTTTATTGATGCTCAGATTAAGATTAAAGGCTCGATGCTATGCAGGCTCTGCGTCTTCCCCCGACGATTGCCGGGCTCGGACTGAGTCCTAGGCAGGCAAACGCCTGGATCCCTGCTCACCGCTCACCACCACGCCCCCTGGCTCTCTGAGAGCTGGCCCCGCCGGTCACCGGCGGCCGACGGTGGGGCCACCCAGCATTTGGTTCTTATGGGGGAGGGGACTGGTACTGCTTCTTCAGCAGGGAGCTTGTAGGGTCACGCTGGGTAGGGGGCCGGGGGTTATCCTCACTCGCTGTCCCACTGCTCAGTCATCTCCCCATAACCAACGCGTAGGCACAATGGACCTAGACCGAGTCACGTTATTGTCCGCTCTTACAGGTCAAGATCTGGTTCCAGAACAAGCGCTCCAAGTTCAAGAAGCTGATGAAGCAGGGCGGGGCGGCTCTGGAGGGTAGCGCGCTGGCCAACGGCCGGGCGCTGTCTGCCGGCTCTCCGCCAGTACCGCCCGGCTGGAACCCCAACTCCTCCTCTGGGAAGGGCTCGGGCAGCAGCGCGGGTTCCTACATCCCCAGCTACACGTCGTGGTACCCCTCGGCGCACCAAGAAGCTATGCAGCAACCCCAGCTAATGTGAGGTTGCCCGCCTGCACCCGCCCGCCTCCTTTCCGTCTCCCCCGGCCCGGGCCCCTCCCGCTTCCCGGTCCATCCACCCCGTCCGCGTGCCCTGGGTCCAGAGGAGAAGGGCCCAGAGGGAAAGAAGGAACAGTGAAGGCAGGACGCCCGCCGCCTCCTCGGAGACCCGCACGGTCTGGCCCGGCGATTCTCCTGGCGCCCACGCCCTTGTCCCAGCCAAGGCCTCGGCCGCCCGGTAACAGCAGAGAGCGGCCTGGGAGCGCAGGCATAGCAGCCCGAGACAGCCCGAGTGGCAGCGAGAGCCCGCCCGACCCGATCACCGACCCTCGGCTGTATGGGACTATCAGGAGAAAAAAAAAAACAAAAAACACACAATGTAGAAAAAGCAAAAGCTCGTTTGTGTCCTGTCCGTCTCTTGTCTCCTTTCACTCCGTATCTGTGCGCTGACGAAGTCGAGGTCCTCGTCCATCCGCTGTCCTCGTTGTTCGGCCTCTGAAAAAAGTCACCAAGTCGGAGGAGGCTTGGGCCGCGGCGCCACCAGTTTCCGGATACTGGAACGTTTTGTCCTTTTGGACCTTTTCCTGGGCCTGCCTAACCATCTGTGTGGCTCTTTCGGGGATGGAGGGAAATTGGAGGGAGGGGGTTTTATTTATTGAGAAATGGACTTCGACAGAGGCTGAATGTTCGGCCTATTCGCAGTTCTGTGGGGCGCGAGGAGCACAGGGTCCGAACGTACCCATTACTTTAAACGCAACCGGAAAAACGAAAAAGGAGGATCTGGTGATTTTTAACTTATACAGTAACTTTTGTACTTTGCTAGTGTGGAGAGGTTGGAGCCGAATGATTTGCATTTTTTACATGTCCCGTATTCTTTTAAAAAGAAAAAAGAGAAAAATGAAGCCAATACAATGTTCTCATCTTGGGAAGAAAGCTCGATTGCTTTGTCTGGGCAAGAAGGAAAACCCTAATTCTTTCCTTGTGGGGACAGAGGACCGATGGACAGCGGAGAGAAAACAGGCAGGCGTGGGCCAGTTCCCTAAATGCTAGTGGGCTTTAAAGTAAGACAAAAGCAGCTTTACAACAATCCCCAGAGGCTCAACCACAGAATAATGCCAGTCACCACTCTGAATGCACAGTCTCCAGTGCAGGATCTAATTGCTGTACATATTATTATTGTTCTTGTTAATTATTATTGTTATTGTTATTATTATTGTTCTGTAAACATGTTGCACAAGCTTAGCTTTTTTCCGTTCTGTTGTGTGTGGCTGTAAACCCTGATGCTTTGTGAAATGAGAATCTCGACATTTTACTTGTGAAATCTGGGAAATGTGATCAATTGAAATCAACCTGTGTTTTGTGTTCTCTATGTCAAAGTTTAGTTTTATATTGAGAATGTTAACTTATTGCTTTGTATCTTGGGGAGGGGAAAGAACTTTGTAAATAAGTTATAAAGTTTCTTTGAGACAGTAAAATTATGGTTTTGAGAAAGATTTGTTGTCTGATGTGCTGTGTTAGGGGCTGCTGGGGTCTGGTCCATTGGGCCCCCACTTCTGAGGACAATGACGGATAAGGCAGAGGGAGCAACTCCTGGTTCCAGACATACCAGGATAGCAGTGGAGGCCTGCGAAGCCCCTGCTGGGGCCGTTCTTCTTGCTTAACTCCTGCCCCCCCCCCCCCAAAAGGGTCTGATCCCTGCCTGGCCTAGAAGGTGGTGGCAAGGGTCCCTGGGAGGGGGAATCAGGAACAGGTTTGGCCTGGCAGAGCCAGGGCTCTGGAACTAAAGGGCCTGTGAAGGCCATCTAAGACGAGATGAAAGCTGAGTTCACAAACAGCCTCCCTGTGAGATGTGAGTGCCCCCAGAGCCCAGGCACCTTGCGGAAGGCCTGGAAGCCTGGAAGAGGAGACACCCCGCTTTGCCCCTTGCCTCCTCCGGGATCTGGCCTTCCGCCTTTTGCTTGCCCGCAGGGCCCTGGATCCCGACGCGGAAAAGACAAGGCCAGACGCCGGAAAGGGGCCGGAAGGACACGTCTGTCAGGCTATTCTCCAATCAATCAGTAAGCTCCGAGGGACAGTCCCAAGGCGAAGGCACCCTCCACAGCCACTTCCACCCACCCGGGCCCATCCATAAGAAGAGACCCATTCCGGCCTAATAACCCCGGGCTTTTCTCTGCGACTTGGAGCAGGGGAGATGCCAAGGGAGGGGCAGGTGAGCTCCACTGACTCCTGGGAACCTGAGAGCTTGTCAAGTCAAGCCCCCACCTCCTTCCCAGCCGGAAAGTCCTAAGACTAGGCCATTAAGGGGCCCCTCCAATGGACTGTTCTGATCAGTTCGCTCCAGAAGAACTTGGGCTCTGAGCCGCTGGTATCAACCTGACTTCCTCCGCCTGCGCCTCAGCCCAACCTCAACGCAGACCCCGCAGCAGAGCTGAAGGAACTTAAGAAAGCTGTGGGCCCCGACGGGCTGCTTTGAGCGACTCCCGCTTCACTCGAACTCGCCTTCCGACACTACTTCCCTCGGGGACTGGCCCTCCGCTTTGGGGGGCCCTTTGCAGCGCGCGGTGGGGAGCAGAGCAGAGAAGGCAGTGATCTGTGTTGTGACAAGCACCCATTTTTCAATTGGTGCTGGTGAAAGATCAGATGCGCCAGGCTTTTGCGACGCCCTTTAGGAAGGGGAGGGGAAGTAAGGGCGGGGGTGGAGAATGACGGAGGGAGCAGAGGAGTTAGTGAGGGATGGAGCCAGGGTCCTCGAGGTCCCTTCTGGGTCTGAGATTGGGGCTTTTCCTCTCCTATAGGCCTCCGAAACCTGGACCGCTAATGGGGAAGATTAGACCTCAGAGACAAGGATGCCGGTGGGAAGAGGGGTGTCAAAGCTGAAAGAGGAAACTGATTCCCCGGGCTGCACTCTGGCGCGGGAGCAGGGACCTTCCTGGATTTGGTTTCCCCTGCGACATGTGACTTTGCTCGCGGGAAAATTTCTTTCACACATCCGACTCGGTGCCCCAGACGGCAGACAGGGCCCAATGCCTGAAGCCACAGGCAAAATCTGTTTGGTCAAGCGGATTTTAATGCTTTGAGATATTAGCTTATACTAATTTAATAATCTCTTGCTAACAGTTCAAATAGAGAAATTATTAGTTTTAGCTCAACGAAGGCGGTCTTTAGTTAGGCTCTATTATAATTATAAGCAGTTGTGCTTTTAAAAAATGTTAATCTCAGTATAGGCCTAATTAATGCTAACTTGTTACTGACAAGTAGTTCATCAAATATCTGATTCAAAGATTTTCATAATGAGTATATTAATTAAACTATGAATAATCTAAAGGTGGTTATATTTAAACAATACCTCATTATAATGATAAAATACTGATTTCGAATATTATGTCTTAACAATTGTCACTTAGAAAACACAACCTTTCCTTATGTATGAGTCTGTAATGGCAAAATGCAATTTTGGGATTTTTTTTCCCTTGTTCAAAAAATGTGAACCTCATTTTAAAACACTTCTGAAATAGGTTACACACAGCTTAATGATTATCAAAATGACTCTTTTCTGCAAAAAAAGACCCCAAAGTGCGCGTACAGCTGCAAACCCAAGAGGGTCAGCATCATTTCACTGTATTCTCTTCTTGATTACAAGCCGGGCCCATCAAACACAACATAATTACAGTAATTTCAGGTTTATTTATTCTAATGCAGTTTCCCCATCTCTCTGGTAATTATGAGCAATTTTTTCGCCCAGGGAATCTTTTTGCATTAACAAAAGAGATAACGCACTGAAAGCCAAATTTGCTGTGCATTGAGAAAAGGGGAAAAAAAAAAAAATCAAATAGGTGCGAGCTGCCATCTCTGCAATTCTCTGGTACCGGAGCCGGCAAATTGCTTGCAGGTGTATGGAGCAAGCTTGTCAATGGCCGGGCCTCCAAATTAGCAAATGCACAGCGTCGAAGTAATGAAGACAGACTTAGCAAAATTGCCAAACAACAGATACCTCTTTAATATCTTCTCTCACACACTCGTTCTAAAAGGGGTAAGGGTAGGAGTGGAGGGGCCGAAGCAACAGTTCCCAGCCTCCTCACTGGTCTTGGGTTTCATAAGCCTGGGACCCAGTAGTCCTGCATGTAGTAGTCTAATTGTGGAAGAACTCAGCTCCTAAATCTAGGCAATATTTTAATTTATTTAAAAAAATTGGGGGGATAACTAAGTTCATTTATTTATGTAATGGAGGTACTGGAGATTGAACCCAGGACCTCGTGCATGTTAAGCACTCACTCCACCACTGAGTTATACCCTCCCTCCCCAGAAAATATTTTAAAATATAAAATTGAACACATGTTTATAGTTTACAACTTTCCTTCATTGATTATGTTTTATTTATATTTTTTCTTTTTGAGGTTTGCACTAGGCTGGGTCAGATGGCTCTCTAGCCTTCCCTACCCCAATTTTAAAAGCCACAAAAAGTTTTAGAATTCCCCCTACCTATATGCACAGAAGTATGAAATTATTCTTACAATCATTTGATGTAGAAATTAATCTCTCCCCTTGAAGAAATTGTCAATTTCTGTCACCTAAGGAAATGTAGTTCTGGGTGCTGGATGTAGAACCTGAGATACTTGATCTCAAGAAAAAGTGGGAAGAAAGAAGCAATCCAGGCCCCCACCTATATATATATATTTTTATCCTGCTACCCGTGTCTTTCATCCTGTATCTTTTTAAAATACCTATTTCAAAATTCTCTAGTTTTTGTCATCCCACCGCCTGGGTTAAACATCATGAAACCAAAGGCTAAAATGAACTTTTCTGCTTCTCATCTCTCATGGCCATAGGAACCTCCATCATATGCAATACAGAAGGTAAGGGTCTCTCCCTCCCATGACTCCCATGACCCTCCTTCCGTCCCCAGATCCACAACAAGCCCCGATTCAGTGTAGACAGGCAAACGGCTCTAAAGGGTGCCTTCCCCAGGCTCAAGAAACTGTCACCCCCACCCACTCTATTCCTACCCCCGCCCTCATCCCCCAACCTTCAGGGATTAACACTTCCTGAAACATCAAGTGTTTTTATAAAAAGGAAAAAAAAAATAATCCTGACATCGCTGACAAGAAGTTTTGATGGAAGAATTAGCTGGTGCATACATAATCACTCCCCCACCCTCCTACTCCCGGAGCGGGAGCCGCCGCGGCGGGCGCAGCAGCCTTCCAACCCTCTGAAAAATGAAACCGATTTCCACCCTTACCTTCTTCAGTGTCAATTTCAGATAATCTGGACACAATCTTTGCTACATGAAATCAAAAGGGTCGAAGGCGGCTTTTGGCTGGGAGACTGACAGGAAAGAAAAGGAAAAAAAAGAAAAAAAAAAAAAGGAAAAAAGGAAAAATAGGAAATACAAAACCGACCAAACCAGAGCAAAACAAAATCGGAAAGCCAAAAAGAATCCCCTAGTCCCATCCTCCTATCCTGAGAGCAAAGAGTGGAGAGAGGTCCCCAGGACCAGGCGCCTCCGAGCGCCGCAGGCTTTTTGCAGCGCTGCGCTTGCAGAATAGGACTGAAAATTTCGGCTATATAGCCTCTGTCTTTATAGCTGATGAAAAAAATTGCAGATTATTAGCATAAATGTTTACTCTTCATTACGCTGATGACATTGTGCACTCGAGATCTTGGTAATCTTTGGGAAAATTATGAGTAATTTTTAAAAATTTTAAAGCAGCAGCAGTTACCATGCAATTCAGGCTAATTCTGCGTAGGCTCCGAACGGATATAATTATCGAGGAGTCAAGATGTTATGCTAAAAACTATGCATTGATATTCCCATTTATTATGTACATACAACTTTGACAATGTTGATGCTTGAAATAGCAGGAAATTGTCTTGCGCAAAAATTACAGTCCATATTAGGACATCTGAAATTGCGAAGAATTATATAGTAATTGCAGGCTTTCAGATGGGAGAGCCAGAATGCTCAAACTAGTGCAAATGTGGATAAAATTACAGATCAGAGCAAAAATTAGGGGAAAAGGGGGTCTGGGATTTTTCAGGTTGGCTATAGGATTCCGGAAGTGTCTAATGCCACATGATTGCTGCAGCTTTAGGGGATACATTCATGCTTCAAATAGCGCCTTGGCCAGGGTGGCTTTAATTGAATTTCTTGGGCTTTTTCTTTTAATAGGGGCAAATGAGAAAATTGGCCACCCAAGGCAAATTTTCACTGTTCTCCCCTGAACATGTTGGGAAGAGAATCCCTTCTCCCGCGGGCCTGCTGGCCCCAACTTAGCTGCCCAGGAGGCCCTGGGCCCCGACCCGAAATGTGGCAGCTGAGCAAGAAAGTGCCTGAGCCGGATCCATCCCTCCTCTTGACACCTCTGCTTTTCCTTTCCTTCTCCCCTTCTCTTTCCTTCAGCCCCTTTCTCAGATTCTTGCAAACCCTTCCAAAGTGCAGCGGTGTAGAGCCCTGGAGTCCACAGGCTGGGTCCCAGGGACGGGAGGTAGGGTGCGGGGGTGGCTGGCTGATTGAGGAGTTGGTGTGAGGCGGTCATCACCCCAAGGCAGAGTGCCGCCCAGTGTCGGCAAATGGGAGCCTGCTCTTTTGGAGGCTTTGGGACGCCGAGGGTAGGAGCTGAGGGTCCTTGGGGCCCACTCCGCGACCTCCTAGGCTCTTCTTTGATCTCCACCACCAGAGACACTGCCCCCCAGAAACACTCATTCGCCACTGGGGCGGCGTTTCTCTCGGGCACTGAGACAGCCTGCGACTTTAAGAAGCCAAGACCGGGCCGCAGAAGGATGGGGCGGGGCGGGGACTGCCCCAGAGTGGGGGCTCCGGACGGTTCCCGGCGGGAGATGCCAGCGGGGGTGCAGCCACCACCCGGAGCAGCCTGGACTCGGTCGGGTTCCAGGGCCAGAAGTCTCCATTGTTCCGCGAGCGACAATTTCATCTCTAGAGTGTCTGAGCCTCTTGGACCACAAAAAGGAGGGCAGAAGCGGGAGTGGGGAAAGCCCGCCATGTTTGCTCTGTGAGGGCCCAAGTCTGTCCTCAGGAATTACCCCAGAGCGCTCCAAGTCCAGTCCCTCCCTCCCCCTCGCTTTTTCTCCATCCCTGGAGTTCTAATCCTCTGCCCCGTAGCCCCGGCCCGCCACAGGGAGCCTTTCTTTACTATCCCGGGCTCCGCGCCCAACTGACGCCTCCAGCCCCCGCCCTCCGGCTTCTAGCGCTGGCGGGACTGGACCCGGGACGCAGCTGGTGGCACCAGGCCTCCTGAGGATCCCCAAAACGGGCCTCTGGAGAATCCTGGGAGAGCTGCACATCCCGAAAACTGCTAAGACACTGCATGGCTTGAGGTCTGGCCCGACACAGAGGACAGAGAAAAGGGAGGCGGCCCTGGAAAGAAAGGTCTATGTAGAGACTGTGCCTGTGTTCTCACGTGGAGGCGGAGTGGCTGTTTCTCCAAGACCTGCCTGCTCTTTCTTTTCGTGAGGCAGTCGTCTCCTCCACCCGGCCCGGCCCCGGGCCCCAGGGTGGAATGTAGCATCTTGTAATGTGGCAATCACTGCCAAACCCGTCCCCGCGAGGGGAATTCCCGCCGGGGGGGCCTTGGAGGGTTGTGGGGCCTCCGCATCCGCCCGCGTCGGTATGTTTTTGGGGGTAAGGGTATGGGGCCGGGCAGCGGGTAAGCTTAGGGGGCAGATCCCAGGTAGGGAGGGAGAACCTGGCGGCGGGGGAAGGGGACGGGAGGAAGACTTCCCTGGAGCAGTTTTGGGTATCACAGCCACCTGAGAGCCTGGTTGGACAGGGCCAGGGGCTCGCGTAATCAAGGCTGCAGGATCGCGTCCCACCCACTGGCTTCCGGGGACACCCAAGACAAATGCAAAGGGATCTGTATTTTAGAAGGAAGAGAGAATCTGCATTTTCATTCTCAAAGAGGTCTCTGTCCCTAAACATGTTTAAGGCGCTGGTGGTCGTTGTTCCCTAGAGAGAAAAGACCCGGTTAGTGACTTTTGATCGAGTGCTTGGGACGGGGATGTGAAGAGGGGTGTGTTTTGGGAGAGTGGGGAATGGCTCCTGGGTTTTACAGTGAGAACGACTTTGAAAGGTCAAAGGGCTTTCTACTCACCGACATCATTCTCCTTCGGGGGACCTTCCAACAGTGGAGGGGACCCTTCGACCACTTCCATATTCCTCTCTTTACCCTTGTTTCCCTCCTCCCTCCTTCTACTACAGAACTGTTTGTAAACAAAACTCCAGTCTTCCAGCGCTCTCTCCGCCCCCATCAAACCTGATACTTCCCCCAGACTCGCCCCACCAGTCTCGGAAATCCTTTCACAGGACGGATATTCACAATTTTCACAAGTAATCCTGAAAGGAGGCCGAGGGGAAGCCTCCTAAACGGTCCCACATTGCAGCCGCGCTGATTAGGCCCGGGATCCATTCCTTTTCTTCCCTAAACTCTCTAGCCCCGGAGCGGCGGGTCAGGCGGCAGGAATTCGGGGCAGCGGGAGGGGGGTGTGCCTACACTACGCGGAGCACCCAAGGCGGAGTGGCGGGTGGCTGTACACGACCTGGGGGGGGGGAGCGGGGGAGGGGTGAATGGGGGGAATGCGAGGAGAAGGGAAGCAGGGCGCACCCGGGCTGCTTGCAGCAGGAGTTAGAACTCGGTGCCAGCGCTCTGCCGGAGTTCCGAGCAACCCTGCCAGGAGGTGGAGCGGAGAGGACCGGGCACCCCTCACTCTTCAGCTTTCTTCCCCCTACTTCCCAGCGCTTGCCATATCCTGTCTCTGGCCTGATATTTCACGCGAGCAAATGGAAGGGGATTACAAGGAAGATTTATGTGTGTTTCGAGCGCGGCTGGTTTCCCAGTGTAGGGAGCTGAGATCGCTGCTTCCCATTTCCATTTTTCATTTGCGCTTTAGGGAGAGCAGTCGGACGCGGGGGGAGCGTGTCTCCGGGGCGGCGGGCTGATCACAGGGCTCCGCGTCTCCTGGCGGGCCGGGAGACTGTGAGAATGGCTTGCCAGCGCGTCGCCCCCGGCGTGGCTAGAGCTGGCCCCCGCCTCCCCCAGCCGGCTTTGTTTCGCCCCTCTCTCACCCCTCCTCCTCCCCGCCCCCTCACTTCTGGGACCCGGGTGCATCCTGGCTTTCCCTTCTCTTTGCCCTTCTCCTTGTCTTTGGAAACGCCCTCTTCCTCTGGCCCCTGCACCCTTCTGCTCTCTGCTTCGAGGGCTTCCCGGGGAAAGGCGCTCCGTGGTCCGGCCCTACCCCGCCGCCGCCGGGTGCCAGGTTCGGCGACTCCGGCGAGTCTGTGGGGCCTCGGCCCACCCCGGAGCTGGGGCCGCCCGCCCTCCCGGCTCCCAGGCTCGCTCATGCCAAGGCCTGTTGCGTGATTCCAACTTGGGCTGACATTCTCTGCCCCGGGCGCTCCGGCGTAGGCCTCTTAATCATCTTGTCTGCTGCAGATCCTCGACACCAGCCAATTTACTGCCCCGTCTCTCTTCGCCGGTTTCAGGAGGGGGAGGGGAGTGTGCGTATAGGAGGGGAGGGCACAGTGAACCGCAGGAAGAACGCTGGCATCCGCTCCTTGCAAAGAAAACGGTGGAATTTGGAGCCTGGGGGAGGGGTAGCAGGAATGGGGGTCTGCTTAGGGAAGTCAGAATCGAGGGGTCAATGGGCTTCAATCCAGGCTTTGCTAGCCTGGGAAAACAATGCAGGAATGCAAATGGACACTGGACTGTGTAGCCTCCCTGCCTTCCCCAGAGCTCCAACTCCTTGGACCACACTCTGTTGTAAACCAGATTCAATGCAGGCCCCAAACAATCTGGCCAGAAAAGTGAGGATCCCTCTCCGTGGTGCCTAGAAAGTCACCCTTGTCCCATGACTAGTGTTTGTTTTAGTTTTTGGCAGGGATTAGTTGAAGATGCACAGCAGGACGGCCTGAATAATCATTCTAGAGGAGAGGAGGCCTGGATCTGGCAATTAGGGCTCTCTGGCTTGCCCTCGACTTCTGTGAAGGCTGGTCACTTCAGAGGTAATGGCTAAGGTTCAGGCTGCCATGTAGGAAGGACCCAGAGCTCTCCCAGACCTAGAATGCTGCTCTTCCACACAAGGTGAAGTTGGAAAGGCCTCTGGGTAACTCTGGGCCTCATAATTGCTGGCAAATTAAAGTCTTACTACTATCTGGGGGCATTGGAACAAAATAATATACTACTAAGAGCAAAAACTTATTGAGGGCATACAGTATGCCACACATTGTTACATCATTGCCTCATTAAATGCTCACAACTCTGAGATAGCTGCTATTATTAATCCTGTCTTATACATCTGCAAACTGCAGCACAGAAAGGTTAAGTGAGTAGCCTAAAGTCACACAGTCAGACTGAAGCCAGGAAGCTTCCAATTGTTGGCCCCAGTGCTTTCAAGGAAAGGGACTTTTAGTTCAGGCCTGGATTACCTACCTACCCCTGGCCTTTGCAGGGAATGCCAGAAATTAGAGTCACTTCCAAAGCTGGGAGCTAGTTAAAGTAGAAAGCAGACCAGAATAACATACGTATCTTTCCCCTCTGAGATTCTGAGGTGGAACGATACTGCTTCCACAGCAATGTGCATTGGTCTCCGTGTGAATGTGCATGAATTTATGTCAGTGTTAGGTGTTAGTGTAAGTGTGATTCAGTATGTGATAGTTTGGATGTGATTGTGAGAGTCACAGTGTGTGATTGCATGTGTGCTAGCGCACTTTTGTGCGCCCAGGGTCGCCCTATATTGCAGTCTCCCGAGGACCTGGGTGACTCATTGAGTTCTCAGCTCAGCCAGCCCCAGAAGGGCCGCGGGGCAAACAGGGGAGGGTCTAAAGTAGGGATCTGACCCCGGTTTTGACTGGTTCCCCGCGGCGACTCGAATGCACTGCGGGGCCAGCACTGCGGGCGCGGTGGCGGCTGAGACCGCCCAGGAGCGGGGCTGCGGCGCCGGCGCCGGAGGGGCCGGGCGGGCGGAGGCTGGAGCCGCCCTGCGCTCAGTGACTCACCGCGCCGAGAGATGGCGAACCTCGGGCCGGGACTCGGAAGCGGGCAGAGCGTGAACACTCGCGCAGCGACACTGCGCTGAGTGCGCCTGTCCGCGCCTGTCCTCTCCTTGCCACATCTCACCGCGACTCGTAGCCTCCGAAAGATGTAAATGTCACTCTTGGCTGACCTGGGTCCCCGCTTGGGCAGCGGCTCGAGCTTCCAGGTCGTGACACCAAGGAAAAAGCGCACACATCCAATGAAAACAATAATTTATTTAAATAATCTCTTCATACTGTAAAATCAACATTAAGAGCATGTTGTTTTCATAATAAATAACCCCAAAATACCTTTCAAGAACAAAAGACTTTAGGACAAAATAAAACAAATCCAAATCAGTAGCTTAGTTAAACTGAGAAAATTTTTCAAGGGGAAAAATAAAAGGGGTTGCTGAGGTCACTGCTGAACCGCAGTTTTCACAGGTGGGGGGGTTTACAAAAAAGTCTGAAAAGATGAGTATTTTTATACAAATAAATCAGTGGGAAATCTGCACAGACACTTTTATTTACAAACGCTATGTCGAAGTCCAGGCTAATAATCCTGAATAGGTTTTAAAAAAGATAATTTAAACACATTTTTTGCAGTGTCCACATATTAAAAAATCATTTTTCCCCAACATCAAAATGAGGTCATCCGCAAAGGCACCTAAACATTTTTTAAAATCAAAATTAAACTCCACTGGTGAAGGAAGGGGAGAGCTAAGGGAGTGTTCCTGGGGGAGAGCTAAGGTGGGGAAGGGACGGGGGCTCCAAGGGCTGGAAACTGCAGGGCAGAAAAAAAGCGGCAGGCCGCCTGGGTCAAGGAGGAGTGAGGGGGGTGGGAGGGCGGGCAGGCAGGACCCGGGAGGTCAATAACCCTAGAGGACTGGAGTTGAGCCTGGGGGCGGGCGAGGAGAAAGGAGCCTCAGAGGGCCTGGGCAGCCTTGAGGGCGGGGGAGGCGTCTCTCTCGGGGACTCAGCTCGCGGCCCGCGGCGAAAAAGGCGCCGGACTGCCTCGCCGGGCGGGGCGGGGCGGGGAGGGGAGGGGAGGCGAGGCGAGGCAAGTCTGAGGCGGGACTCAGGTCGGAAAGGCGTCTGTGGCAGGAGTCCTTCGCCACGTGGAGGCCGGGTTCCTCCGAGAGGAACCCGTGGGGCGAGAAGACGCCTTCCAGTCCCTGTCTGCGCAGTGGCCGCGCGAGGGAGCAGGGCCTGGGGTAGGCCATCTTGGGACGCCACCTCCGGGAGCGGCGGGTGGCATCTTAGGGGCCAGCAGGAGGAACCCTCTGGCTCTGGGAGTGAGCACTGAGGCTAACTGGTCTCTGCTCTCTCAGTCTCTGGCGCAGTCTCCAGGGGTTAGAAAATCGTCCCCGCGCTCACCGGGGCGCCCCCGCTGCCGTGGTGGTGATGGTGGTGGTGGTGCGGCTGCTGGGTCTGCGTCGGGTGCAGCAGTGGCGCCGGGGCCTGCAGGTGCGAGCCGGAGCCCGAGGCCTGGTGGTACCACGGGTAGTTGCCCAGGAAAGCCGAGGCCGCGCTGCTCGGGCTAGAGCCCGTGCTCCCCGCGCCGCTGCCGCCGCTGCCCGGGCCGCCGCTGCCCGCCATCCGCTGCTGCACGCCGAAGTCCCAGGAGGCCGGCGCCGAGGACGGTGGAGAAGCACAAGGTGGCGAGGCGCTAGCCCCTGGGTGCTGCTCCGAAGGGATCTCACCGCTCTTCCACATCTTCTTGAACTTGGATCGGCGGTTCTGGAACCAGATTTTGACCTTGGTGGAAAAGGGACCTGAGCATTAGTGGAGGACCCTCGGTCTGGGGCAGGGGAGGGGAGGAAGCGTAGGAAGACCGGGTAAGAGGTGGTCACCCCGGGAAGGTAAGGCGATTAAGTGCCGCGGCCTCGGAGGCTCTGTAGGTTCCTGCTCCTTTGGGAGGTAATCTCAAAAACCCAGACAGCTGATGTGTGGTAACTGCAGTGATGGTGACAGCGGGCGGGGGTCAGGAGGGCCAACTGTTTTACCCGCTTAATCAGTAGTGGTTGGAAAGACAACTTGATACAAGATTTCTGCCCACCCCGGTCCTTTCCTTTTCTCACACGCGGCGGCCCCCTGGGGAATTTCAGCTTCGTGAGTATAAGGTTAGGCCGCCCAAGATGCGGACCTCGAAATCCTTAAAATTACTTAAGAAACACAACAACAACAACAACAACAACAACAACAACAACAACAACAAAACATTGTCCAGAACCCGCCTGCTTCCCAGCCATCCTAGGTCAGCGCCCTCCTCCTGCCTCTCAGTCCGCGAGCCCTCACCTGAGTCTGTGTGAGGCCCAGAGACGCCGCCAGTTCGGCTCGCTCGGGCAGTGCCAGGTATTGAGTCTTTTGGAAACGCCGCTGAAGAGCCGCCAGCTGGAAACTGGAGTAGATGGTTCGGGGTTTCCGGACTTTCTTTGGCTTCCCGTTTACTATCCGGATTTCAGGCTCGAGGTCCTCTTTCTCTGCTATGAAACGGAATCGTGAGACCCGCGCAACCAGGGGCCTGAAGTTCTTGCCTGCTGGGAGCGCAGCATGGGACCTGGCCTGAGCCGGGAGGCAGGTTCTTGGAGGCGCCGAGCGGCGCTCAAGCACAACTTCGCAACGCGCGTACCCGCGCCGCCACGGAACCCGGGAACTAGATTCTCCAGGGACGGGGAAGACAGGGGCAAACCGGAGAGAAAGAGGCAGCAAGTGGTAAAGAAAAGGTTACCACGAAGCATGCACCGTGCGCCCATTCGGCTCCCGAGGCCACCTGGTCCTACTGAGTACAGAGGGACGTACCCGGTGACCCTTGGTCGATTGGAGGTTGAGGAGAGTAAAGGGCGCGGGGCGGGCAGGGAGCAGTGTGAAAGGCCAGGGCTCCAGGTGGATCCCTGCCCCAAATATTTTTATCCCACCCATCCCAGTAACCAGGCTGACTTGGCACACTTGACGCCAACGTTATGCATACCAGGTTCGTTGTTTGCTGGGGACGAACTGGTCCCGTAGGGCGCGTAGGAGGTGTAGGCGGCGGTGTAGCCCAGGTCGTAGCCGCTCTTGGCGGAATAAGGGACGTTGCTGAGGCCGCTGGCGTGGTACTGGTAGGAACCCATGTGCGCGTAGGGCGAGCCCCCACTGCCGCCGCCGCCCGCCGGGTGCTGTTGGTTGGTATAGTAGCTGCTGTCGGTAGCTGTGGACACCGGGAGGGTGGGCGACTCCTGGGGCTTGTGGAGGCTGCTGCTGTTGCTGCCGCCGGGGCCAGCGCCGCCGCCGCTCGGGGGCTGCTGGTGCTGGTGGTACGTAGTGGAGGCCGTAATCTGGGTCGAGTGCATATCAGCTACCAGACTGTCAAAGACTCCAGTCATCCTGGCCCGGGACGGGAAAGAGCAGGGGTAGCGGGCGCGAGGGGGTAGGGAGGCGCCTCCTCTGTCTCTCCCCGTCCCCGCCAGCAGCCAATGTAATTACAGGGGGGAGGGGGGAGGAAAACAAGAGATGTAGCAACGGTCTAGGCAACTCCTCCTCCGGGGGAGGCGATCACCGTGCACTGCTCGGGACAGCAGTAGCCGGCTGCATCCTCTCTTCCGCCTCTAGGGCCGCTCAGCTCCTTGCCCAGCGCGGGCTCAGGCTGGGGGTAGGCAGTGGAGTGGGTAGGGATAGCGGGGCCTTGCCAGGGCTCCAGGAGGTGGGAGCAGGTGAACAGCCTAGAGCGGCTTTAGGATTGTCTGCGGGGCGGGCTCCTGCAGGGTGGGCATTTAACACTCGTCACGTGAGCGCATGCGACGTCACCTAGCAACAGCCAATCAGAAGAGCCACGCCGCGAGGCTACTGGCGCCCAGGAAAGCCAGGCGGGGAGGTGGCGTCACAGGGCCCGCGCTGAGGCTGCTGTGGTTCTGGGGGCAGACAAGCGGCTGCTGAATGAGAGCAGCGACGTGAGGGTCTGGGAGTGGGGCGGTGGGGAGTTAGGGAGGCCGGCTGGCTGGAGGACAGAAGGAGTGAAGACGGAGATTGGCATTTCCCTCAGAGGAAGAAGAAACGTGGTCTCTCATCCCAATCTGTGTACAGGTGCCAACCAATTCTGGTAATTCGTTACCTTCATGTCCGAGGTCAACTTTCAAACGTTAATCCAAATAAAGCAGTGCCGAGAGCCCGGTCAGCTCTAGCTCCGCTTTTCCTGGAAGGGTCTGGCATTTACTCTTGTCAGCCACTCGGCACCGGACATACTCAATTGATTTAAATTATCCATAAACCATATATAATAATACCTGCTTCCTAACTAACCCACAGGGATATTAGGGCAATTAATTCGATAATATTTAAACTATTTTTAGTTGTTGCTTGAGAGAAAAGCTATATATGTCCAAGGGTATTCTTGCTAATGATACATTCGAAACCATTTTCCTTGTACTTTCCTGACACTCTAACTCTGAGTAACTATGTGTATATGATGGATAATTGACGACCGAAAAACGATCCCAGGGATTTCCTCCCGACTGTTGGAAAGCTAGACCAGACTGACCAGATGGCCTTCAAAGTTCATTCTAACTCTAAATTCCACTTTTTTAAGAAAAAGGAAATGGGATAATACTTCTGTGAGAGTGTCATCTCGCTACTAGAAGTCTTGGTAAACTTACAGAAACAAATAGAAAAGTTTTACCTCACGATCTTAATCCTATTTTACGTTTTTTTTTTTTTCATTTTAGGACCCTGCTTGGTCCTATCATTGCAATTTCTTCTTTTAAATCTGAAGGGTCGACTTCCTCTATCTCTATTTCCTGGTGGCTGGGAACCAGGGCTGGAGTTGAGGGACATGCGCCTATACTGGACTCCTGTTACTGCCTTGTGGCGCCACCTGGTGGAGGTGTTCGTGGTTGCAGCGGGCCCAGTAGACGGTCTAATCACACCCAGGCGCCAGGCTCTGAACCCCCCCACAAAGAACAAAATAGTAATTAAAAGCCACAAAATTGTACTAGTGCGTGCCATCTGAAGCGCCCCTTCCTAAAGACATACATGTCGCTGAAAGAACGTGTTACAACAACTGCCTAATGGAAAACAAGTTGATACTTTGAAAAATATGATCTTCCCCAGAAAAACCAAGTGTGTAATTTAAAAACTCAAACATCCACATAGCTCACTCTCTGCAGAATAGCGAGGACGGTAATCCGCCTTCAAATCTGCCAGGATTTAGTCCCTAGGTTTCCTTTTGGTTACAAAAGCCCCAAACAGAGAAGGGTGAGCTGGTTAGAAAGTTCTGGAGGTGGGATTCACCAGTACAGGTCACATCACCTCATTACTGTGCTCAGCCTGCTACTTTGTGCACCCCCAGTCACAAAGTTAACCTACTGATATTCAATCAAGATTGCCTTTTGGTGTCTGGACACCAAATTCCAATTTTTTCTGTCACCACAGTGGCAGCTGTTTTGACGTAAGATAGAAGGTTGTGTTCCTCTTGAAAATGAACTATAAAACATCTAATTTCCATTGTCTTTCCTTGTCTCTGCTCCTTTGTTCCCACCCCAAGCATGTCCTGCAGACTTTTTCAAGGTGGCAGGTGTGTTGTATTTTATTATCTATGAGAAACTGCATTAAATAGCCTTAAGTCCAGGTCAGCTGAGATCTGGTAAATGGCATCTTCCTGGAAGGAAAGATGACTCCAGTTCCCCTTTAACTGGAAAACAAGGGACTACGTGTATGTGGGAAAAAAGACCAGAGGCAGTGAGGAGAGAGAGAGTGAGAGAGGGGGGCAGAATTTGCAACTGCATTTGGAGAATCAAGTAAAGACTTGCGATGTTAATTCTGATAATCTGGACACAAATCTGGGTTTACCTAAATTATCTGATCATCACATCACAATATGTAAATGATTTCCTCACTTTGGTCTAAAGTCAGGGAGACATAACTATAGAGAACTGGCACTCTTGTCCGCAGTTCAGAGCAGGGTGATGCCTCTCTCCATAGTGATCTGAGAGGACTTTAGTGGGGGCTCCGACTGAGTTTGAGGGGATTAGAGATAACTTCATGTGGCCCAAATTTCTCCTCAGCCTCAGGGCACCCTCCTTCCCCTTTTCTGCTTTTGGTTTACTCTCTTGCCTGGACAGTTTTTTTTTTTTACTCTGCAAGAACCTAGAGAAGAATGGGAGCTGGAGGGAGGCTCAGTGTCTCTGCTTTGGTCTCGTATGTTCCAACATCGCCCCTGAGACCTTCCTGCTTTGGATCTCATGCCCGCCAGGCTGTCGCAGTAGTGCTTTATCTGGTCACCGGGTCTCAACTCCTCCTTCCTTGGGAGCCTTGTGACAACAGTTGCAGGCAAAGACAGACTCAGTCCCATCGTACAGACGAAAACTGAGGCTCCAAGGCAGAAATGACTTCCTTGAGTCAGGTACCCCTCCTTTCTCTGTTGCTATAGAGCAAATCACAGGGTATATACTGTAAGCCTTGATTGAACAGCTGCCAGTCTCTGGCAGACAGCAAGCCGCTATGGAGAACAGGTCATTTGCACCTTGCTTTCAGTCCCCTGCCCCACCGATGGCCGGGGTCAGGATTTCAGGGCTTCTCCTGGTTCCCTGAGTTGTCTCTGTTCTGCATCCTAAGTTACACAGAGAGCTGATTAGACTTGGAGGGGTGCGATGGGCAAGAGGATAACCCTCTGCCGGCAGGGATCGCAGGGCAGGCGCCAGCCTGCGCTTTGTTCAGAGTGGGGACAGGCTTATTCTCACTCGCCTGCCGCAGTCAGGGCCACAAGCGCTGCTGCTAGACTGCCCCCTGTCCCCATGCTGCACTCTGTCGTCAAGGGTCCCAGGGACACAGATTTCTGGGCTACTGGTCTAAGAGGCATTCTTTGGAGTTTTTGTCCCCAGAGTAGTGGCTCTAGGACTCTGCACTTTTGAACTTTTTGGGGTTCGTTCTAAAACTCACGGACATTGGGAGAGGGTAGGGGTTTGGATTATGGGAGTCTCATGTCCATCTTTCCAGGACCAGACTGGCTGTGCTCTCATTCCTTCTTCATTGGCTGTTGCATCTTCTCCACCGTAACTCTTGCCCAGTCCTTTGGTGTTACCAGTGCTCTCAACCTGGTTTTCCCCACTGAGTCCTAACCCGGCTTTAACAGACGGTTGGTGTGGTGTGGCCAGCTCCTCTTAGCACCTCTCAGCCCCTCTGGCCCATGAGCAGATGGGATCTCTGACTCTGGGGTCAGCGTTCTTGGCTCCCACATTTTTTTTCTTGCATAGACTGGAGGAGAAGACATAATAGAAATAAATCCAGTGAAAATAAAAACTCAACAAAAAAACTCGAGAAAACTCTTCGAGGGCAACTGCACCTCGGGCCCACCGTCCGTGCGTAGAGTAGATGGCCTTCGGGTCCTCTGCCCACTGCTACCCACAGCCCCCAGCGGCATCCTCACATCTTTTGCCTTCAGCTGAGAGACTGTCCGGATTTCTGCATCTTTGAAGGCCCCTCTCTCCATCTACCCCCCAACCCCCGCTAAGAGCTTGAGGGTCTCAGGCAGCTAGTCTCGCCTACCGTGCCAGGTGCTGGGAGTTCCTGTCCTCCAGAAACTTACAGTCTTGTGGAAAAAGCAGATATATTCCGATAACTAATAGTGATGGCCAGCATTTATTTCTTCAGCGTTGCCTGAGCGCCAGGAGTTCTGCCAAGCCCTTTACCTTCATTATCTCACTGACCCCTGGGAGCCATCCTTTATGGCGGGCACACAATTATCCACATTGTGGAACCCAAGGCTTAGGGAGGACGATTTTTTTCCGCTTAAGGATAGGCATTGGTGTGCAGACTCGAACGCAGGTGGAGGCAAGACCACCGCGGCTCCGGGCAGGTTTCTGGCCTGGGGATCAGGGGAGAAGGCCGGCACACCCACCTCTCCTCGCCGGGGGCTACGAGGCAGCAGGACCGCCCAGGGTGCGCGCAGACTGTCCGAATTCGAGCGCGCCCTCTGGCCCCAGGAGCAGACTGGAAGGAGCCGTTTCCCGGGAGACCGGTTTGCGCGGGAGCTGACCGGGAGGGGCCTCCGCAGACCGGGAAGATCCGGAAATAGACCTGAGGGTCACGGGGGGAGGGTGGGGGAATAGGAGGCGGGTGCCCCCGTGCTGCTCTGCACGCGAACCCCAGCTCCGCGAGGGTGTTTTGCCCCCAGCTGAGTCTCTGCTGAGGATCACCTCTGCTCTCTCCTGGGGTGAGCAAACCCAAAGGGCTTGGCGACAGTGAGCGGACACTCGGTGTTCACAGCCTCACCTTTTCCCGCAAGGGTCATGGCGCTGGGTGGCAGTTCAGCATGCTTCTAGAACTTTCAGCCCCAATTTCACCGACTTCCTTCTAGGTCTTCCTGACCCAAATCAGGCCCATTTCCTACTATTGTCTATTCAGTGGTTAAAGCAAAGAGAGCAAAAGCGGGGGTTCCTGACGGGAGAGGGTGTCCAGCCTGGGGCGAGGAGTCCCTCCCTCCACCGGCCAGGTGCTGAGGCGGGTCCTCAGTGTCCAGTAGGCGCTCCCAGGCCCGGATACTCAGAGGCTGGCAAGTGTCAGTGGGCGAGAGGAACGCGTTCTCTCAGCGGCTAAAAGCTTGGGATCTGGAGGTACAGGTCCTTCAGCCACAAACACTGATGGTGTAAGTACCCCCCCCCCCCCCCGCCACTGCGCGGAGCACTGGGATCTCTGCACTTCCAGCGGCACCCAAGTGGCGTGGCCGGAGGTGTGCAAACAGTTCTCAGCAAGGTTTGTTGTTGGACGTGAAAGAAAACAGCCTCCGACGCCCCCCACCCCTCCACCGGGGACTGGGCCACCTCAGCTGGGGCAGAGGCGCCTAGGTGCGCGCACTCCCGGGTGTTTGCGGGGCCAGGCCGGGAAAGTTGCTTTCATTCTGGAACCTTCTGACCAATATTGGTTGACTGCTGCCTGTCAGGTTGAAGGGGCAACTCCTCCCATAAGAAGGGCAGAGGTGAACTCTTGTGTGGACGCCCAAATTCGATGTTCGCCCCCGGAGGCTCAGGGCGCTGGGCTGTCAGTTACAGCATGCTTCTGAACTTTCGGAGCCAATTTCGCCTTCTGTCTTCCAGGTCTTAGGCTCTAGTCAGGTGCATTTCACTTGATTGTTCAGCCGTTAAAGTGCACCTCCGCCCTGCACCCCCGAAACGGGGAGAAGAACTGAAGGAAAGGTTTGAAACTCAGAGTACCGTTTTGGGTACAGGGATCCCTTCCTCTTCATGCCACCCGTGTCTCATCACATACTAAAGTTGTGTCACCTACAGTGGATACAAAGAGGACGTGTTGACTCATGGGTTGGGGAGCCAGAGTTTGCTGGGCTGAACCACTGCTGTTAATATGTAGTCTTGGGAATAAGACTTCATTTTTCCGTGCTTCTTTGCATCTGTAGATTGCAGGTAATAATACCTTCCTGGAGCAAGGGGCAAAATCAGTGAAAGGGATTTAGAAGTACAAACTACTAAGTATAAAATAAATAAGTATGAGGATGTAACGTGCAGCACAGGGAAAAGCCAATATTTTATAATAACTTTATATAGAATATAAGCTATAAAAATATCAAGTCACTATGTTGTATACCTGAAACTAACAGTATTTTAAATCAACTATACTTAAATAACAAAAATAAGCAAGCAAACAAAAAAACCCCTCTACTTTCCTCCTGAGATTATTGCATGGGAATATATCATCACGTGTTTTCTTGTCTGCTGCCCCAATTCCTCTGGAATTTAGGAAAATAAATACCTGTTGTTTAAAGCCATCCAGTGTGTCGTACTTGGTTACAGCAGCCCTAGCAAATTAATATATTGCCAAGTTGTTTGTCAGAGTGGCTGTACCATTTCATATTCTCGGCAGCAATCTATGAATCCAGTTTCTCCATATTCTCACCAGCACTTGCTATTGCCACTATTTTTTATTTTAGCCGTTCTGTTAGGTGTATGGTGGTATCTCACTGTGGTTTTAATTCTCATTTCCTTCATAGCAAATGATCTTGGGCATATTTTCATGTGCTTATTTGCCATATGTGTATCTTTTGTGGTGAAATGTCTCTTCATGTATTTTGCCCATAAGACATACCCAATTGAATTGTTTGCATTTTTACTATTAAGTTTTGAGAGGTGTTTATGTATTCCAGTCTTCGTTGGATATCTTGTTTGCAAATATTTTCTCCCACCCTGTGGCTTGTCTTGTTATCCTCTTAACAGACTCTGTTGCAGAGTTTTTCTTGTTTTCTCTTTCTTTTTTGAAGAATACTTTTTTGTCTGGAGAATGGACTGCAGAAGGGAGAAGAATGGATGTGGAGAGACCAATTAAGTGTTTTTTTTCTTACAGTGTAGATGCTATGTGATGGTGGCTTTAAGCAGAGAGAGAGAAAACGTTGAGAAGCGAGTAAATTTTGGAAATATTTAGAAAGTAGAATTAATGTAATTTGGTGAGGGCAAAGAAGAGGAAGACATCAAAGCTGACTTCTAGGTCTTTGGCATGAAGAACTGGATGGATGGTGTTGCTATCTATCAAGGTAGAGAATATTGGAGGAGAGCCAAATTGGGGAGAACACTGAGATTAGTCTTTTTACATAAAGTTTTATGGACTGTAGTCATGTTCATTTTTAAAAGTTGAAAAGTATTTGACGTATAACATTGTATAAATTTAAGGTGTACAACATACTGACTTGATACATTATAAATCGTAACATGATTGTCATTGTAAGACTAGTTAGCACCTCTATCACATCACATAATTATCAACTCTGAGTTTAGTATTTTTTTTTTAAAGGGCGATATGGGGGAACTGAACCCAGGACCTCATGCATGCTAAGCACACACTCTATCACTGAGCTATACCCACCCTCCAGCCTCCAGCTCTGAGTTTAGTATTAAATGTACTAAATTTAAGGTATCTCTATCAGTTAGCTATTGCTGTGTCATAATCTACCCCAAAACTCAGTCATTTCAAACAATAAGCATTTATTATTATTCATAAATCTATGGGTCAGCTAATTGGGGCCAGGCTTAGCTGGTCTTATCTAAGCTTTCTCATGTGTCTGTGGTCGGCTCAGTGGTCGGTTGGGAGCTGGCTTGTTTGGAATGGCCTCACTCACATGCCTGGCAGTTGGTTGGCTGGCAGCTGGGGCAACTAGAGTGACTGGGCCAGGTGTCTTTCATCATCCAGCAGACTGACCTGTGTTGTTCACATGGCAGTGGTTGGGGTCTGAGAAGGAAAAAAATGCATCATGCCTCTGGAGATCTAAGCTTAGACTTTGCACACTGTCATTTCTACTGCATTCTGTTGGCCAAAGCAAGTCAGAAGGCCAGCCCAGAGTCAAAAGGGGAAGTAGACTTAGGGTGACCAACTCATCTTGATTTGCCTATGACTTCCCTGATTTTAGCACTTTAAGTCCTGTGTCCCAGGAAACCCCTCAATCCTGGGCAAATTGGGATGGCTGATCACTCTAAGTAGACTCCACCTCTTTATGGGAAGAGCTACAAAGTCACATTGCAAAAGAGGTATGAAGAATTGGGACATTTTCTGCAGTCAGTCTGCTACAGTGCCTATGAAGCTTCCAAGCAGAGGTATCAAGCATCATTTGGCTCTTTTAGGAGAGATCTGGTCTGGAGATAAATTTGGGTGTGTGTGTGTGTGTGTGTGATTATCTGATATTTATTGAGCAATTGAATGACAGATACTAATGCAAAAAAACTGCTTAGTTTTAATCTTCACAAATTACTAGGAAAATGTATATTATGTTTATCTCCATTTTACAAGTGGAATTAGGAGTTCAAAATATTGTTTCTTGAGATAAAAGGAAAGCAAGATAGAAGGAAATTGATGGTGAGGGATGTAGATAGCAAATCTACCAAAAGCTGATATATAGTCCCCAAATACATTAATTTGAGGCTAATTAGCATAGGGGAATATCTTGATAGACCTTCATTAGGTTCTGATGGACCTGATAAATTATTAATGTTTAGAATAATGAGCCTTGAGTAATTAAGAAAAAGTTGAAATATATTTAGCATGCATTTCTACTTTAATTTCATTGTGGTCAGAGAACATACTCTGTAGGATTCCTATCTTTTGAAATGTAATGAGACTTGTTTTAAGGCCCATATATGGTCTGTTTCAGTGACTGTAGTATGTATCCTTGAAAAGAACATGTGTTCTATAGTCGTTGGGTATAATGTTCCAAAATGTCAATTAAGTCCAGGTGGTTGATAGTATTGTTGAGAGTTTCTATGTTTTTACTGTTTTTGTTGTTATTTCCTTCTATCCATTGCAGAGAGAGGAGTATTAAAATCGTCAATGATTGTGTTTAACTCTATGAACTTTTTCTTTACGTATCTTGAATTTTGTTATTAGGTACATACATATTTATCACGTGTCTTCCTGATTGATTAGATCTTTTATTATCATGAAATGTCCTACTGTCTCTGGTAATATTCCATCTTGAAGATTACTTTATATAACAATAATATAGCCAATTCAAATTTTTTAAATGCTTGCTGTTTGCAGGGTTTTTAAAAAAACATCTTTTTCTTTTAACCTATCTATCTTTATATTTAAAGTGACATATTAGTGAGAGTCCAACCAGGGGACAGAAACTACACAGTAATTTGAACCAGAGAAGTTTAATATAAAGAATTATTAAGTAAAAGAGGGGATTGGAATAATGAGGGATTGGTTAGTAAAAAGCAAAAACAAAAAAAAATTCTCAGGAATATAGGAATAGCAGATATAAGTAGCAGCCACTATTTCTAAGACTGGGATAGGGTGCTCAAGGAAGAGTCTCTTGCTCCCCTCCCTCTTGCCAAAGCTAAGTCAAGTCTCCACCTTTTGGAGAAGGTGGGGCCATGGCTTGCAATGTGGCAGAGAAGTCCCTATGGTGCCACATCAGCGGATCCTGCTGAAAATCCACCCTCTGGAACTTGCCAGAAACTTGCCCCCTGGGTACTGAGGAAAGTTGTACACACAGAGGTGGTTTTTGCTATGAAACTGCCCAGAGAGTTTCAGAGAAGATGCTGGCTGCTGCTGACCACTGTGCATTGTAGGAGCTGGGTACTAGAGAAGCTAATAATGCTGTAGGTGTCTAGTGGTCTAGTGAGAGAGCACTCTAAAACCAGCGAAGAAAATCTTTTCTTCCTGCAGTGTTTCTCCAATGCTTACCACTGACGAAGCTTAATATTGTGCCAGGTGGCAAAGGGAAAATTATTTAAATGCCTAGCTCCATTTTTATAGAGTGTGCAATGAAAGATGAATTTGGAACTGAGAGGCAATTGATAATTGGCACAAGTTTGTCTCCTGAAAGCATGTAATTGGGTTTTCCTTTTCTGTTGAGTCTGATAATCTCTGCCTTTTAATTGTTTGGTCCATTTATAGTTACTATAAATCATTCGTAAATTTGGATTTAAGTCTACCATGTTACTATTTGTTTTCTTTTGGTTCTATTTTGCTTAGTGTTGTTGTTTCTTTGTACCTTCACTGTTTTAAGTCAACTAGGTATTTTTTAGAATTCTATTTTCTACATTGGCTTTTCAGTTATTCTTTGCATTTTTGTTTCAAATGGTTGCTCTACAGATTGCAATAAAAAGCCTTAAATTTGTAGAATCTACTTGGAGTTATGGCCCCATTTAACATAAACTATAAAAACTTTGCAACCAGTTCTGTTTACCCTCTATCCTTTATGCGAGAGTTTGACAGACTGTGACTTTGGGACCAAATCTTGCCCTGTACCTGCTTTTGTTTTATTGCAGCACAACTATACTTATTCATTTATGTATTATCTATGGATGCTTTTATGTTATCATAGTAGAGTTGGGTAGTTGTAACAAAGACCATATGGCTTATAGAGTCTAAAATACTTCTCATCTGGCCCCTTAGAAAAAGTTTGTTGACTCATGCTTTATGCTGAAGTTGTCATATGTGTTAATATAAGTATGCTATAAATACCACAATATTGTAATTTTTCTTTAAATGGTCAAATGTATTTAAATACGTTCAGAGAAAAAAAGAATAGACTTTTTTTTTCACTATCTGGTATCATTTCTTTTCAGCCTGAATTTCTTCCTTTCGCATTTCTTGTGGTGTACTTCTGTTGATGATAAATTCTTTTAGTTGTTACTTATCTGAAAACACCTTTATTTTGCTTTCATTCTTGAAGAATATTTTCCACTGGAGATAGAATTTTGAGTTGAAAGCTTTTTGTTCTTTAGATACTTTAAAGATGTTGCATCACTATCTTCTGGTCTCCATTGTTTCAGATGAGAAGTTGGCTATAAAAGGTATCACTGTAGTAATGAGTAATTTTTCTTGGGCTGCTTTACGGATTCTTCTCTTCATCTTTGATTTTCAGCAGTTTAACTGTGAAATACACAGGTGTGCTTTTTATTTCTTCTGCTTGGGTTTTGCTGAGCTTCTTGCGTCTGTAAATTTATATCTTTCACCAAATTAGGAGACTTGTTGCCCCATTTTTCTTGACATTTTTGGGGGGCTCCTTCTCTCTTCTTGATCATTCTGGGGTTCCAGATATATGTATGTTAGATTGCTTGATATTGTCGTATAGGTCTCTGAAACTCTTTTCAATTTTCTTCCTTTGTGTTTTTGAAACTGAATAATTTATAGTTTACTGACTTTCTTCTGCCACCTCAATCTGTCTAGTAAGTGCAGTTTTTATTTCATATATATTTTTTCAATTCTAGGGTTTTCATTTGTTTCTTTTCTATAGTTTTTGTTTCTTTGTTTAGATTAGTTCATTTATTATGAGTGCATTTTCTTTTATGTATTTGAACATAGTTATAATAGTTCCTTTAAATTCTTTGTATGCTAATTCCAACATCTGGGTCATTTTAGTGTTGCTCTTTATTGATTACAACTCAATATTGGGTTGTGAAATGAAAGTAGAAAGTTGTGACTATCATTAAATGATTAAAAAAGAGAATGAAAATGTGCATGTACAATGTGCATGGTGAGCACATTACTTTGTGAAAAATTATTTATATATGTGTGTATAAACACATGTTCTTAGTTGCTATGTAAAATTATTCCTTTTCATGGTTATGGCAAAAAAATGTTTGAAAGCCACCTGTTAGAAGACAGATATGGAATGAGATCTGTTTCAGAAGAGAGACCTTAAGTTTTTAGAACCAGAACTTTCTTGAGAGAAACAAATATATACAGATCTGGTGAGCTTTTTCATTTCAAAGGAGGAAAAAGACAACATAGAAGCTCTCGATTGCTATTTGCCAAATCTTGGCTCTCTGTATTAGAATTTCCAGGACTTTTGTTAAAAAATTAAAATGGTGCTTCCTAGACCTGGCTCAGAGGTTCCCAGGGAAGAGCAGGAGAAATCTGCTTTTTTTTTTTTTTTTAAACTGAAGTTGTAATGTGTCCATTTCTGGTGTACAGCATAATGTCCCAGTCATGCATACACATACATTTACTCATTTTCATATTCCTTTTCAATAAAGGTTATTATAAGATATTGAATATAGTTCCCTGTGCTATACAGAAGAAATTTGTTTTTAATCTATTTTTATATATAGTGGCTAACATTTGCAAGTCTCAAACTCCAAAATTTATCCCTTCCCACTCCTTTTCCCCTGGTAACCATAAGGTTGCTTACTATGTCTGCGAGTCTGTTTCTGTTTTGTAGATGAGTTCATTAGTGTCCTCTTTTTTCTTTTTTCTTTTAGATTCCACATATGAGTGATATCATACAGTATTTTTCTTTCTCTTTCTGGATTACTTCACTTAGAATGATGATCTCTAGGTCCATCCATGTTGCTGCAAATGGCGTTATTTTGCTCTTTTCATGGCTGAGTAGTATTCCATTGTATAAATATACCACAACTTCTTTATCCAGTCATCTGTTGATGGACATTTAGGTTGCTTCCATGTCTTGGCTAATATATATAGTGCTACTATGAACATTGGGGTGCATGTATCTTTTTGAATTAGAGTTCCCTCAGGTTATATGCCCAGGAGTGGGACTGCTAAAATGCACATCAAAACTACAGTGAGGTATCATCTCACGTCAGTCAGAATGGCCATCATTAAAAAGTCCACAAATGACAAATGCTGGAGAGGGTGTGGAGAAAAGAGAACCCTCCTACACTGCTGGTAGGAATGTAGTTTGGCGCAGCCACTATGGAAAATAGTATGGAGAGTCCTCAAAAAACTAAAAATAGACTTACCATATGAGACCCAGAGAGGTTAAATAACTTGTCAAAGGTCAAACAGCCAAATCGCAACAAAACACGGACTTGCTCCCAGGCAGTCTGGTTTCCTGTTGACCATGGTTTGTGCTTGTGCATGGCACAGTGTTGTCCCTGGCATTTGTGCATTTCCCCAAACCCTGGCTAAGAGGGGATGGAGAGTTCCTTCAAAGGGAGAAGGGACGTCAGGAGCGGGGCTTTGGAGGTAGGAGTATGGGCTCCACATTGGGTACCAGCCCAGGTTTGGGTATTACCCAGACTTGGTTCTAGGCTTTTATTGATTCCCTGGCTCTGGTTAAACTCCTTCATCTCTCTAATCCTGTGTTCTCTTCAGTAACACGGCCATAGTAACAGTATCAGTCTCATGGGGCTTTGTAGGGGTTACATACATTAGTAAGCATACGTGTCTTAGCGAGCATGGTGTTGGGGCCAGGGAAGTGCCCAGGAGGTGGGAGTTGGGATAGTGCTCACTGACTTCCTGGAATGATCTTGGGCAACTTCATTTCCTTTCTGAGCCCCACCAATCTCAGTTATGAAACAGAATTACTGAAACCAGCCCCATGTTTGTTGTAAGGATTAAACCAACATTGCATTTTGTATTTTTATCTATTTATAACCCTTACTGTCTCTCCAAAAGTATTTAAAGCAGCTGGCAACAACCCACGATTATTTTAAACTGGAAAATGAAGAAATGGGGGCAAAATGAAAGGAATGGCAAGAAAGAAAGAGGAAATAAGACCATTTTTTTTTTTGAAGGGCCTGGCTGCTCTGACTTATTATTCAGCATTTAATAAATATTTGATGTTGTCTTCTGGTTATAACCAGTGGTCCTGGTTACAGCCTGGCTTAGCACTGGAAGTGATGGGAACTTCAGAGGGCTTCCAGCTGCACTTTTCCTGGAACAGGGAAAGCAGAGATGAGCTGCAAGGGTCAGATCACGTGTCTCACTTTGGAGAAGCTCGGACTTTATTTGCATTACACGTTGGGCTTTGAGTAAGATTTCACTTGAAGAAAGGTTTTCACTGCTAGAGACACAGAGGGACAGAGACAGACAAAGAACAGGTTTTTGTTTTGTAAAGAAAAGCACTGACAACTAATTTTTTCATTTCACAGAGATGGGGAGGCTTAGAGGAGGAGAAATCTGCTTTTAACAAGTTCCCTCAAGTTATCCTTAGGCAAAGGTAAGTCTGAGAACAGAGGCCTACACTAGAGATTAGTGTCTGAGGAAGAAGTAATAATGGCTACCATTCACTGAGCTTTGACTTGGATAGCTGAAGCCAGAGAGGCTAAGTAGTCCATCTGAACCCTAATTCTGTACCACTGAGTGGAGCAGGGTCTAAGATACCAAGTTTGCAGAGAGGCAGGGAATTCTACTGCACTAAGCAGTAGTTTGGTGGGACTTCAGTTGACTTGCTGTGTGATCTCTGATTCCACAAGTTTTCTGGGCTTTGATTTTTCTTCTCTGTAAAACGAGGGTCTAATGATTGACACTTCCCTGTAATGTTTTTGAGGGTGTGGGTTGCATTACATGGTGGACAAATGCCACAGGTCTCTGCATTCTATATTTTTATCACATTCTTCCCTTTTCCCAAAGGGGGAAAGTAATGAAGGGAGTGTCAGGGAGACCTTGGGCCCTTTTACAGCCAAGCTTGGAGAGAGAGGACCTCAAGGGCAAGGAGGAGTGGAGGCCAGCTCTGATAATGCAGTTCAACCTCTTGCGGTTGGCAGGCAAGGACAGGAGAATGCTGGCTTGGGAAGGGCTTCTGGGATGAGCTGCAGACGGCCTTTCTAAGATTTCCCTATGCCAGTGGTTTTCATGACTTCAGAGCAGTCTGCTTTTGACTTGGTTAAAGAGTATTTCCATAGCCTAGGGACTCCATTTCTTCACTGGGATATTTTGAGGATTTGTATCTTGAAGTACGTCAGTCATTTCAAGTTAAATGTTGTAGAAAGAGGGCAGAGAATCATTTGATTATCTAATTTTCATGTTTACATAGCATTTGTTTTAAAGTAGTGAGAATCTAAATTCCAAATGTGGTTTCAAAATCAGCCTCCACTTAAACTGGTAAGTGCATTTTAATGAAGCTTAATTTAAAAGCATACACTTGCATATTGAAATTCGCTTGAGCCAACCTGTAGAGTATGATCTCTAGGGCACCGGTTTCCTAGTGTTCTGAGACTGTGGCAATTCTTTCAAATGATTTTTCATGGCTTGGGAATATTGGTTCAATTTGTGTAAGTCTTAGTAAAATGGAGAAGGTTCAAATTAAATTATTGTATTAGTTATAATACAATAGTTTCCCAAGTCATTCTTAGAATGTTCTTGGGATTTTTTAAGAACCCAAATGCCATATTTTGGAATAGTGTGTTAAACATACTTATTCTACAGCTCATCTGTATTTCAGTCAACAGGCATAAGAACTTAAAATAGCATATGAGAATTTTCCAAGTCAGAAATAGATGGCTTCCATTTTCTATTGATACCTTCATCCAAAAATCAAGTTGTATTAATACACTTATTACAAGTCTAATAATTTCAGAGGGACCTCTATAGTTATATAAAAGAAGGCTGATTTGTCTATTTTAAGCCTTTGTTAATTGTGAAAGATAACACGCAGAGAAAGTTACATAAAACACAGAGTAAAGTATGATGAGTAATTATAAAATAAATATAATTAGGGAAAAAACCACAAACCCATCACCTAGATCAAAAATAGAACATTGCCATTATGCCCAGAACCCCTTCCCATGTGTCCCATTCAGATTATCTCTTTCTCAACCTTCCCCTTCTATCCAGGTAACCATTATCCTGATTTGCATGGTAACCACTTCCTTGTTTTTTAAAGTTTTGCCTATTTTTGAACCCTATATACAGATGGACTAATACTAAGAAACACTGACTTGGCTACCTGGCCTGCCCACACCTTTGCAAACCTGGCTGGGTAGCACAGTTTCCACAGCTAACCATCATTATGAGGCTTTGTTTTCCTAATGTCAGTCTGAGAAAGGTCTTGGTCTTTTTGGCTTTAAGTGACCCACCCCATTTCTTGTCTCCCCATTTTCATTTCTCAGAATCTAGACTCTGTGCTGGATTAAGTTCCTCATTTGGCAGTACTTTTTTCACTCAGTACTCAGTCTTTACCAAGAGATTAAATTATTATTTTTTCTTTAACACTACAGGATGTATTCTTTTGAATAAGTCTTTTTTTGCTCAGTTTTGTAAGATTCATCCATATTGTAGGTGTAGCTGTTATTTGCTCATGTTCACTGCTGTATAATATTCTAATATGTAAACATATATATTTAATAATTTACCCATTCTGTTATTGATGGACGTTGGATTGACTTTATTGCTATTAAGTATATTCTTGTGCTTGTCTCCTGGTACAAATGTATAGGCATTTCTGTTGGATATGTACCAAGGAATGGAATATAGGAATCAGAGGATATGTGTACCTTATATTTTAGTAAATAATTCCAAACTATTTTTTAAAGTTGTTGTGGTATGCATTTGTGCAGGGTATATTTTTTAAAATGTAGTCAATATAGAAAAGTAAAAAGTAAAATAAGGCATTTTCCAGTATGTATCTGTTAAATTTCATCATTAAAAACTCTGTTCTAAAAAAAAAAACTGTTCTAACAGATAAGTGTACGTCAGCTCAGGCTCAAGGTCCACCTTTATGATTGTTCCTATTCTGGGTTCTTCTGGTTACCCTTGATAACATGGTGAGAGCTAGGTGACCTTGGGCAAGACGTTTACCCTCTTTGACCCTCTGTTTCTTTAGCTATAAGATATAGGAGTTGGATCAGATTATTTTTAAGGCCTTTTCTGGGTCCCAAATCTAAGAAGTGCTCTTATGGCTCATAAATAAGTCCATCCCATTTCTTTTAGCTCATGAAACATTGGCCTAACACACAGAGGAACCAACACCAACCTGAGGAAAGGGGATTAAGAGGCTTTTTGGTGAGTTAGAGGGAGATCATGGATTGAATACAACATGACAGACTCAGAATGGAAAAGTAATGAAGTGTAGGACTCTCTTGTTAAGGGTTTTTTGCATGATTTCCTACACCAACAGTTACCTTCAGAAGAAGAACCAAAGCCCAATATTTTTTTTCCTCCTAAAATATTTATAACCTTTTAAACTACATTCCCTAAGGAAGTGTCAGTGAACTACAGCCCAGGAACTAAGAATGGTTTTTACAACTTTCAAATGGTTGGGAGAAAAATCAAAAGATAAATACTATTTTGTGACACATGAAAACTACGTAAAATTCAAATTTCAGTGCTCATCAGTAAAGTTCTGTTGGACACATTCACGCTCATTCATTTATGTAGTCTATGGCTGCGTTTGTGCTATAATGACAGAATTGGGGTGATGTGACAGATTCAGTACAGCTTGCAGATATTTACTATCTGGCTCTTTTCAGAAGTTAGCAGACCCCTGCCCTAATGTGAACCTATAATTTGCATTTTACGGCTGCTCTTTCAAAGGCTGACCACAGTCAACAAACACTTCTAAAACACCCATTCACAAGCCTTCTCTGACTTACATTTGGTTCAACTCTTAGATTCTCTTAGGTCTCTAATGACTTTTGCTTCAAATCTTTCTTTTATATAGGAACTCCACTCTGACACTTAATTAGGCATCTCAATCCCTGTACTAGGAAAGTTTGAGGGCTGGAGCAGGTGCTCTTCTGTGATCACCCCTCTTCAAGCCTAGCGGAAACCCCCCATCCTGGCTTCCCCTACAGATTTCTTCAAATTCAATGCCACCTGCACCCTTTCTCTTTCTGTTTCCAAAGCCTCCTTACTTACAGCAATTGTCGAGAGTGGCAGGAGGAAGATGTGATTTTTTTGTTTTTGTATTTAACCAGGGCATAGTCTGCTTAGCTATCACTGGAGCAGTTTTCACATTTGCAGTTTTGTCATTTCATGGTTTTCAGTGGTCTTCATTTCCTGCTTCTCAAGGATATGGGCTGAAGCCTGAATGAGCTGGAGAAAGACAATTCAACAATTAAAATACAAAACAAAACAAAACAAAATGGTGGCTCTTCCTTCCTACATGGAAATCCTTGGAATTTTTAAAGACACATAGCTAGATGTTCTAAAATTATTCCCAGGATTTAATTTATAGAGGTGTGACTGAGTGATGACATGGAGATGTCAGATGAGTGGAGATTTTACACTATGTCACACAGGGCCCCAGGGGAAACACCAGGATGGTCAGGAGGCAGAAGATAGAGGTGGGTAAATCATTAGACCAGAGCCTTTATTGGGGAAAGGCAAGGTAGGGCAGAGTAAACTGTTTAGAATTGGCTAGCTTGAATAACTGCACTGGGCTTTGGGGCATAAGGGCTGTCCCTAGTTGCCTGGTACCTGGCCCTGGGTTTGATTTAGGGCAGGGGGAAATACTGGCTTGGTTGCATAAGACTTAGATAAAAAGATAGTTGGGGGTATATTGGGGGTAGTGTGGGAGTAGTGGTTGGGTACTGGTTGGTTTGCATATGAAAGGTGTGCTCTTTGGCAAGCTGTGATTACCTCTAGGAATTAGCAGACTCTGGGAGGGACATTCTTTCCCTGACTCCTTAAGGGCCCCGAGTGCCAGATATCAACAATACAGAAAATAAGAAAATCTAGCTAATATAATTGGCCCTATGAAGAGTGGATGCCAAACTGACAAATATGGACTCTAAGGAAACACAGACCCCTATAAAAGTAGCAAATTAACTGAATTTATGTATTTATTAGAATTATCATTTCTTTTACCAATAAAAAATAGACATCTGGACATTCTGAACTAGGTTAAAAATTAGCAATAAAAGGCATATACTCATAATACAATTTAAAACCAGTAGAAAAGTGTATAATGTAAAAATTTTAAAGATTTTTCACACCTATTCCTAATCCCATTTCTCCATCAGCATTTTTTCTAAGACACTTTTCTTTGCAGGTGTACCCATCTCATTAGGGTAAAAGCAGTGTTCTCACAATATCTCCAAGGCCCTACTACCCCTGCCTTCACTCCTGCTTGCTCAGAACCTCCCAGCCTACCGGTTGGAACCCTCCAGGCATGCTCCTGCCTCAGAGCTTTTGCTTCGAGTGCTTCGGAGGCTCCTCAGGACAGCGGCCTGACTCCCTCCCTTGCCTCCCTCTGTTCTTTATACTCAGACACATCTCTCAGAGGTCTAGACCAGACAGTGGTCTTGAAAATCACATCTGCCCCACATTTCTATCCCCCTGATTTCTTTTTATCCTGAGCACTCTGTACATGGTACATGTACCTTTTGCTTATTTCTCCTGTTTATTGTCCATCTTCCCCGGTGGAATGTAAGTCCTGTATAGGTAGAGATCTTTGTGCAGTGCCTGATACACGGAAGATGCTCAATAAATATTTGTTGAATGAATGAATGAATATCAAGCACAATTATATTTACTTGTATTTTTTTTAAACAAGTGGGATCATATTATAGATATGATCTCCATCTTGTTTTTCTCTACCCAGCAGGAATATTGGACATTTTTCCACGTCAGTACATCTGGATGTGTTCATTCTTTTTTAAGTTTAAAAAATTTTTTGTGGCGGAAGTAATTAGGTTTACTTATTTATTTTTTAGTGGAGGTACTGGGGATTGAACCCAGGACCTCATGCATACTAAGCAGGCACTCTACCACTGAGCTGTACCCTCCCCTGATGTGTTCATTCTTTAAAGTAACTGCATAGTGTTCCAGAGTATAGATAAACCCTAATCTATTCAACCAGTCATTTACTGATAGTCATTAGGATGTTGAGAATTTCACAATTTCACAATAACAAGTCAAGGAAAAGAATGCACACTAGATGGAAGGTGTGGGACCTATTCTAGAACTGACTAGGAGGTGATTGGTCATTTTCTGACTTTCTTGTGCTATAATTTATATTTTTTCTTTAATCTTTGCTACTCAGTTGGAAAAAGGCTGCTCAGATGAGATGTGGCAGAGATGGATGTTGGGACCATCACAGGTATTTACAATAATTCTATATTAATAGTCAGTTACTAGAGCTGAGGGCAGACCTCCATGCAGGCAGACTGCAGGCATGTGGTGGGTGGGATCCCTCCATTTCCTTTGACTTAAGTCACCCCATTCATCCACACCTGCATCTGGTCTTATATGCCTCTTGCCGACTTGTCCATTCATCTACCATGTGCTTTCAAATTAATACCTGACACTCCATGTGCTGGCCAATTTCTCTTCTTAGCAATCATCTTTCTTCTATTTTTTATTTATTTAAATCCCACTTCTCAGTCTTTTCCTCCTGGAGAGCATAGTCACGTAGTCTCTTTCCCCATTGAAATCTGCCCAGTCTCAGACATCTTCCATACAAAAGTTCAAGCCTCATCTCTCAGTGATATTTGATGATATGGCCTTCATCTTGCCTTTCATTTCCTCTCTGGCTCTGGACCAGACCATCTGTTCTTTCCTAGCATGTCTGTTGCTTTAATCTGTTCCTGCCTCTGATCTGTTCTTGTTACACCTGCAAGCCCAGCCTGTGTAATATGCTCTTCCTCCCTAAACTTCGGAAACCTCATCTGCTTCCCTGAGTAATTCCAGCCCTTCGGGCCTCCCTGGACAATTCTGCAGGCTACCTGAGCTATGCTCTCTTGTGGCCTGGATGTTTATTCTCCATGCTCTATTCCTTTCAGCTCTTTTGAATGTTCCTGGTTTGGTTTAAATGGGGTGCTGTGGGATCATGCTTGGCCTTCCATTACTGAGGGGGCTAGGTGGGCACAGGAATGATAGGAACTACCAGGTGGGCTGCCAAGCATGGTGTCACTGAGTTCCAGGTGCCCCCAGCTCCTCTAAGGTGCCACTAGGGGAGAGGTCACTTCCTTCAGGAGGGAAGGGCAGTTGGGTTTCAGAAAATATTGCTGAATTATAGAAGATGCTTATTTCTACTATAAGTTAGTGGTTCCTAGTGGTTTTTTTCTCCCCCAGTGGTCTCTTGATGATGGCTATGACCCTTCTTTCTAGAAAAATGCCCATACACACAAATTTTTGAAGGAGCTTCCAAGATGTGCCTGGACCCCTTGAAGGTCAGTAAAGATTCCATGGCCCCAGTTTAGAACCCTCATGTTTCGTACTTGTTCTTTGCTGTTGTATTTCCCCCTGACCTGTTCACTGACTGTAGCTGGAAAGCATTGTCTTAATGAGATAATTAAATAGATGCAAAATGACTCTGATGGCATCTTTTGCTTTTTTCTTGTTTTTCAAGCAAATTTTGCTTTTCTGTGGAAATATTTTATGTTGGGATTTGAACAATTAGGTAGAGTTCTTCTTTCTATACCATGCATAAATTTAGGACTACAAGGTTCTGTCTTATAACTGAGTTATTTGTATTGTGGTGTAGGTTGGTGGGAATTCTGCAGTACTGGTTCTTTGACTCCTTTCTCACACAACTTGTTTAGGCCTGGTGGACTGACTAGGAACAAAGGGAATAATAGAGCAATGGGATAGCCTAGCTGTTAAGAGTGTGGGTTCTCATGGGTAATTTGGTTAATTAACTCAAGTATCTTAAACTGGTGGCTCAAAGGCTGGAGAAACCAGTGGGTAAGTTTTGTTTTGCCTGCTCAGCATTTCCAGAAGTAGAATTATCTTGATCTCAGTAAAAGATGTTATCTTGATCTCAATAAAAGCACCGTGAAACTGTTTGTCTTAAATTGATCCTCTTAAAGTGTTTTGTCAGTTGCTTGTTCTGAGGCAATTGAGTTTAGGACTTAGTTTCTTCATTTGTAAAATGGGCATAATACCCACCTTAAAGTACTAAGTGACTTATGAACGTAATAACTAAATAATTAGCCTATAAATTCTGAACAAATTTTACACCTGATTATTAATAATAATCCATAGTGATGAATGCCTTAGGAAGTGCCAGAGCATGACGATGGGGAAATAGGGACAGACAGAGCTCAGAGATGCTGAGTCAGTTTGAGAATAAAACTGGGCATGTTTGCTGGGAAAGCCACATAAAGTGGGAGAGCACAATTTGGTCCAGAAGGTTGTGGAGCGGCAGCCTGGAGTTGCTGGGACACAGCTCAGAGCAGTCAAAGCCCAGGGTTCTGCTAGAGTGGCAGCGTGTGGTTTCTGCTGCTGTTTCTCGCAGGGGAAGTGAAGGCCTCTGCCCAGGCCTCTTTCCTGTGGACTCTCACCCTCAGGCCTTCTATTCTTCCCACAGCTGCCTTCTTCTGTTGCCCACTGCTTGGATTTCACAGCCATTTCCAGACACAGGAATGCTTTTGATGGTGCATCATCCTCCACAGCCCTGCAAGGTAGGTCTGAGGTGCCGTGGCTGTGTCCTGGGTCTGCAGCTCATTTTAATCAGCAGCTGCCGAACTCCCTAGGGCTTCCATGAGCTGCTTCCATGAGCTTACCACCCTGGCCTGGCTCAGAATTGACCTCTCACTGGCCTGGGCTCTTTTTGGCCATGGAAGGGGAAAGGGGAGGGGAGGGGAGCCCCTGATGGGCATGGTGGGGCAGACACTGCCTTGTGACTTTGGGTAGCAGGTTGTGGGGCTCAGCTGCATTATCAAGGAGCTCAGTCTGCCATCAGATCTGGAGAGTCTGAGTCTGAGGGTGGGGTTGAGGCTGGATTGAAGGTACGGGGTAAAACTTTCAGTGTTGGTACGAGCTCCGAGGTTAGGATTGAAGGTCCTGCGTTCAAATCTCAGCTCTGCTGTTTACAAGCTATGTGACTTTGGGAAAGCCACCTATTCCCCTGGAGTCTCAGTTTTCTCATCTGCAAAAGGGGATAATAATAGTACCTACTTAAGAGGATTGATGTAAAGATTAAATATTGGGATATGTGTGTGTGTGTGCATGGGCTAGCTGACAAATGTTAGCTACAATTATTATTAGTATAATACCAGGGTTTGGATTGTTGGGCAGAGCATTAGGGGTGAACACTGGACAGGGCTGGGGATTGGAATGAAGCTAAACCAGGGGAAACATAGAATTGGGGACAAATATTAGAAAAGTTGGGGTTAGAGTTAGCTCTGGAATATAGCTTGGTCCAGCACATTTGCTGTAGACTTTTGGGGTGAGAGGAGCAGGGAGGAAGCAGGGGTGGGGTGGGGACAAAAGCAGTCACCCTTCTGCCCCCATTTCATGAGCACCAATATGCATACACATATGTACTCTTGCCTCCCCTACTAGAGTAGGGCGCCTGTAGCCATGCAGGGGGGTAAGAAGGGGGAAGGGAGATTCTGAGTTATTTGAACATAACTTGAGAGTAGTGGTGGCAGTAGAGCCAGGGCCAAAGGCTGGCTGAAGAGGAAATATAACCTGTTGTCATCTGCCACCCAGCTCTCTGATTAATGGCTCTCTTGCTGCCATAGTTGGCAAAACCCAAGAGAAGTCTTGGGAGTAGCCTTGAGTGCCCAGGACAGTGGAGATGATGCCAGTCTTCCCCATGGCTGCCCAGACAGCACAAAAGCTTGGACGGTGGGCTGGGGAGAATGAGATTCCCTGGAGAAGCCCTCCTTGTGCCTAGGTGGAGCTTCAGGTCCATACACTTACGTCCTGGGGCCGTTGCACCTGCCGATGTATTCCCTTGTGTTTGTGATCTCGGTCTTCATCACCTGGAGGCAGCTAGTGGCAAAGCTTGGCTCTGAAAAGGAGGAGAGGTGTGCAGGGGGTGGAGAAGGTCTGAGACCAAAGAAGTGCAGAGTCTCTCTGTGAGCTCCAAAGTGGTTTCCAGTCTCAACCTGCTTTGAATTAAATAGGGGGATGGAAAACGAATTTGCTCAAGCAAAATGGGTGGGTGGACCAAGGGGAAGAGCCAGAGTCCACCAGGGTCATAGTCTGGGGCCGGAGTAGAAGTAATTCTCTTTATATCATTTCAATATGCTGTTCACTTTTTGTGCTGATTAGGACAAACACAGTTGCTATTTGTTTATTCATACGGCGCTGCCAGGACTCACCATGGGAATGTGCATGTTTATGCCAAGGGTGCTAGCTCTTGGTGTTCTCAGAGCTGCAGGAACTGTCTTAGCCACAAGTGCTATGGATATGCTGGAGCCCTTCAGACATCAGTGTTGCTCCTCTGCCCTCCACAGCCCCCGAATCCCAGGAGTGGCATAGCTTGGATGTGCTACATCTGCTGTGTGTGTGTGTGTGTGTGTGTGTGTGTACTTAACAGAGGCAAAGAGATGCTCTCACATTGTGGTTTAGGGTCAGAAAGGAAACTTCTTTGAGAGCTAACCGCCTTGGTGTTATTAAGACTACATTATTACATTAGGATTACTTTAAGTGGCCTGTAATAAGAGTAAAGTGAAAGGAAGTGAGCACATGAGAGGTTGCTGGCCTCCAGTTGTGAAAATCAGGATGAGGAAACACCAGAGGGCTTCTCATTAGAACCATGGATGGATTATAGAACACCCACCACTACCATTATCATTTGATATCTTTCCCAGTTTGTAGCTAAGTGCAATTAAAGATGAAACAGAAACAAGATTTAGACCATTGGGAAAAAAAGACAAAATTTTATTATTTACAGATGATATGGCTTTATACCTAGCCTACTAAGGGAATCAAGCAAAATGACCCTCCAACTATTGGATTTAATATGAGAGTTTAGTGTGTTGGCCGCAAGCAGGATAGATATACTCAAAGCAAAAGGCTAGCACTGATGGTCTTTAAAATATAATGAGAGAAAGAGAGACTGCATTTTTAAAAATAAATAAAACTCACAAAATACCCAGGAATAATGAGCTAAATGAGAAATGTGCTCTGCAATCTATATAAAGAAAACTTAAAAAAAAAAAGGTCTCCTGAGAATTATAAAGAAAGATGCAAATAAATAGAAAGCTATATCACAATTCTTCCCCCTGGTTATGTTACCGAGTCCAAACTCGCTTGCCGCACAACAGGCCAGTATATTGGGAAACGACGTGTTGGGGCAAGGAATAGCGACTTTATTCAGAAAGTCCACAAACCAAGAAGATGGCAGACTAATATCCTGGAGAACCATCTTCCCCAAGTCAGAATTCAGGCTCCTTTTATTCTATAAAGGGGGAGGGGATGTGGTTGGTTCTTGCAAACTTCTTGGTGTAGGAATTCTTTGTTCTTGAAATCCTTTATTGCAGCTGTCCAAGTGGGTCAGGTCATGGTGTCCCTGTAAAACCTCCAACAAAACAAATGTTATTTTCTATTCTGCAACTTGTTATCTTTATATGAATGGAAAAGTGTTAATATTCTTAAAGGTCAGAGCCTTGAGAATAGGCTCTCCTGTGTATTTCAGGCTATAGACAACATTCTTTTACAAAAGTTATAGAGCTTGCAAGACTAAGCCTGGAAAACAGGACACAGGGTTAAAGCCAAAGGAACAGATCTAATATGGAGTCAGATTTGTTTCTATTACAATTACAAACTTTATATCATCCTTATTGCATTTCGCTATATGCTACAGGTTGGGGATACAGTGGTGAAAAGCATTACCTTTATGGAATTTACATTTGGAAGGAAGAGATGCCTATAAAAGAATGAACAAAACAAATTATTTACATAAATACAGCTCACAATAAGGATTGAGCTCCCTGACATGCCCCCATTAGCTCTCTGAAGTACCAAAACTCTTTTTTTAACAACATATACACTGACTATAGCAAAATTGTTGAATAGACAATGAATGCTAAATCTAATTTAACTAGGAAAATATGCAGACAGGGGCACCATAAATCACTTCAGCTCTCGGTTGTGGTGGCCAGAGCTTCCCAAGTACTGGGTTCTTTCTTTTAAAAGGAAATCTTTTTTCTTTTCTTTAACTTTGTTTTAATGCATTCTTGCATAAGTCATGTGAAAGAGAGAACAGTTGATTTGGCCTGTGTCCCCTTGAGGTAGGGCAGGCCCACTTCTGGGTTTCATGGAAGGCAAATCTGAACTCTGTTAGCTAATCCTAAGAATGTAGTGGCTTCTCCTCCACTCTGGAGACTGTCACAGTTTTGTGGATTGCTGCTTGGCTTGAATGGTTAACCAGGGAAAGATGTTGTTTAAATATTTTTGCATCATTATTTATTATAAAAGCGAACAGGATAGAAAATGCCATTGAAGCATAGGGTAGTGAACTGAATGTGGAAAAAGAATCAGTTCCCAGTACGTTATTTTCTAACATTTTTTTCTTCTCTGTTTATAACCAACCTCTTGTACTTTTCATCTTCTTTATCTGCCCTGGTCACACCCTGGATGAAAATTTACTGGTTCCTTTTGCAATTTCTGCCCAGATCTTCCATCATCTTCTATCCTTTGGCTCTGTCAGAATTTTCCAAAGGGTCCTATAGCTAACAGACAATGTTCAGCTTTAGAGAATAAAGGAAGCAGATAACAATATTCTACACAGAATGTCCTCCTTTGATACTCTCTTTATAGAGCATGTGGAATCAATTTCTTTCTGAGGCTTCACAAGTTGCCAACAGATACGTTTGTTTCCAGGAAGAAGATAAGTATAGGCCAGGTGGGTTAGGTTTTAAAAATATTCCCATTTTGCTTGGAGAAGAGCTGAGGGTGCTACTTCCCCATGGCAGCATCCAAGAATTTGAAGACTGTCCTCAAGGAGAAGACTTAGCCCTAGCTTTTGCCTTTTGGACCATGGTGATAGCTATGTCTGTCCCAGGAAAGCAAGGACTTGAACCATAAACTGTGAGAGCTTGAAGAGAACTTTAAAAACACTCATTCCAATTACTTCTTTTAACTAATGAAGAAACAGAAGCCCTGAGAGGTGAAAGGACTTTCCCAAGGAGATTCCCAATTTTTAGCCCAGTCATGTTCCCAACATACCTTGGCATCTGTTATGAACTTTGGAAGCCACTGTTGGAATCCACTAGTTATCTGAGCCGAGGACTGTTGGCATGGCGCCCTCTCACTCCACAGCAGTGAGGAAGTGATATGGTATCTTTTCTTCTAGAGACTGTGAGAATGATTCATCTTTAAGTCACAAGGAGACAGTGACAGATTCCTAAAGCTGCACACATCCATGAGAAAATGACAAACATGTGAGGTGCTGAAGCAGAAAAATGCTCCCAGTGGTGTAGGTGTGAAGAGGGAAACCATGCACCTTTCCGGCAGTGGGAACTGTGCTTTGCTTGGAACAGGTGTGAGTTCAGCTTCAGGTGCTTCAGGAAGGTTGGAGTGAAGGCATTTGAAACAAAAGATAATTTACAAAGACATGGGGAATGCTTTACCATTCAGGATCATGAAGGAAAAAACCCACACACACCATTGAGACCATGTTCAAGTCTCCACACCCTACATTTAAGTTGAAAATTTTCAAATCTATAAGAAAGTTGAAAGGATAATAAAATGAACATCTATACATCCTTCACCTAGATTAATCAATTGCTAACATTTGAAAGTTGCAGATACTGTGACTCTTTATTTTAGCATGCATCTCTTGAGAATAATGACATTTCCCCCATGTAACCATAATACCAGGGTCACACCTGAGAAAATTAGCAATAATTCTGATGTATAATTTGTATTCAGTTTCTCCCCAAATATCTTTTTATAATTTTTTCAATCTGGGATCAAATCGAGATTCATGAATTATGTTTAGTTGTTGTGTCTTCAGTCCCATTTAATATAGAATAATTGCCCCCTCCTTTTTTGATGACACTGGATTTTTGAAGAGACCAAGTCAGCTGCCTTGTAGAATATATCACATTCTGCATTGGTCTGATTGTTTTCTCTTGATTACTTTAAGGGAAACATTTTTGGCAAAAATATTGTATAGGTGAGATTGCATGTCTTTTTGCATCACACCAGGAGGCACACAACATGTTGCTACGTGTGGTCATTCAACTAGTGACCCACCAGTTAGTGAGGTGTCCCCCATATTCCTGCGTTTCCTCCTTTATAGTTAGTAAGTCCTCTGTGCAGTGATACTTTGAGTCCATGTTACCCCATATTTTTTGTATCCTTTGCCTGAATTGATAATTCACATGTTGCAAAATGGTCATTTTCTAACCTACCATTTCCTTTATATTTATTAGTTGACATTGTTCTATAAGGAAAATCTCTCTCTTTGTCCTTCTTTCATTTGAGTATCACCATGGAACAGGGATTATTATTATTTTTAAACAAACAAGTCGTATTATTATCATTACTCCATTATTCCATTTGCTGCTCACGTTGTTCCAAATTTGGGTAGGAAGAGCCCTTTCGTGATGCCTCCTGTCACGTCCTGTAACTTTATGGCATATCCTGCTTAGTCTTTGAACACTTCCTTGCTTTCTTGTGCAATAAAATACTCCAGGCTCACGTGTATTTTCCCTATCCTAGACTTGGAATCAGGATTTTATCAAAGGATTTTAATAGGGAATGACATTTAAGCCACGGCCCAAGCATCAAGCTCTCATTGCTGCTGGGACAGATTCACATTAAAATAAAATCAACTTATGATAAAATTTTAGTTTTATATTATCTGAACTATATTAATAATTTACTTCCTTGGTCTTAAAATGAGATAAATCAAGAGTGAATAACCAGGATCAGTAGTAAGAATTCTTGAAGAAGTCCTAAGCCTTAAAAAACAAAAACAAAACCTGAGTAGTATGTATTTGAGGGAAACTGTATTAGTTTCCTGTGGATGCTGTAACAAAGTACCACAAACTGGGTGTCTTAAAATAACAGACATTTATTGCCTCATAGTTCTGGTGGCTAGAAGTGTGAAATCAAGGTGTTGGCAGGGCCCTCTGAAACCTGCAGTGGAGACTCTTGCTTGCCTCTTCCAGCTTCTGGTGTTTACTGGCAATCCTTGATGTTCCTTGGCTTCTAAATGTATCACTCCAATCTCTGCCTCCAGTGTCACGTGGCCGTCTTCTTCCTGCATGTCTCTGTGTTTGTGACTCTTCTTTCTTACAAGGACATCAGTCATTGGACTGAAGACCCACTGTCCTCCAGTATGACCTCACCTTAAAACTTGATTACACCTGCAAAGCCCCTATTTCCAAATTAGCTCACTTTCACAGGTCCCAGAGGTTAGGACTTTAGCATATCTTTTTGGGGAGATACAATCCAACCCATAATAGACACCATAATCCAGGAGTTAAACATTCAAGAAAGTGTTTAGCTGGAGGATGAATATATCAATTTTACAGAAAATCACTCCTGTAAATTTTGACAGATGCTCTCCTTAGGACTTCAAACTGAATGAAAAAAAATACAATACATAAAAAATATTTACAGTATTTATTGTTATCAGTTTTATATTATATATTGGTTATATAAAAGAGAGATAGAAGAAAGGGGATGAAGACAATGAGAGAAGGAAAGAGAGAGAGTGTGCACTTCAGACAACAAGAGATAAGAGATTGAGGGGCCACAAGAGAGGGTATAGAGGAGGATTAATAGGAAGAAAGCAAGGAGTGGGTGCTTAACTGCAGGAGAGAAAGATCTTTGCCCATTCAACTGATTCAAACTGCAACTTCACAGTTCATTCTGACTTTTTAGCTAATACCACATTTTTGACTCATGCTTCTTTTTTAATGAGGCTGAATATTGTTCTGTTTTATTCGTTGGCATGAATGGAGTGGGGACGGCATGAAGTGTGTACCCTTTTGGAGTGAGATGCAGCTTGCCTGAGAGATATGGGTCCATGAGTAACACCAGGACCGGAGCTTGGGGGCCAGGCTTGTGCATGGGTGGGGCCAATGTCTAGATCACTGACTCCAAAGGGTCAGCCTTCAGCTGGACACAGATGTGACATGAGGAACTAGTGCAAAGACTGGTCACCGAATTTGATAGGAATTATGGCAGGAGCCAGAGCTGGTAGCAAGGAATTGGGCATCAGCCAATACATGAGAGTGTGGCAGAGGGTGGGCAGGGTGCAGGTCCTCATGGCCAGGGCAGACATGTGGAAGGTTCAGCTCTGGGTGTCTTCCTTTGGGACCATTCATATGCCAAGCCCTTTAGCACCTGTTGGATGGAAGCTGGGGGAGTGACACCTCGAGGAGGTGCTAGTGTGAAAGCCTCAGCCTGTGCAGGACACAGGCATCCCTGTCTCTTTCAGCAGAACCAGGTCCTGAACCCAAAGGCCCAACCCTGACCTCGATGACCACTTACTTCTGGGACTGAAGCGCCCAGACTTCTCAGAGAAGCTTGATAAATAATTACACGTGCTCGAGATCTATGGGGAGCAAGACAGACAAGGGCCGTGCTCTCCCAGGGCTGACATTCCAGTGCACTTTCCTCCTAAAGTTTACGCCTCTGCTGCCATATGCCGGCAAACTTACACAAGGGCTCATTTAGCTATATTGTTGCTTTGCTTTTCTTGTTTAGTGTAGTTTTTTTTAGGTGAAAGTTGCTAATAGTTAATGATTAAAATAATAACTACAGACTAGTCCCAGACACAGTCCTTTGCTTTTGTGACCTTTACCATAGACACAATGAGAATAGAATTATGATAGTGAGTCATATATTTTAAACATTATTCTGTAACTAATATGTTTCCTTGGCATCATTTATCACACATTAATACCAGGTTTGCTCATATGCTATATAAGTTTTTTAAAAAATTAAGGCAAAATCTGTATAACAAAACTATTTTATAGTGAACAATTCAGTGGCATTTAACATATCCACAACATTGTGCAACCATCAACTCTAGTTTCAAAACAGTATCATCACCCCAAAAGGTAACCCCGTACCCATTGAGCAGTTTCTCTCCATTCCCTCCCTCCCCCAGCAACCACCAACCTGCATTGTTTCTGTGGATTTACCTGTTCTGGATATTTCATATAAATGGAATCATACAATATGTGACTTTTTTTTTACACCAAGTTCCTTACTAATGAATATTGGAGTTCTTTGTCTTTTGCTATTATAACTTGTTATGGGTGGAATTGTGTTCCCCCTCAAATTTATATATTGAAGCCCTAATGCCCAGTGTGATTGTATTTGGAGATAGGTCTTTAAAGAGGGAATTAGGGTTAAATGAAGTCATAAGAGTAGGGTCCTAATCCCATAAGACTGATCCTTATAAGAAGAAGAAAGCATACCAGGGATGCAGGTGCACAGAGAAAAGATCATGTGAAGACAGCGAGAAGGTGACCATCTGCAAGCCAAGGACAGAGTCCTCAGGAGAAGCCAAACCTGAAGACACCTTGATCTTGGACATCTAACCTTTAGAACTGTGAGAAAACAAATTTCTGTTTTTCAAACCATGCAGTCTGTGGCATTTTGTTATGGCAGCCCAAACAGACTAATACATAAATCAAGACAGACATTTACAATAACTTCAGTTGGTACAAGGCAATGATCTAAAACAGCGTATCTGTGATCTAAAAGTATCATAATTACCAGTTGATTTTAGAGGCTGGAAAGGGCTCTTTCATTCTCTCTCTCTCTTTTTTTTTTAAACTGAGGTATAATTGACATATAACATTATATTAGTTTCAGGTGTACAACAGAATGATTCAGTATTTGTATATATATTGCAAAATGATCACCACAATAAGTCTAGCTAACATCTGTCACCCTACATAGTTACAATTTTTTTCTTGGGATGAGAACTTTTATGGTTTACTCTCTTAATAACTTTCAAATATGCACCGCAGTATTATTAACTATAGTTGCCATGCTATACATTACATCCCCAGGTCTTATTTAGTTTATAACTGGAAGTTTGTATCTTTGACCTATTCTGGATAGCTCATATAAATGGAATCAGTCATACAATATGTGACCTTTGTGTCTGGCTTCTTTCACTTGGCATAATATTTTTGATGTTCATCCACTTTGTAGCACGTATTGGTACTTTGTTCCTTTTTGAAGCTCCATAATATTTCATTGTATGTATACACTACAACTTGTTTATCCATTCAAGTGCTGATGGACATTTGAGTTGTTTCCACCTTTCAGTTACTGTAAATAGTGCTGCTATGAACATGTGTGTCATGTGTGTGCATATGTACATATATTCGAGTACCCGCTTTCGATTCTTTTGGATATATTGTTGTGTTTCAAATCATTAACAGAACCAGGAGTCTGCCTAACCCAGGTCCTCAATGCCGTCAGCATTTGGGACTGTCATCCATTGCTGATAATTGGGTAACTCTCATAACTCTAAATAGCCCCTTTCCTGGACAAGCTTCTGGTCCCCAGTCCACTCTTCTGGGAGAGGGGGTGGGCTGGGCTGGGGGAGTCTGGACAGCACTTTTACATAGTTTCTGAGAAGACCAATTTGATTATTTGGTTAGTCAATCAACAAATTCCTTTTGAGCATCTATTCCTTGAAAGGCTCTGTGCCAAAACACTCGGAGGATAGGAAAAGATCTAAATTATAAGCCTTGTTCACCAGTGCGGTGTTTGGTAGCCAGTGACAGATGATACTTTCATGCAGAGAACTCTAAAACCAGGTACTTGACAAATGTCCTGTGCCAAATACAAGACAGAGGGAGAGAGCCTTCCTTGCTGAGGGTGACCAGGGAGGCTTTATCTAGGAGATATCACTTGAAATGATTGTAGGCTATCAATAGGTGAGGCACTGGGGAAGGCATTTTTCATGACAAAAGTGTGGCAATAGGAAATTCAGTGTGTAGATCAGTTTGGCTAGGGCAAGGATTAATACAGGGTAGGAATGGATGAGAAGACTGATGGAGGGTTTGGCTGCAAAGGACTTAGAATTTGCACTTTATCCTGAACCAAAATAGAATCTGATGGGAGGCAGTCTAATAACTGGGCATAAATTGTTATTTCATTTTATGGCTGTAAGGCTGTTATGCTCTTCAGCAGAGATGCATGGTCACAGTTTAGAATAGTTACTCTTGCAAATCCTTGAGAGCCTTCACTTGTTCACTTATTTTTGGCTTCTCTGATAGTTACTGATACTCTTTCGGAGAACCTGCCTGGCAGGTAAATGATAAGCCTATGTTGGAGTGTTCTATAGAACATCACTTCTGTGAATAGGATTCCATGGTCAAATACGTTTGAGAATCACTGTATAGCGTCTCTCTCTAGAAGTTCACGATGCACATTAGCAAGTTAAAGGCTTTGCAGAATCCTGCTGCAGAAAACTGGCTTAATTTGTTTAGTCCAGCATTTCCTAAATTTACCTGCTATAGTGGGTTGGATGGTGGGCACCCTCCCTCCCCAAAAGATACATCCACATCAGATCCCTATAAACTGTGAATGTTACCTTATTTGGAAAAAGAGTCTTTACAGTTGTAACTAAGTTAAGGATCTCGAGAAGAGATCACCTTGAATTATTCGAGCAGGCCCTAAATCCAATGACGTGTCCATATAAGAGAAAAATAGAGGGAAATTTGAGAAGATAGACAGAGAGAGAGATGATATGAAGACTGAGGCAGAGTTTGGAGTGATGTGGCCGTGAGGCAAGGAAGCCAAGGACTGCTGACAGCCACCAGAGAGTGGAGGCCGGGAATGACCCTCTCCTAGAAGCTCTAGTGGAAGAGCAGCCTTGCTGACAGACTGATTTCAGACTTCCAGCCTCGAGAACCATGGGGAATACATTTCTGTAGTTTTAAGCCACCCAGTTGGTGGCACTTTGTTATGGCAGCCCTCAGAAACTACAGGCATACCTCGTTTTATCGTGCTTTGCTTTACTGAGCTTTGCAGATACTGCTTTTTTGCTGTTTTTGTGTTTAACAAATTGAAGGTTTGTGGCAACCCTGGATTGTCAATTGATGGTTAGCACTTTTTAGCAATAATTTTTTTTAAAAATTAAGGCATACTACATTTTTAAAAAAGACATAATGTTATTGCATACTTAGTAGACTACAGTATAGTGTAAGTATAACTTTTAACTGTATAGTGGGAAACCAGAAAGTTCATGTGACTTGCTGTATTGTAGTTTTCGTTTTATTGTGGTGGTCTGGAACCAAACCCACAGTGTCTCCAAGGTATGCCTGTAATCCATGTGCCCATAAAACTCTTTCTTAAAAAAGCTTTTAATGGAATAACTACTGTGTATGCCCAAATATGAGGTAAGGTTTTCTTCTTCCAAATTATCCTTCAGGGTATATAAGATGGAGATGGATATATAAGCTATATAGATGGAGTTTCCTTATATTCAAGGGCTTTCAAGATCTCACATTTCAAGCCTGTTTCTCAGTTACTTAATTTTAAACAATTAAAGTACTGTATGGGGAAAACTTGATCTTGAGGCAACTTTAATCAATGCCAGTTTTAGTTGCTGATGAAGGTCATCGGATGGAATTGTTAAAAAAAAAAAAAAGGAGGAGGCAAAAAATACATAACCCAAAACTGGTAATTACTCTTGAGAGTATGAGGCAGATGCTAGCTTGCTTATCATCTATTCTAACTTTCTTCTGATCTGTCTTCCTGTACTGAAGAAGCTGGAAAGCTAAGAAGGACGTTTTCTTAGACTCTCTACAGTGAGAATTTTGGATGCCCTTTCAGTTCCAAAAGTCAGATTCACTTGCATGCAACTTGACTTTGGAACAAGGCAGTTACTTTGTGGATGGTAGCAGAGGTGATATGCAGCAGTAGACTCTCGACGTACCTGGAAGCTTCCTGACTATTGCCGAAATGGCACAATGTTGCATGCTGCAGAACAGCCAGATTTGGCTTGTGGCTTTTTGTTCTCTCTGGCTGATCCTCTGGTGTGGCTTTGGAATTATTCCTGGAAGCTCAGTCGAGAGTCTGTTTCTTGCCAAACCCTCCCCACCTCCACTTCAGTGATTCTGGAAATTATATGATACCCTGTTACAAATCTCCTCTTGCTTAAACTAGCCAGAACAGATTCTGTTCTCTGTGGCTAGACCCTTACCTGATGCAGGGTATGACTTCCCTGGATGTGTATGTAAAAAGCAATGATTGAAAAGCAATACAGTTAGTGAATGTCAAAGAGAAAACAAATCTACACCTATAGCACACATTTGGAAAAAAAAAACCCCTAAATTTATATAATGATCATTTAGGATTAAAAATGTTTAGTGACATACATGGATTAAAAAAAAAATGCTGTATGTAAACAAAAGTGACTGTTAGATGCTTTAAGAAGTGCTTCCTGGGATGACTGAGATACTGAAAGGCTCAGGTGAGAGTTCAAATAAAATTGCTTCATAAAAAGCCAGAGGAAAAAAAGCAATATTACAAAATCAATCTACTATTTCACATGTGATTTAAACTTTAATGTGTAAATAAATTGAAGAATTCAGTCCCATACACAGACATCTCTTATCTATTGCTGAAACATTTATATTTTCAAGTTGGCTAAAAGACCCTCAAAACCTCAACCTTATTTTTTGAGAGGTTTTTCCCTTGCAAAATGTGAGATCACCGTATATTCAGAATTCCCTGATATTCAAGTTTAATGGCATTAATATGGCCTGAAACTAATATGCAGAGGGTGACTTTTGAGAAAGGCTGGTCTACTGGACCAAGGCCCAGCATGCAACATAGCAGTTTGGTGTTCAGTAAACTACTTAAATGACATAAAATTGGCAAGACAGTGTTGTTGTTTTGACAGCGCTTCTTTCTTCTGCGTTCTTTCCCTTTCCTAAGTTTGCTTGGTTAGCCTGGGGACACTTCTACTTACCCAGAGGCCGATCTCAGGAAGGAGGAGGCATTTCAGTTGAGCCTGCTTATAGTCAGTTTTACTATCCATAGATTTTACTAGATCATTGGTCATCCTTCAGATAGAAATCGATAGTTCCTTGCTTGTGTAGTAATGAAGAACAAGTTTGAATCCACATTTGATCTGTTGTGCATTTGGCTCTAACCCTGTGCTGTTTCCTGTGCTTAGTCATGCTGGCTCTGCACCTTTTGTAAAAGAATGTTGCCGATAGCCTGAAATATACAGGATGGCTCATTCTCAAGGCTCTCACCTTTAAGGTCATGGTGTCCCTGTAAACCTCCAACATGACAAATGTTATTTTCTATTCTGCAACTTTTAAAAATCTTTATGTGAATGAGGAAAGTGTTATATACCCTTGAAGGTCAGAGCCTTGAGAATGGGGGATCCCACGTCCTATGTGGACAGCTGCAAAAACAAAGGATTCTGACACCAAGAAGCTTGCAACAACCAACCACACCCCCTCTCCTTTTTACTATGAAAGGAGCCTTGGAGAAGATTGACTTGGGGAAGGTGGTTCACCCATTTTCTTGGTCTGCTGGCTTTCTGATTTCGTTATTCCTTGACACTAACATCTCGAGTCCTTATTTAATGGCATGTTGTGTGACGAGTAGAAGAGTTTGAACGCGGTAACACTTGGACTTCATAAATGACCAGTTGTCTAGAATTCTGAATAAAATACTGCAAGCCTCTCAAACCAGAACTTTTCAGCAGGTCAGTTTTCACCCACAGTGTGAGTGCAAGAAGAAAGTGTCAGAAATAGTGTCCTGGCAAACAGACTGACTCCCTCAATTTACAAAGGAGGAGAGACTGCTTCCGCGTCATCTTCCCTTGAGACTGTAACTGGCGGGAGACGTGACTCTCTGGGTCTCGCCCCACCGGTTGCCAGGCCGCCGTCGGGCGCAGTTTCCACGAGGCCCGCTGGGTCGCACTGTGGCCCTACGAATGCGCGCCCGGGCCGGGCAGGGGCGCTCGGGAGCGGTGGCCGGCTTCAGCCCCGCGCGCAGGTGGCGGCGCAGGGTCTGGGCGCAGCTGCTGCCCGGCCCGGCCTCCGGGGGCGGTGCCCGACGCAGAGCTTTCCCAAACCCCGGCAAGATTTGCACTCGACAGCATAATCCAGGGGTTGGACGTCGCCAGCCCGCCGGGCTGCTCGGTGCCACCCTGGGGCAGGGCGCGAGTTCTGCCTTTCCGGGCGGTCTCCTGTCTCCTGGGAGTTTGAGGCTTCGATTTGCTGTCGCCCTCTCGAGTGGCACAAACGATTGAGGGGCTCTCATCGCGGTCAGGGCAGCGGGTGGTCCTCGTGCGCCGCCGCCACACTCGTTCTGACTCTCCATATGCTGATGAAAAGTGCTACTCCAGTTTCTTCGTTACATTGTTTTAATTTTCTTTATATCTGCACGTCTTTAAATTTAAATTTTATTTAAAAAATTGCCTGCATTTGACTTTTCATGAATGCTCATTGTTTGGGTGGGAGTGGAATCTGCTTCCTCCTGACTTAAGAGCCCAAAGAACGGTGGAGTCCTCGGCCCTGCTTAAATATTCATTTAAATTTATTAGGTAGTTTTTAAAATGGAAAAATAATAAATACATATGGTAGAAAGTTAAAGCAGTACAGGAGCCTTTCCCCCTTTTACATGGTCCCGAGCCCCCTTCTCAGAGGCAGCCACTGCTAATATTTTCTTTTGATTTATTCCAGAACACAAGTATAGTGGTATCTTTTTTTAAACTCCCTCTCTGCCCAAAAAACTGGATCATCTGTGTGCCCCTTGCCTCCTCCCTTCATAACATGTCTTGGAGATGGCCTCACACCAGCACAGGTGGAGCCCGGGCATTCTTTAAGAATGGCTGCCTGGTGTTCTGCTATGCGGCACACAGTAAATATTCAATCAGTCCTCAACTGAAGGATTTGGAGGTTGTTTCCAGTCTTTGCCCTTACAAACAGTTCAGCAGTGAACATCTGTGTATGTGTCTTGGGCTACATGCACAACTGTCTATAGGATAAATTCCTAGAAGTGGTATTGTCTGGATGAAGAATATTTGTGGTTTTAATTTTATAGATCTTGCCAATTAAAGGTGATACCAAATCATACTCTCCTCAGTGATCACTCCCTCTCCCCCACTGTAACACTAGGTTTATTGAGAATTTAAAATACGATTTGCCAATGTGAAAGATTAAAAAGTAGCATGTCGTTGTTTTAATTTGCATTCTTTAAATTTTGAGTGAAGTTTATTCTTTTTCACATGCATAAAGTGATTTGAATTCTATGAGTAGATACTTCATGTTCTTTGCCTATTTCAGTTGGATTGTTGAACTTTTCCTATGGATTGCAAATAATTTTTATATATTAAAGAAATTAGACTTTTGAGTGTCATATCTGTTTAGTCTTTACTTTGTTTACAGTATTTACCTTTCATATTTTAATATTTACAGAGTCGAATTTATCCATCTTTTACTCTATAGCTGCTGGGTTTTCTGTTTTGTTTGAAAAGACCTTCCTGAACCAAGTATTGCATCCAAATGCCCCCAGCATTTTTTGTTGTTGTTTCTATATTATGCTTGACTGTCAAATCTATTTTTATTTTTCATTTCTTTACTGAAGTATAGTTGATTTACAGTGTTGTGTTAGTTTCTGGTGTACAACAGAGTGATTCAGATTATATACATATGTGTGTGTGTGTGTGTGTGTGTATTCTTTTTCATGTTCTTTTCCATAATGGCTTATTGTAGGATACTGAATATAGTTCCCTGTGCTGTACAGTAGGATCCTGTTGTTTATATACTTTATATATAGTAGTGTGTATCTGCTAATCCCAAACTCCTAATTTATCCCTCCCCTCCTTTCCCTTTTGGTAAACATAAGAGTGCTTTCTATGTCTGTAAGTCTGTTTTCTGTTTTGTAAATAAATTCGTTTCATATTTTAGATTCCCCTTTAAGAGATATCATATGATATTTATCTTTTTCTGTCTGACTTACTCTACTTAGTGTGATATTCTCTAGGTCCATCCATGTTGCTGCACATCAGACGTCCCAGCTTTTAGTCTAGCAGGCTCTCCCAAGAGCCCTAGCAACATGAAGAGCTTCCCATGTGCTAGAACAGAAGAGGGTGGATATTATTTTTTCTATAAGGCAAATATATGATTTGAAGTCAAACAAATAGCTTGCCTTTTAAAAAATAACATTTCTACCTGTTTACAAAGATTCTGTTCATTGCAGGAAATTTGGAAATGTATCATGATAAGGAAGAAAATAAGAGTCATCGCTAATTCTAACCTTTAGAGACAAACAATGATATGTGTATGTATACCATTTACACTGTTTATATTTTGTAACCAGCTCTCTCTCACACACACACAAAACCCCAGTTTAGTTGAAAAAAGCTGGTACTAATAAAGGAATATTATGACTTAAACATTTTTTCAAATATACCAGTATTCTATGGGAATTTTCTCAGACTATTAAACATTCTTTTAAACATGATTTTTATTTACTGAGTTTTTTTAATTGGATAAGTAAGATAATATGTTTAACCACTCCTAACTGTAGGATGTTAGGGAGTTTCTAATTTTTCACTATTCGCAGCAAGGAGTGATAATACGCATCTCTCTTTTACACTTGTTCCTAATTTAGCCAATTCTGTACGCGTGAAAATGTACTGCGAAGAAAGGAGAATGTGGATTTAGCTTCAGGATGGAGCCTTCCTGTCCTATCTTTTTAGACATGGTCAGTTAATCTCTGGCTATAAAGACCCCCATAGATTCTGTGCTTTCCTTTAATATCTTTTTGGGGAAGTATTCATGCTTTTTGCACATAAAGGAAGAAAAGCAAATCAACAGTATAGTTCCTCAAAGTTTTCATATTGCAGTGCTTGCCTGACAGATTAAAAATTGAAATTTCCCCTTTTTTAATGTATAAAATCTCTGAGGCTCAGAATGGGAAACTGTAAGTGCTATCATCTGATTTCACCATAGAGCTTAAGCACCCCTGAACAGAAGCAGCACCATAGTAATTAATCCTGGCGAAGCTATGGTACTGAAACGGAAGAGTGTATCAGGCTAGAGAGATAGGAGTGAGATGATAGTTTTTTTCAGCTTCAGTTAGCATAGAAACATTGTATTTATAATAGTTTTTCTTGGCCTCTTTGATCATATCATTTAGAAAAGTTTCCAAACTATTTTTTTAATTATAAAAGTAGCACAAAAGGGTATAAAATCAAAGTGAAATTCCCTCTGTCTCTCCTACTTCCAGAAATAGAATAATTTCTTCTGTATCATCGCAGAAACTTCCCATGTACATGCAAGAATATGTTTTTTTAAAAAATATTTTATATAAATACATGGGATGATTCTCTATGTCTGCACCACAGCTTGCATTCTCCATGTAGTGGCCGTATCGTGGACGCTTTCCTCTGTCGGTGTAGACAAAGCTTCATTTTCTCTAACGACTGCACAGTTTTCCATAGTATGGATGTGTAACTCACCCCTGCAGCAGAGGGTTTTAAGGTACTTTACAAAACATGGCTCTTGGTCTCTCCTGCCTGCAGGAGACCTGGTGTGGCTGGAGGACCTGTGGCTCAGAGTTGGGCCAGGCCTTGCCTGTTTATGGTAGGTGCAGCAGAGGCACCACTGCTATCAGGGGTTCCCAGAGGGAGCAGGATTCCTCTGGGGCTGAGTTAGAGCCGGAGTTTAGTCCTATTACTGCTCCACCCACTGGCCTCCCTGTGGTTAACCAGGAAGGAGGCCCATTGTTGAGTGGACTGGCAGGTGTCTGAGAAAATTGCCAGGGTGTAAAGATTCCCTCTCTAGCTTGTAGCCACACACAAGGGGACAGGTACTAACTTCACAGGATTACCCAGGAGCTGGTCTTCTCCAGACTCCTGACTAGGCTCCTTGGTGTCCTTTATCTGTTTGCAAACATCTGCACACATTCTGGGTTCTGGTCGATCACAGGTAATTAATTTACATCTGTTTTGTAAATACTCAGATGTAATTCCCCCCAGTGTCTGTCTGTTTCTTGCTACTGAGTTACTAAGACTGTCCTAAAAGGCAGGCTTGGTTGGAGGGACAGTGGCTGGGATAGGTTGAAAGGGCGACTCTGAGGCAAATGAGCAAAGGAGCCATCCTCAACTCAGTTTTCTGACAAAGAAAAGGCCTTTGGTCCTTCTCATCTCCAACCTCTACCTCCTGATATTCCTGCCTGGTGCCCCTTCCTGCTCCCTCCCTTCAGCATCCATATCAAAGGAAAGGCTTCCTTTATTCAAAAGATGCCCCAGCTCCTGGACTCTCCTGGCCAGATGAATGGCTACAGAGTTGCAGTGACCAGAGAACCACAATTTAAGACTAGAAGGTGTCACGTTCCTCAGTTTTTCTCTCAGACTCCTCTCTCTGCCTTCATTGCCCTCCCATATGGCTTTGCCTACTGAAATCCTTATCCTTCTAGACCCAGCTCTGATGCCACTGTGAAGGTGTGTCTGGTCTTCCCAGTAGGGTGGGGCCCCTCACCTCTGCCGCACGTGCCAACTGCCCATTATCTCCCTCAGTGGACCCCTGACGTTCCTGGAGGCCCTGTCTTGGAGATGCGGGATAAACTTTGTCTCTTCCATACCAGGCTGTCCCGCTTTCCCCTCAAGGCTCAAGAAGGCCCTATATTCTTAGCAACTAGCATGATGCCTGGCTCATAGTAAGTACTTGATACATCTGTTGAAAAGATGAATTTAATTCAAGATCTGCTGGAAAGACCTGGTCGTAGTTGTGTAATTCAATTACTAGCATCTTTTTTTTTTGGGAGGGGTGGTCACTGTATTTGTTCCTTTGTTTGTATTTGAGTCCTGGTGATGCTTTAACATTTTAAGAATATAAATTTATATTTTAAATGGAAACTCTCCCCTTCCCCTTTTTAGTCCCCTAGCAGACCTTAAAACTATTAGATCCCAGGGGAAGTAACTGTATGGGGTCAGGTTGTATGTAAGTCTAAGTTGTTTTGTAGATTCTAAAATCAGAGTAAAAGGAAAAAATAGGCCCTTTTTGCTCCCTCATCTTTGGAGATGACCCGCACTCTGTCTGTGGAGTGTGTACCTACTTTTACTTTAACCTGGGCATGCAACCCCCACACCTCGTGACCTTTCTCTTGCCTTCTGAAACAGCCTACACTCTGTACACTATGTATCTCTCTAAAGAAATCTACTTTTATTTAAAAAAAAGGAGAAAAAATAAATGTAAAAAGATGCCAGGAAATAGCATGTTGCCATGCAAGGGGTTGGCACACTTTCCATCTTACCGTGATATATTTTTGGACCCTCGAAACCCTCCTAAGCATCTCTCCAACATAAGGAGGAACCTGCAATTACAAGCACAGTGGCACTATTTTACCTCCTTAGGTTGGCTGGAGCACAAATTGCTCAGAGGCTCACGTGGGCGTTGGTTTGGGGCACAGGAATATGCTCTGAAAAGAGGTTCTGTTTGTTTTAGTCCTTGGCACAGATGTAAATGGCAACCCTTGAGGCCTTTGCTGAGCAGACATTTACTCCTTAGGTTTTCTGTCCTGGGACCTCCCTTGTCCTCCCTGGATGATGGCAGTTCTGCCTAAAACATGCTGCAAAAGCTGTCTGGCTTTTTATTGCCTTCTGAAGACAGTTTGATCTCTTAGTATGAATTTTCCAAGGTCCCACAAGGCCAACTCTGGTTCTGACATATATTTAGGTTGGTCAGTTGAGAAGCTACAGGAGAATCCATTTCCTGTTTTTAAGTGGAAGGGATCAGCATTTCTCCTGTTTACAATGACCTCTAGCAAAATGTCTGTGAGTTCTGTTTGACAACCAATTTTCACTTATGATCACTCTCTTTAGGGAAGTTCTGTTTGACCTTTCCTTCTTCATTTCCCTTAGGAAGCCTATCGTGTGGTTTAGGGATTTTCCTTCTATTTATTCTTTTCAGACCTTATAAGTAATTAATTTTTTCCCCTCTGAATAAAGTGTATGCTTTTTGGGCTGCACCTTGCAGGCCTGCAAACCTTGTAATTGTCCAGCTGCACAAGACCGACAGAAGAGCCTGGAGACGGCAACAGAGGCATCAGTGGTGTGCTGGATGGGGAATCTTACCCGGCTGAAGCAAAGTTCTGGAGCTGCACCCTCTGTGTACGGCAGACGGCAGGCAGGACACAGCAGCAGCCTTCACTCCTGGGGGGAGAAGGAGGCGACCAGTTATGGGGGAATTGATGTCAGGTTGGCTCGTTGGTCACCAGGGCACGTGAGCTCTATAATTAAGAGGACTGGATAGTCTTGTGAGTAGGGTGTAGGCGAAGCAGGGGCTGGTCAAGCAGCGGATGTACAGAGAGCAAGAGAACAGCCATCTTGAGTGGCCTGACCATACAATGATCATGGAAGAAGATTAGAAAAACACAAAGAAGTGAAGAGAAAATAAAAGTAGTCCTAATTTTATCTTCAAGGTAAGCTTGCAGCTCTGAGAAATTTTCTTCTGTCATTTTTTTTGAGGGGTTCGTTTCTTGGATTCTCTCTCTTCTGGATGTACCCTTCATGCCTCCATCATACTTTTTATTTCTGGGAGAATTTCTCTACTTCACCTGTTAGCTTTTAAGTCTGTCTGTTGCTGTGTCCATTCTGCTATTCAGCTCATCTACTGGGTTTTCAAAGACTTTTGGGGGCTGTGGGGCAGTTAGATTTCTTTTCGTTTTAAGCTGTGCCTCTCTGTCACAGTAAGAGTTTTCTTCAAATATCTGGTGGTTTGTGATTGTGTATTGTGTACCTGGGCCATGGAGAGGCCCAGATGGTGTGTCTAAGAAGGTGCTGTCTTCTGGTGGTAGGGGAGGAGCAGGATGTGGGGCTGGGCATGGTGAGTCAGTAGAGCCTCTGGCCAAGATGCTTCCCTCCTCTGGGTGAGGCCAGTTTCTAGAAGCACTGCCTTGAATCTCTGGCCCAGATGCTGGCCCCAAATATGCCCGTTAGGCTTGCTTCTCCTACAAGCTTGGGGGGTGTGTGTGTGTGTGTTTGTGTGTGTAACCACCTGCCTGGCTGCTCCTACTGCGATGGTCCTACCAGTTCCGGTGGTGACCCAGAACCCCTCTCATCCTCACAGGCTCCCAGTGTCTTCTCCTCTAATTTAGGGCTCCTTGGAGCCCTCCCCACCACGGTCCTCTCCTGTGTGTGTTTCAGGTTCATTAATCTGATTCCATCTGTCCTTTGTGTTTCAGGGGTGGCTCATTATTACTGGTCCCAGAGGTTGTCTTTCTTTGCTTGCCTTCACTTTCCTGATTTATTTATTTAAAACCTTTTTCTGTCATTTCTAATGATTTGAAGAGGGAAGGATAGGCTGGAACACATCAACCTTCTTTATCCAATCTTAGGCGATTTTTTTTCAAAGTCATTTGAGGTTTTCTTGTGGACTAAGAATTCTGAATTGATAATCAGAGGAGGAAATAGCTTAATATTTTTCTCCCAATATCTTAATAGATGTTAAGAATGTAAAATCTAAATACGGGGAGGGGGTGAGTATAGCTCAGTGGTAGAGTGCCTGCTTAGCATGTACAAGGTCCTGGGTTCAGTCCCCAGTACCTTTGTTAAAAATAAATACATAAACCTGATGAACTCCCCTGAAAATAATTTTAAAAACAATAAATAAAAGATTAAAAAATAAATTAAAAAAATAGAAAATAAAATAACATCTAAATACAGAGAAAGCATGGTATTGGACCATCCACTTGGACCAAAATCTAAACTTTCCTCATCCACAGTTAAGGGCCATTTTCTCCAAAGCTGCCCTCCTGACCCCTGGCAACCTCTTTGTTAGAGAACTTCGGTGGCCTAACTGGAGACGGCACCTCCTTGGCTGAGGGCACTGTTTTAAAGCTTTGCAACTTTAGGGAGCGGTATGGGTAAGGTATGTTCCAGCTGCACCCCGTAACATTTCCCATGTCCTGGCTATGTTGACAGCTGGTGCTGTCTGCGGTTCACTGTCCTGGCCCACGAAGGTAGAAGAACTGCTTGCGTTGAAAAAGCATTGACTCACCCAGCAGCCTCTGGCTGTGGTTTACTCACATGCGTTGATGGACGTCTGGGGCTGGCGATTCTGTGAATTCTTTCAAGTTCATTCCTGTTCCCCAGGCTCACCCTTTTACAAGTGCTTGCTTGCTCTACCATGCCTATAGTGACAGAAGGACATCACACGATAACTAGCCAGTGACTTTTTTCTAGAATTTTCCTGCAATAGTGTGAGATCATATCCATGTTTGTGCAACATACTAATAATAAAGGTACTTTGTACTGCTCCAGAACCTTTCCTCTGAAGAATTTTCGAACATCTAAAGACAGTAGTTTTGTAATCCTCATAATTTTTCGGGCTGAGGTAAATGTTCCTTTGTTAATTTGTAAGGCAATGAATATGACTTTGAAGATAGTACAATGAGCTTTTAATTTTACCACAAAACAAAAGAACTCTGTATCCTGGGCCTATGTAGAAATGTAGCATTTCATATTATTAGAGGTATAGATATATGTTACAGGCATATTTCACTTAGTGGTATTTTAGTAAAGTTGATTACAAACTATTTGTCACAAGACTTATTCTTCTATTTCCCCAAGATTTTTTGATATGAAATTAGAGATTTTTCAGTAGGGAAAATTCTAAGAGAAACTCTAAATTTTGTGAGGCAAAACTAAGGAGAGTTCGGCTCTTTGGTGTCTAGAATCGTGGTTCTTAGTCTGTACGAAAGTCACTTGGAAGCTTTTAAAAAACACTGGTGCTTGAAATCTAGAGCCTGGAAGCAGACAGTAGTGCCTGGAGCTGGGGCGAGAACAGGGGCTGACTACACCCTGGCACTGGGGAGCTTTTTGGGGTAAAGGGAAGGTCCTACACCAGACTATAGTGGTGGTTACACAACTATATGTATTTACTAAAAAAAAAAAAAAATCACTGAACTTATAATGGGTGAACTTACATATAAATTGTATCTTCATAAAATTCCTTAAAAAAGCCTGCCTGGGTATCACTTGATGCCAATGAAATCTGAATCTCTGGAAGTAGGACTCTGGCACTGGCATTTTTAAAAAGCTCCCCAGCTGATTTTAGTGTCCATCCAGAGCAAAGAACCATTGTTTGTCTTGGTAGGACAATCTTGCCCTAGGGCTGAGACCCTTCTAAACAATATTACTGAGTAAGGAGGTTTGGTTTCTTTGCCTATCCCTTAAAGTAATAAAGACTCCTAAGATGCAGAAAGTTGGATGAGGCACCCGGGTTACAGTAAATTGGTCTGAATTTAGGTGGTAGTGCCATGTTGGAGGATGATTTGGATGAGTTATTGCTATCTTTGGGAAACCCCAGCCTTTTCATGTCTGGCGATTCTCTGTGTGTCTAGTCAGTGCCCGGTTGAAGGTAAGGTGAGTGAGGCACTCACCTTGAGTGAAAAATTTAAGGGAGCAACAAAAAACTCAGTAATCAAGGTAAATACTATTTTAATGCAATTAAAAGATAAAAATTAATGCAAAAATATCCATGGTGAACAAAATGTCAACATTTTAAAGAAAGATAAGATTCTTTTAGTCTCCTGATGAGGCTCTGCTCTCTGTCCCTTCCTCAGTCAGGACCCCATCCAGCTGGTTGTAGAAGAAGGAGGACCTGATGACGGTCTGTTACTGAGGCAGGGGACTCACACTCACTCAGTCCCGGCGGCCGCTGCTGTACTTGCTGGGTGCGCAGATGCTGAATGAGAAGGGAGCCAGCTTTCTAGGGACCCGTGGGCCCCTGAGTGTGCACTAAACCGTATCTGGAGTGGTGAGAAGTAACTCCCAACTCTCCCTTTTTCTCCCTGTGGGCACAGGAGGGCGAGAGTGGCCTCAAAGTTTGCCTGTGCTGTTATCCATAGTCTGTAGGTCTCTGACTCTCTGCTTAATTCCCAAATCAGAAGCTAGAAAATGCATCTCTAACTTGATACATTCATGGTGTCATCCAGGGAGGGGTCCAGGTCCTGTGGAGGTCCTCTGAAACTTTACCATTTTGAAGATCCTTCCTTAAGAATAAGAATACAAATTTATAAATAAAACACATTAAGTTTAGTGTTTTGGAAAGAGCCCGTTGTGAGTGAGGGGCACTTGAGCTTCATCAGCTTCATGGTATAACTGTCTCCAATGTCAACTTAATATTTCACATTCTTTGTGCCTTTGCAAGGCTTCACTCTGCAATTTATCAGTTCACAATGCCCATAGACTGTAGGACTATGTCTCAGGGCTTCAGTTTCAAAAGCCCCAGAATAGTTTCCTTTGTGAGGTAGTGAAATGATTGAGAGAATTGTTCTAGAGTTAAACTGGCTGATTTTGTATCCTGGTTTTGCCAAACTAGTTGTATGACTTGGGCAAGTTAATTAGTCTCTTTGCCTCTATTTGCTGCTCTAATCTTACCTCATAGGGACTTAATTAGAGCAGGACTCAACGCGATAATGCACTTGTGGGGCTTAGCACCTTGCCTGGCGCAGAGAAGTCACTGAATATGTTACTTAGGGTACCGGATCTTGGCTCTAAGCAACAGAAACTTACTCTGGCTACCTTAAATGGAAAAAGAATTTATTGGAAAGATGTTGGATAGTTCACAGAATTGACATAAAGTATGGAAAAGCAGATGTTGACAATAGGCAGAAACTAGGGGAGGCCAGGCAGCAGAAATCTGATCAGGCCCTTCTGTCCCTGCTGCCAGACCCAGGTGCCAGTGCTGGACTCCACCACTGTTGCAACCCTAACCTACCCGTCTTCTTCCTGAGGTCTTTTTCTTAAGATTCAGGATCACTGGTGATCCTGTCTAACTGACTGAGCCCCAGGTTAGGGAGAGGAGGGTCTATTCAGTTCTATAATAGAAGTTCTATAACAGAAGTTGGGGCCTCTTACACTGGAGGATTTCACCCAAATAGGAAGAGGATATGGATGTTAGGGAATGGAAACTCCCAAACCAACACTGTTGTTTCTGTTGTGACTCCTTTGGTGTATTCTTTAATATCTAATAGAACTGAGCTGCAGTACGATATCCTGCCAGTTGGTGCCACCCTTTAACACTTGAGAACATACACTCCTTAACCTCTAACTTCAACCACTCAAAAGTAATCTGCAGAAGAAATCTGTGTAGAGAACAGAGTGGTATTTTTCCAAAACATTCAAACTATGATGATAATCTACCAGATCACAGAAGATGGATTCAGTTCTCTCAAATGACAGCTGCTGTCCTTAAGTTTATGTTAATTCTTTGGTACTTGTTGCTCTTTAACAATAAATATGAACATCTAATAAGTTAAATTAAATGAGAAAACACAGAACCAGCTTATTAGCCTTAGTTTACTAATTTCTTTTCATGATGTGCTTTCAGGATTGTAATATTATGTTGCCTTTATGTAAAATACCATTGTTTTCTGCAAGAAGTATTTTCCTAGAATATGACAGAATTAGGTGGGTCAATAAAACATGGCATTCCCTCAAAGGCCAGGCATGGATTGGTGTTGTCCTAAGAGCACTGCCAGCCCATAGGTTCCCCAGGGTCAGGTGCTCCATCTTTTACTTAGCAGTGTGTACTCAGCACAGTTCTTGACACAGGTAGTTCTTAAATAAATGGAGGGAGGAGGGACTGAGCGTCACAGACTGTGGGGCAGCACCACCTGGACCCAGTGACAATCACTGCTGTCGTCTGAGAAGTCCACCTTGAAGTTTGACTCAAGTCCTAGTTTATGGGTGTGGTCTTCTCCATTCATTTGCTATTTTTTGCATATCTTTAACCAGTATACACTAACTACTTCCCGTACTGTAGCACTGTGCTAGGTGCAGATGTGAGGATTTGCCAGCAGCGTCTTTTGCCCTCATGGATTTCATGTTTGAATTTAGAGACAGACACACAGAGAGAACTATAGAACAATGAGGTCAGCCCAGTGATTGAAACTTGCAAAGAAGGCAGTTCAGAAGGACAACTCCCCTAGCCTGGGGCTGGGGAGAGGGATGGTCTATTAAGTCTAAATAGAACCTTGGAGTTCTTCACAGTGTTCAGTTTGTGCACTTTGATATGATAAACATCACTGTGAGGTGAAGAATTTAGCACAGTGGTGGAACATGGTAGATGCTGAATAATAAATGGTTGTGGATTAGCTAGGTGGTTTAGGGATACATGTACTATCTAGACTGGTATAATGTATTACACACTTCTAAACAGAGGATTGATTTTCTAGTATCCATAAATTGAACACATGCACTTAATTCCCACATTAGCTGGTTAGTTCACACACAGAAAAAGCTCCTGTTCCAAGGTCATAAATTGAACTTCAAAGCCCACCTGATCCCAAGAAGCATTACTGGGAAAAGAGAGGAGAGCTGTGTCTTGTGGCAGATAAGTGTCAAAGGACAACATCCATGTCCCCATACCCGGCAGGTTCACATCCATCTGGAAGATGTTCTTTATTTTGAAGACAGAAAATCTACCAATAGCTGTGCAAAGAAGGCCAATTAGAAGGATTTCTATTCCTTGCAATAAATACTTCCATCCATCCTTCATAGAGCCTCCAAAAGAAATCCTTTTTTTTTTTATCCACATGAAGGTGACTTCTTAGAATGTATTTCTAAAATAAGTCTTAGTTCAAACTGATAAGTGTTTGGAAGTGTATTTGCCTTGCTGCTATACTTTTCAAGTTCCAGAAACTTATTTCACAAAGGGAAAAGATTTAAAATTTTGTCTTAAAATTTTTTCTTTTGAAATAGAAATGTGACTTTAAGTTTTGTAACATTTCTGGTTCTCTGCTTTGCTTATCTAAAACAAAATCTTGATTCAGGTCACATTTTGCTTTGGTTTAACTTATAAGTAATAACTGGGAGATGGGGCTGGAGGTGGCCTAGGTCATGTGACGATATAAGGAAAGGGTGTAAGATATAAGAGAAGGCGTACAATTCAAATTCAGCCAGGGTTGGTTGATGACTAAGACACTTGCATTTTGTGAAGACAGTCATGGTCCTGCGCCTGTGTAATCACAGGGTCAGCTTTCTTCTGCTTCATAAGCATTACATCTTACCTCTGATTTTTGAAAGTTTTGGGTAGAAAACTTTTTGGTGTGTGCAATAAACAGTAAAGATCCACCTGCATATACAGTTTGCTGCTGTAATTAAATTAATTTACAACCCAATTAATCTGATACATGTACTATGATAAAAAATGATTTTGTGTTCCACTGGAGAAAATGAACACTTCCCATTAAGATATTTTAAAATAGCCAAATTGATATTTTAGGTGTTATCTTCTCCTTCTGTTTGTCTGCTGCCCATCTTTTCTCTGATACTCTGTACCTTTTAATGAAAACCTGCTCACACTTTTTCTCATACATCTTAATGTAGAAGTTCCAGGTCTCTTATTCTAAGCTGAAGCTCTCCAGTCTCCTGCCCAAATCCCACTCCCCAGAACTGATGTGCCTTGGGACTCCCATCTGCATTTCTAGTATAATTTCTCAAACTTGAAGGTCAAGCAGTTGCTTCTGGCCCTGATACCAAACAAAATCCTGGTTTCTCCTGTGAACCAAGAATCCTTCCATTCTTTTTTTTTTTTTAATGTGGCTCTGGGGTGGTTCTCATTTGTCTGACAAAGAGGGATAGATAGCTCTTGCCTTAAATAAGTTCAAAGATTAGTCAGAAAAAGAGGAACCTTTATAATTCAGGGCTATGCATGTATAATGGGGAAGATCACAGACCCTGGGGAGGTGCTGAGGGTCTCCCACCAGAGGTGATGACCTAGCTGAGTCTTGGAGAATAAATGAGAATAATCCAGACAAAGAAGGATGGGAAAGGTATTCCAGATGCAAAGGCACGTGCAAAGGCAGGGAATGATGGAGTGTGTGGCAAGTTTGAGGGACCACCAGTGGTACCGTGGGGACAGCTGGCACAGGTTTTAAGGAGAGAATGGTCAGGGATGAGGCTGAGGCCATGTCCTGGGAGGCTGCTATGTCATTCTCAGGAGTTTGGACTCTGTTCTATGGAAAGCCATTGAAGAAGTTTAGGCAAGGGAGTGACATACTCAGATTTGGTTTAGAAAGATCATTGTGGACAGGATAGAGACTGATTGGGACAGTACATCTTGTCAGATATAGGCCATGAGAGGGAGAGAGAAGAAACAACGTTCTGGCTTGGGTGATAGGGTGGACTTCTGAATTTACGAGAAGGAAATATTTTGGGGGAAATGTGCTGAGGTCCATTTGGGATATGTAGACTTGAAATGCTTGTGGGATATGCAACTGAAATGTCCAGCAGGAAGTGGGACCTTAGAATAGGGACCATGGGGAGGTCTGGGCTGGAGGAGTGGATGGGCTCAGTCAGGGAGGAAGTGGGCATGAAAAGGAAAGGAATCTAAAACTCTGGGATGTCCCTCTCTTGCCATCACCACAAAGGCCCAGAGGGGATCCTGGGGCCCTCCTTGATAATGTTGGCCTGCCCTGGCCTCCCTACTTCTGGTTCCTCCTGGCCTTCGACACGCTCATAGGGGTGAAGTTCCAGGATGTGGGAAAGGGAAACCCACCTGCAATTCCTTAGCCTGGCCGTTCCCTTTGTCTAGAAAGCTCCTTACCCAGATATTCCTGTAGCTCACTTCCTCACTTCAAGCTTTTGTTTAAAAGTTAAGTTTTCAGGGGGGCTGAGGTTAAATGGGGTTAGAAAGCCATGCAGTTGTCAGGAGCCACAAGTGACTTTGTTTATACAGTAGCTTGCAAATCACTTGGCTCTTCTAGCCCCAATTAATGCACTTTTTCGGCACATGAAGTGCTCTCGCAAATAGTGTTTTCTGAGAGGACTTGTTGGTGAGGGAATTCTGTGAGTTCCATCCATCTGTTTCATCATAACTCAAGGGGTAAAAGTCTAGACAACCATGTAATAACTGCACACTCTGCTGCAGCTGCTTGGGTCATCACAGCTCCCCTCTCCCTAAGCGTCCCACCTTGGTAAACATGTGCGACGGGGTTGGGGCAAGGAGGTTAATGGATGTGTGCAGGGTGGCCTTGTAACCCTGCTCTGAAAGTAAGCTCTGGTCCATTTTTACAGCGAAGTGTTTCTACTCCAGAAATTTCTGTAGCTCTCTGTAGTCTCCCTTTTCACACCAGCAGGAAGGATTTAGATTGTTGAAGACAGGTTGGAATCCTGACTTACAGCTAGATGTGCTTATCCACTCCGGACCCTCTCCCTGTTCCCAAATTAGGAGCTTTGTCAGGGTTTGTCTTTGTAGTTTTTTGTCTTGGGTGACACCTTGCGTGGGGGTGGATTAGTAGAGAGGGAGAAATTGTGCCTTTCATAGTATTCACTGCAGGAATGCCTCCGTAAGGTACAGCCACGTGGAAATATTCAGGGACCCCTTTTCATCCTTATTTCTTTACCTAATTCTCTTTCCAGGGGCAACACCCACCTGCCTCCTTTACAGATATCAAGGGCATCTCTGTTTACAGTTATCTCCCACCCTACCTCACAGAGCGCAGACGGGCTCATCTGCCACCCGTTTTCTCCGACAGATACACGGGAGAAGTGCTGTGGGTTATCGCTCAACCTTCCCTTCTGTGGCGCTCATGAAGGGGCTGGCAGACCGATCCTAGACCACCAAGAGGGATTTTGGTTAGAAGGAGGGACGCATTCTCAGTCGGGGTTGTGAATCCTCAGGTGGCCTAGACTTCTTTTTCTCTAGGCTTTGATAAATAAAATATCTTCTTATTAGTTAGGAATGTGTACTCCTGTCTGAAAGCTGGAGGAAGGCTTGAAGGACCTCTTCGTGGAGGCTGCCCCTCTGAGTCTCTTTTTTGGTTTTATTTTTTAACTTGAGGGAGCCCATGTTGAGCAAAGGCTGAGGTAGCAGAACAGTTTATTTATAGAGCTTATATTGTGAAAAACAGTCAGGAAAAGGGCAGATTTTCTCTTCTGGGATGGCAGTTTTCAAGGCTATCCATTGTGAAATAGCCTCAAGAGGGAAGTGGCCTTGGTCTGATTCATATCTGACCCCTCTTTCCATGTTTATAAAAGATGGTGAGCCCAGGATCAGGGCTAAGGGTGACTTTTGACTTGATGGCTCAATTGTTAAATATTTTGTGCAGGTTGCAGGGCATGTCTGGTGCAACTCTCAAAGTTTCCTGACCCTCCCAATTCCATTCCTCACTCTTGCTAAACAGTCTTAGAGAAAACATTGGAGTGTGAAGATGATGAACCAGAGGAAGGCGCGCACTGCTGAGTAGTGGAACATTAATAGTGGATGGAGCCATGAGCTAATACTGTTTTGAGAGTTTTTTTTTAAGTATTCCCAGAGTAAACTATTTTTCTTTATGAAACTTCGGAGATTATTCTAGCCCTTACCAGTCTTTCTGATGAATTTCTGTTAGCCCTTGCTTAAGTTTATAAATTTGTTTTTATATTATAAAACTTAATGTTTTCCATGAAATATTAAGCCAAGAGAATAAGGAGCAAAAGCCTATACTTCCTCATCCATTCTCTCTCCTGGGGCCATGCTGTCAGTTGGTGTATTACCCAATGAACCGCCCCCACGGGAAGGGCCTAATCACTCCTGTGGGATGAGTTCAGGGAGGTTGGAAATCATCTGAGCCTAGGGTAGTCAGGTCAGGGGCAGGAGGAATTTTAATGGGACAAGACTGGTTGGGAAGAAGTGAATGAGGAAGGCCTTTGCAGGAAAGGGAATGTTGTAAGCAAAAACATGGAGGTGGAAAAAACACAGCATTGATGGAGGCAATGGTGAATGGCTGAGAATATTGGAAGATGAGCCTGGGAAATAAACCAGGTGAGGCAGAGGGTATCAAAGGCCAGGAGTTTGGTCTTCAGTACACTGGCAGTGACAACTAACTAGAGGTTTCTGAATGGGAGACAGCCTCTGTGGTGCTCAGTCATTCATGTTGGGGTAGATAGTCTTCCCTGCCTGTACACATATGCTATTCTTTTCCTCAAGAGATCTGGGTCAGCCTTAGTGACTTGCTTGGCCAGTAGAATGTTGTAGAAATGACACTCTGGGACTTCTAAGGATAGGTTCCTAAGACGCTTTACAGCTTCCCCCTGGGTCCCTTTGAATATTCAGTCTTGGGATGCTCCCTCTTGAAACCCAGCCACCATGTGAAAAGTCCAAGGCACATGGAGAGGCCATGTGTTTGGGCTCTGGTGAGCTCTTCTGCAGTATCAGAGCTGAAAGATGGACAGGACCTGGATCCTTGACGATGTAAAGTCACTAATACGGTATCCAACTCTGACTTCCAGTTATAGGAACTGATAAATAAATTTTATTATTTTTAGCCAGTTTGAATTTATTTTTCTGTTTTTCATCATGAAATGTATTCTAAATGATTCAGAGGAGTACTAGATACATACTAGTTCCAGTTTTCTCCTCTTAACTGTGATCGGGGGTAGTGTCTCTTGACTGACTTCCTTATTTCTACATCTTTAAGGGATACTTTATGTGGCTGGTCTTCAGGGCACCCTAAAGTATCCATTTCTTTTGCTCCAGATAAAAGCATTTCTCTCTCCTGGACCTTATTCCATGCACGTTGAGAAATTTCTCTTCTATCAATTACTTTTACATTTTACAACCACTTCCTTTCTGTTTGCTCCATGCATTAAAGCCACTCCATCCTTAATTTCACATATAACACTTGCTGTAACATTTTCAAATGTCTGCCTCTTTTCAATACAGCTGCTCTCACTAAAGAACCCCTATACATAGGAGGGATGTCCTGGTTGGAACATGCAATGGAGTCAAGCCATAGGACAGATTTTACTTAGTTTAATTCAATAAATCAGCTGTTAATTAAAAATCAATATTGACAGAGTTTAGAGAGAATAAGTAGTTTTCCTTGGGTTTAATTACCTATGGTTAAACTGCCTTTTGAGGTTTTAGAACTTGCAGCTCTGGAACAATCCCCCGATCTGTGGAAGCCAGCCAAGATGGTACCCAGTGAGACCTTAGTCTCATCCATGCTAAACTTCTTCCTTAACTTACTGGACTCCTTTGTCTCCAGGGTTTTTGAAGGAAGTATCCTTCTGTTCTCAAGTCTGGAACATCATAACTCAAGTTGTGTGGGGGTCTGGGTCTTCTGAAATAAAACAAATCTGATGTCCAAAAAAGGTGAATTACTAACCTAGAATAAATGTTGTCTTGGGGTTTTGCAGTTGCCATCCTTTTTAGTCCTACCTGGAAGGCTGGAAACCTTCATTTTCTCATTCTCACTGGCATTGTGAAGGTGGGGATGGGGGTGTCAATGCCATGGTTGGGAAGCTCTAGTTTAGTTTTAAACCTCACCAATACAGGTGCCAAGCTCAGACACACATGCCCATTCCCATCCTGCTGCAGGAGTTCTTCTGTATTCTACCCTCAGGTCTAGGGAATCAGACTTACATCTTCCTTGGTATTTGACTCCTGGAAATACATTCCAGCCCAGTTTCAGAGCATTCAGGAGCAGGTGACCTGAGTACCAGGGCATCTTTGACTTTATTAGAACTTTGACCTTGGGAAAGTAATTTGAAGACATAGTTTGTACAGAGATAAAATAACTGCCACCTCAGGGCTGTGGGATGAGACAAACAAGGCTATGAAACAGCACTTTTAAAACTGCAAAGCACTAGGCCTTTGTGTCTCACCCTCCTTGTTCTCTGTACTCTTTAGCAGATAAGCATATTTGGTGGAATACTTGAAACCATTAGAAGTGAACACCAGTTAAAACAAAAGTCAGGTTTGGAACATTTCAAATAATCCTTCTATAAATCATAGGCCCAGGTGGCCTAACCTCTTCTATTAGCCTCAGTAACTTTGGAGGGGGAAAGGACGGAAGGGTAAATAGTGAGATGTGGGAGAAAGAGAAGGAGTGAGAGGGGAAGCCCCATTGGATGCTTTGCAGCACATCATGTTGGGGCTCAGCAATCATTTGGTTAATCTGATGGTTGTAGACAGACATAAGATAATTACAAGGAGAAACATTAGCTTTGGGACATGATTTGCCCAGATCGACTGTCTAGAATGATCTGATTATCGAGCTAACCAGCAAATCTTCATTTCACTTGAGGCTATAGAGAGTTACAGCTAGTTTTATATCATTCGGAGAAATGCTTAGACATATATAGTATATTTCTGGTTTAGTGTTGGAGGAGTTTTTTTTTTGTTTTTTTTTTTTTAGGAGTTTTCCTTAGGGGGCTGTATTTAGAAAAAAACCTTACATTAAATTTCTAGGCCCTCATTGTGTTTCCATCTGAGATGTATATTTTTGATGTTGTCTGTGCATTTAGTTATGGGTTATTTAACACTACCTCATATTTTAAACTCCCCCTTCTCCCCATTTCATTAGTGATGAGAAAAAGATTGCAGCCTACAGTCAGAGTCTTCATAAAAAGAGGAATTAGTCTTCTCTTATTTATTCATCTTCTCTGACTTCCTAAATTTCCCAAATTACCTTCTGGGTTGTGTGCCGCCGGAGTGGTTAGCATTCTATTGATGTGGGAGTCCATTTCCTGCTCACTGGCCTTCTAACTGGAGTGCCACATTGCTTTTAAAAAGTTAAACCCCTTAGAGCAGTCCTGCTAGAGCTGGACTAACAGTACCCACGAGCCTGACTTACATTACACTTAGATTCACTGCAGCCACAGGGTCTCTGATGTTAAAATGGCGCCTGTTACTCCGAAGACCGGAGGAAGTGCGGTGGAAGGAGCAACAGCAAGTCACTCTGCAGTGTATTGTTCTCAGGGCCAAAGGGCTTCAAATCCAGCAGCACAACAAAAGAGTGATGAAAAAGTGCTTTTTGTCACCCTGGAGAATTCTTTGCCAAAACTCCCCTCTACTTGGAAAGAACGAAGAGCTTTTACAGTATTGGGGGAAAAAAAGAGCAAGGAAATAATGTTCCATTCCCATGTCAGGACCTGCTATTTCTTGGCTGGTACAGAAGGGCACTTGTGCATGCTCACTCAATTACAGGAAAGAAGCGTTTACCAGAAAAAGCGAGGCATGCTTGGAGAAAACATCTAGCCTGCCTTTCCCTCAAACATAAAATGACAGTTCGGTGGAGGGGAATTTGTTCATTTTGACAGGACAATAGCAGCAATGCTCTAATTTCCATTGTCTTCTTGCTTGAAATTACCCTTCCTTAATAATGAAAGCCTTCCTAGTACAGATGTTAGAAAGACCGTAGATTTCAGATTGTGGGGAGTTCTGGGATTTAAATTCAAATTCAGGTCATTAGAAAAATGACCGATATGTGACATGTTTTACTGGAATCAGTCTGCTTTTTGGGTTTTTTTTTTTGGTATGTATGTTTTTCTAGCACAGCGGTTCTCAGAACTTACCTACATCAGAATCACCTGAAGGGCTTGTTAAAACACAAATTGTTGAGCCCCACCCTCCATGGTTTCTGTTTTAGTAGGGCTGGGGTGAGGCCTAAAAATGTGCATTTCTAACAAGTTCTCAGATGATGCTGATGCTGCTGGTTTGAGAACCACAGGTACAGTAGAGCTGGTGAAATGTCTAAAATCATGACCTGATTTGTATCAAATCTGGTACAAAGCAACAAATTGAGTTTTTGGCCCACTGCTTTCTAGTTGGACTTAGCAGGAAGCCTGGTACAGATTGGCCAAGCTGCTGGACTCAGTTCACATCTGGGTTTTAAACGTTAAGGACAATGTCAGAGGGCTGATTCTTTTATACACCCCAGGGAAGAGATATGAAGGGAAAATGCACAAGGGTTTTGAGAACTGTAGAGATATAAATCGGCACAAAAGTTTCATAATAGGCCTTGTGCAGTGGAATAATTTTTCTTGCCCTAATTTTCCCTTCATACTTCTGAATTATTTTAATCTAGAAATCTGCAAATTATTTATAAGGAGGGTTAGATTTAAGAATATTATACGCTGTGTTGCTCCTAGGATAAACCTTGGGGTCATTTGTTCTTAAATGCCTCTTCAATGACTAGAAGACCAGTTTAGCACCAGTTCTCAAGGATCTTGGGACTTTTACGTCAGGCTAAATGTTACACAGGCAGGCAGGAAATATGCCACAATCCAGCCTTACACAAATGCAAACCATGGTAGTGTCAACTGACAAAGCTAAAACAATTTAGTAATGAGTTTTCTGTCCTTTACTCAAGGGAAGCCAGTTCACGGATTCGGGGAGTACAGTGCCTCACAAGCAGAGGAGCACTCTTCCGGGGGGATTTTGGGCAAGAGTGAGATTTGTGGAATCTCAGAAGAGGCAACATGGAAACAGGCTGTGATTGGTCAGGAATTTTCCTTTAAGGCTAGCAGGTCCTATTTTCTAGGGTAAGGTGAGCTAGCTAAAGCTGAGTTGGAGGATGGTGATTGGTGTTAGGTAAGATTCCTTGACAGCGAAGTGTTTCCCATGAGTGTAGGCAGATGTAGGTTTCTATTTGTGATGTGGCCTCCATTTTGTGGGCCCCCATGTACAAATTAACTTTACCAGTAGTGTCATAGGATGATAGGGGTGGAAGGGGACTTAGAGGTCATCTCGTTCAATGTCCCTCAGATAAGCAGACCCAGCCAGAGTGTTTGAAGGAGATGACTCTGTGGCAAACTGCACAATCTAATGTGGCAACTGGGGATGTGTCTGGGCAAGGGAGAACATCAGGATAAAGGGCCAGCATGTTCTGTTGTCTTGCTTGGTGTCACATTTGACGTGTGGCCATGCCTCTGCGACCTGGTGTGTGGAGGCAGGGGATTCAGGCTGTGAGAAGAGGAGGACATCATTGGATCTGGCAGCTACAACATGACACCACCATCCCTCAGGTTTCATCGAATCTGTAGTTTCCTTGGGAGGCCAGCCAACTTGCTGTCTGCTGTTGAGTGTGGGTGAGGAAGTGGGAGGAAAGAACCGGGTGATGAGAGAGTAGGAGGACAGAGAGAAACCGCGAGGAGTGGAAAATTTGTTGAAGGGGGTGAAGAAAAGGCGAGCGAGACACTGGAGCCTCAGTTTAGATTACACAACTCAGAGGACTCCGCTGCACACAGCGGACCAGGGACTTCACATGTGTTGTCACTTAATCCTCACAGTCTCGTGCTGGCTCTGGTCCCGCTGGCCCTCAGATGGCGCCCCTGCTGTGAGCACGGGAGAGCCACCTCACAGGGCGAGTTTCCCAGTCTGCATCTGGGGTGTCCTGTGGAGGGCGTAGGTAGGAGTGAAAGGAGGGGGACGGGAGAAGCCGGGGCCCCCTACCCAGCCCCGCCTCTGCCTCAGGCGGCTGCTCCGGAGGTGGCTACAGACACGCCCTCAGAGACCCAGCTTCCTCAGCTGACCTTGGACATCCATAATTTTGTCTCCTCTCTTTGTCTTCCATCTTGGGGTCAGTAGTCACTTCCTCCCTGCTTCAGCTCCTGCTTCATCTGTGGACATAAGTCCCTGCATTAAGCTCTTTCTCTTGTAAATACTTACAAGTAGTTTCTGTTTTATTGGTTAGATCCTGAGACAAGTTAGATTGTTATTCCTAGTGAACAGATGAGTCAACTGAGGCTTATATAGGTTAGGTAACTTGTCCAAGGCCATCACAACTAGCAAAGGATGAAATTGGTATTCAAAATGTAAGACTGCAGCGCTCACGCTCTTAGTATACTACTATGTGGCCCTTCAAAATGAGTTCGAAGAAATTAAGAAAAAGGAAGAAAAATATTTTCATGTATGAAGTGGTAATGGTGTGAAAATGCTGCTTTGACTTCAAGAAATTAGGTAATCTCTGTGGTAAAGTGCGTGTGCCCAGTGTTTCCTAGTCCTAAATCTTGGTGTATTAATTCACTCAGGCACGGGTGCTAGTATTTTATTATTCTCGTTTTCTTGGTTGATCACAAGGGGTTACTTATTTCCACTCATCTATTCCATTTCAGTTTGTGAAAGTGTGGCCTGAGCCTTGCTTTGGAACGCAGGTTGCCATAGAAACCTTTGACTGGCGGTAGATGGATCACGAAGGTTTATTAATGAGAATTTCCTCGTTCTATGTCTGGGCTCAGTTTGTGTGAAAATCCAAGAAAGTCTCATTAGTTTTTGTATTAGTCAGGGTTCTCCAGAGAAACAGACCCAACTAGGTGTATATAGATAGAGAAAGAGATTTATTTTAATGAATTGGCTCACGTGATTATGGAGGGTGAGATGTCGGCAAGCTGGACACCCAAGAGAGAGAGAGGTGGAGTAGTTCCAGTCCAAATGCTGGCTGGTTTGACACCCAGAAAGAGTGAATGTTTCTCTTTGAGCCCAAAGGCGGGGGGAAAGAAAGGATGTCCCAGCGCAAGGCAGTCAGGTGGTTCTTCCTTACTAGCAAGAGGGTCAACCTTTTTGCTCTATTTAGGCCTTCAACTGTCTGGATGAGGCCCACCCACATGAGGAAGAGCAACCTGCTTTAATTAGTCTACTGATGTGAATGTTAATCTCATCCAGAAACACCTGCACAGACACACCCAGAATAATGCCTGACCAAATGTCTGGGCACCCTGTGGCCCAGTCAAGTTGCAAGTAAAATTAACTATCACAGTTTTCCTTCCTGAAGGCTAATTTTTCAGCCTGTTTGGTGATCAAAGCTGATGGTTCTGTCTTCCCGTCAGCCCTACAGAAGGCTGGTCTTCAGGCATCAGAGCAGAGTGTATCCTGGAACTGATTGCTGTTTGGCTCCTTCCATAGAAATCTGTCTTGGATTGATGGCTATTAGGGAGTCATCTAATGTTTGAGAGAGAGAGGGCAGTGGTCTCTAGAGCATCAGTATCACTGAGGGAATTTTTAGAAATGCGGATTCTTAGATCTCACCTCTGAACTACTGAAGTAGAAACTCTGAAGGTGGGGCCCAGCAATCATGTCTTAATAAGCCATTACAGGTGATTCTGATGCATGATCAAATGTGAAAACCAGTGGTCTAGTCTACAACAGTGTTTCTCATACTGAGAACAAAGAGCATCTATGGGTCAACAAATATGTTCTTGGTGGTGTTGACTGAAAAAAAAACGCACAATGTAAAAGTTGTGAGTTAAGTTTTAATCAGGAACCTTATGAGGACTGTAGCCTGGGAAACAGCCTCTTGGTAGCTCTGAGGGGACTGCTCAGAAGAGGTGGGGGAGAAGACAGTGTACATATATGATTTTTTTTGGCTGGGAAATACATGTAGTCAAGCATAAAAAGATTACTGCTAATCACAGAGAACGATATCTCAAGTTAATGATTTTAGTGCTTTTCTGTGTATGAGAAGATGCAACAAACTGGGGTCATTCCTTAGATATGCATCTTAACTATCTAGGGGCCATATATATTACAGCTTCATGAGATTTTGCTAAGAGAATAAAAGATGAAATATTTTATTTTGGAAAAAAACCCAATATAAATACATTCTAAGTAACCTAATAATCAGTTTGTAAACAAATACTGCTGTACTATTTCTTTGTCCATAATTTGTATTAGTTTTTGCGTTGGTCTAGAGTAGAATTCCTTTGCCACATGTTAGTGGGATGCATTTGTGCTAAGTGAAGACTGGATGAATTGTTCAGGAGTTTGAACCTAAGAAAGTGATGGAGACTTGAAGTGTTATGTGGTATGACACTACATACATGTTAGACTTGAGGGACCTGTGGTCAGTGCCTATTCAGGTGTGATTTCATTGCAGCAAACAGTGTCATCTCCCAAATCAATTTAGTGTTTGTAACCTGAATTTTATTGGTTTTGTAGTTTTGTATGTGTTTAATCTGTAAACTCATTTTGGCTTTATAGTTGTTTGTATAAATAAGCCCAAGGACTTAAATTGAAATTTATTATTGTATATATCTAAGTGACATAATAATGAAAATAACTTATATTAACTTTAGGGTCTATATAAACTTATTCCTTTTAAAAGGAATTTGTGTTTTTGTATCAATAAGGATGGGTAAACTTATGCAGCAATATTAAAAAAAAAAAAAAACCTCAGTTATTAACACAACAGAAGTTGAGGGAGTTTTGCTAATTGAGGTCACTTAGGGACTCCAGGCTGACTGAGGCTTTGTTTTGACCTTAGCATTCTTTAAATTTTTTAAATTGAGATATAATTCACACAGTTAAGAGTACAAATCTGTGGTTTCTAACATACTCATATGGTTGTGCAACCATCACCGCTACCTAATCCAAAACATTTTTATCACCCCAAAAAGAAATCTTGTACCCATTATCAGTCACTTCCCATTTTCTCTACCCTTCAGCCCTTGGCAACCACTAATCTGCTTTCTGTTTATATGGATTTACCTAATTTGGACATTTCATATAAATGGAATCACACAGCCTCTGTGTCTGGCTTCTTTCACTTAGCATAATGTTTTCATCCATATGTAGCATATATCAGAACTTCATTTCCTTTTACTGATGAATAACATTCCATTGGATGGATAAACCACATTTTGTTTATCCATTTATTAACTGATGGACACTGGGTTATTTCTACCTTTTGGCTATTGTGAATAATGCTGCTATGAACATTTGTGTATAAGTTTTGTGTGAACATATGTCTTTGATTTTCTTGGGCATATCCTTAAGAGTGAAGTTGCTGGGTCGTAATATCTTAATCAGATTAAGTCTGTTTTAACTTTTTGAGGAACTACCAAACCGTTTGCCACAGTGGCTGCACCACTTTACACCCCTACCAGCAGTGCACAACGTTTCCAATTTCTCCACGTTCTCAATACTTGTTGTTGTCTCTCTTTTTGATTATAGCCATCCTAGTGAGTATGGAGCAGTTTTGATTTGCATTTCCGTGATGATTAATGGTGTTGAGCATCTTTTCATGTCTTATTGGCCATTAATGCATCTCCTTTGGAGAAATGTCTATTTAAATCCTCTATTTTCAATTGGATTATCTGTCTTTTGTAAGAATTCTTTGTATGTTTTGGATACTAGACCTTTGTCAGATATATTGATTTGCAAACATTTCTTCTCATTCTATCACTTTCTTGATAGTATTCTTTGATGCACAAAAGCTTTTAATTTTATGAGTCCAGTTATCTATTTTTTCTTTGGTTGCTTGTGCTTCAGGTATCATATCTAAGAATCTATTGTTGAGTACTCTGACGGCCACAGCAGTATAAATGTGGCAAAATGTGCAGTGGCATTTAAAGCTTCCACCTGGAAGTTCCATGTATTACTGATGCGCACATTTCATGGGCCACAGTGTGTCACATGGTTTTGCCTTATCTAAGGGGGCAGAGAAATACAATCTTACCATGTGTGTGAAAATGGGAAAACCAGAAATATTTGGTAAACAGCACTAATGACCACCACAATTTAACTCACACTTGAGAAACACCTGACAACAACATATGTGGTGTAAGTTAGAACCAAAAGATCTGTCTTCACTGAAATACAACCAGATCTTATGTTCTTGCCTTTTTTTTAAAGGATCCATATGAGAAATGGTCACATGAAAAAGTTTTAACATCTTCAGCAAATTTGGGCCAAATTATATTGTTTGTTATGTTACTTGGTGGCTTTTACATAGGAAATGCATGGTAATTCTTTTTAGAATTTAGTAACAGGAAGACATTTATTTCTAGATAAACTTATGTGCTTCCCTTTTATTTTGGAGTGGGAAATAGGTTTCTATTTTTACTTTTGTTGCTAGGAAGCTCAGAGCTGAAATTAATGACCATCTCTTATCTTTCCAGTATAGCTAACCGTTTCTTTTTCAAGTAGTAAGATTTTTTCTAAATGTTTATTTTAGCTGTCTTGTATTGTGTTTTTTTTCCTGAACTGTTTCTTTCTTTTCTTTCTTTTTTTTTTTTTTTTTGGCCAGGCAGTTAGGAGATAAGTTATAAATAAATTACGGATATTATTATCTTTTTCAGATGCAGTTCTTAGGAGAATGTTATGCTTAATTTTCAAATTTTACAGATCATTCTACCATGTTAGTGCATCAAAACCACAATAATGAACATAAGACATAAAATTGGTGCAATATTAGTAAAGGGGTTGAGAAAATGGGTGAAGGCATCTTTGACTGTAAGAGCAGACACTTTGGTAATTGCATGATACTCTGAATTTACATTTTTGTCAGAGGGTAGTGTGGTAATCATATCACAAGCCTCAAAACTATTCACACTGTTAGACTTGAAATTAAACTTCTGGGTATTTATCCTAAGAAAATAATTTAGAAAATGGGCAAAGGTTAATAGTTACATAATATCTCATGCTTTTTAAGCTCATGGTTAGTGCTTTATATGTATTATGTCATTTAAAAGGTAGGCGTTTAACAGATGGGGATTATGAGGCCCAGAGAGGTTAAGTGACTTGCCTAAGGTCATGCATAGCTAATGAGGGCAATGTCTGGGACTCAGACCAAAGCAGTCCAACTCCAGAATCCAAAATTTTAATTATATTTCCCAGTGTAGATGTGAGAGAAAAATCTGGAAATAATAAAAATATTCAACAATAAGAATTTGTTACATGAATTAAGCCATACATTGCAATACCATGCTACCACTTAAGTGTTGCAAAATTGATTTATTGATATGGGAATCCATTCACTATATATTGCTAAATGAAAAAAGCGGGAAATAAAACAACTTGCTAGGCATGATATAAACATGTGTGTCTTTGTGTATGTGTTTATGTTTGTGGGTCTGTGTGTGTGAGGGCATTGGCACTTCGAAAAAAGGCCGAGAGCAGTGGTTCCTAGTCTTAGAATCCCTGGAGGAAACTTTTAAAAATACTGATACCAAACCAATAAAACCACACCAGAGCAATAAAATAAATCAGACTTCTCCAGATTAATGAAATCAGAATCTCTGAGGGTGTGACCCAGGCTTCACTATTTTTTTTAAATTAAGTATAGCCTGTTGTGTTAATTTGTGATGTACAGCATAGTGATTCATTTATATATATATATATATATATATATATATATATATATATATATATATATATATATATTCCTTTTCATATTCTTTTTCATTATAGGCTATTATAGGTATTGAATATAGTTCCCTGTACTATACAGTGGGACCTTTTTGTGTATCTATTTTATATATAGTAGTTAGTGTCTACAAATCCAAAATTCCCAATTTATCTTGCCACGCCTCCTTTCCCCTCTGGTAACATAAATTTGTTTTCGATGTATATGAGTCTATCTCTGTTATGTAAATAAGTTCATTTGTGTCTTTTTTTTTTTTTCAGATTCTACATGTTAGTGATATCATATGATATTTTTCTTTCTCTTTCTGGCTTATTTCACTGAGAATGAAAATCTCCAGGTCCATCTATGTTGCTGCAAATGGCATTATTTCATTCATTTTTATGTCTAAGTAGTATTCCATTATATATATATACATATATATTATATATATATAATATATATATAAACAGTCATCTGTTGGTGGACATTTAGGTTGCTTCCATGTCTTGGCTATTGTAAGTAGTGCTGTTATGAACACTGGGTGGATGTAGCTTTTTGAATTAGAGTTTCCTTTGGATATATGCCCAGGAGTGGGATTATTGGATCATAGAGTAAGTCTATTTTCAGTTTTTTAAGGAATCTCCATACTGTTTTCCATAATGGCTGCACCAAACTGCATTTCTACCAGGCTTCACTATTTGTAAAATCTTCCCAGTTTATTCTAATATGTTGCTAAGGTTGAGGACCATGTACTAGAGCAGGAAGTCCACCTAGATATTGAGTGGTTGTCCTTGAAAGAATGGGAGTAGACTCTTTTCTTTTTTTTTCTGTTTTCTGTATACTTTTTTTCTATAATGAGGATATTATTTTTGTAATTAGAAAAATTTTTAATCAAAATAATTATGATTATTTTGTCTAGGAAATGAAATGCTTCGTTCCTTTTGCTTTCCTTTACTTGTATAAACCTTGTAAGTTACTTTTATTTTCTAGCATGTAAATATATTCGTAGCAAAGATATACAATGTGTATGTGTGTGTCTGTACATGTCTCTATGTCTGTGTGTTTGTGCGAGTTGTGTTCTCCATGGTACCTGCCTGGGAAGGAAGGGGAAGAGTTGCGTGTACTCCCTCAGGCAGCCAAACTATGGGGACCAAGCCAGGTACAACAGTCCTGGTTCTTTGACACCCTGAGGGATGAAGCCTTGACATGCTCTGTTCCCACCAGGAGTCACTCCTGCAGGTTCCTTCGTGCCTGCTGGGGTGACCAGTCATCCCTATTTGCCTGGGACTCTTCTGCTTTTAGCACTGAGTGTCTCGACTACTGAGAAACATCTCAGTCTTGGGCAAACAGGACAGTTGGTCACCCTGTCCCTGCTCCTCTGGGCACTGTCATCCTTTGCTCCTGACTCAGTCTCTTTCTGAGCCTCAGCACAGACACCCCTTGAGGTGGCAACTCTTCATAACTACCTAATCCAACATAGGGAGGCAGGGATGAAGCAAGCTACATTGGCATTTGCTCCAGGGCTAAAGTACAAATAAGAAATGTGTTTTTTGTTTTTCATCTGTCTTTTTTTTTTACCCCCCTTTGGAGGAGAATATCTCTAAGCCTAACAGTACCAGGATTTATTCTCTTTTATTTTCTTCGGGGCTGTCCTTAATGGTCTTGAACATGCTCAATTTTCTAATCTATAGGAAAGCTATTGTATTCTTGCTGAGTAGTACATTTCTTTAATATTCCTGAATCATAATACATTTCTCAAGGGTATGTTAGAGGCTTGCCAGTCAGTCTTTCATTGTGACTTTCCTTAGGTAGTTTTTTGTAAAAAGCTGGCCTGGATTTTCCTTAAATAACTGTAGAAATGGAATCAAAACAAGCTATTTCTCCCTTTATCTCTTCCTAAATTGCTGTTTAATCTCATCATTTTCTGCTAAATCTTGGCACTGGTTTCAAATTGCACATCACTTTTTACATGGCTTTGACTGATAACAACCTTACCTGAAATGCACACACTATGACAAATCCTATTGGTTATTTATAATATTTGCAGTATAACAGCACATATAATATATATATATATAAATCTCTTTTTCGTAAACTTTGTGCGTCAAAAATTTCCCCACTCATTTGCACAAATATCATCTTTACCCATCAATTTTCACTAAATGGCTCATAGCTGATTCAAATCAGTTAAACCAAAGTGTTTTTGAGATATTAAAAAAATGTAAGAACCAAAGCTCTATTCCCAAGCTGCACTGAGATCTAGTTTGTCTGACAGAACTAAGATTTGAGGCCAAGTTTGTATTAGGAATGGTGAAGTTGTATGTTCTCTTAACAGAAACGGAGACTGGACTCATTATTGACCCGAAGTGGGTAAAACATTTACTTTCCTTCTGCTGTAGCTGCTCACTTAGAAAAACTGATTTCACTAGGTAGCATTCCCCCAGACCCCTTACTCAATTCAGATAGCCCTGGTACATTACTAAATTGTTCCTTTTACCAGAGACTAAATAGCTACTTTTTCTCTAACAATTTTAACATTTCCTTCAAGATGTGAATGGAAAGATAACCCCGCTGTTTATTGAGCTAGCATACTGGTAAGTGTAGGGCAATGACTTTTCTTTCTGTAAACACCTGGCTGGTTGTAAACAAATAGGAAGAAAACTGGGTAAACAGAACTTTTTCCCATCTAGAAGGTCATGGCAGAGGCCACCCCTCCACCCTTCAACTGTGAAGACGCATTGTCCTTTTTCCCTTTTTCCCCTTTTCCATTTCTACCTTTTCCTTCCAGAAAGGTTTGGGGGATGTGGGGAGAGGAGCTGGTATCCAGTGCCTCTCCTTTAGGAACCTTTGGACTTTGGCTACCTTAGACATCTCTCTCCTGTGCCCTTAAGAAATGCTTCTGTTCTATTTACATTTCTTTTTGGTGAAGTGTCATGGTTTTAATACTAGTAACTCAGCAAATATAAGCTCCCTTCCTTAGTTATGGGTGCTTTCACTCCTTCTGATTTCTAACATCATTTCCTAAAGCCTTCCTCCCCTAACCCGCGTGGCAGGGATAGCTCTATTTAGAGGAGATATTGGGCACATTCTAAATACGTAAGACATACTTCATTTCTTTAACCCTCACTGGCAAGGACTTGTCTTCCAGTTACTGAGGCTGAGATCACTTGACCTAACTCCTCTCTTCTTACCCACCTCAACATCCCTGTGTTTTCACCCATCCTCTCTTCCCTCCTTATATCAGAGAAGCAGAAGTCTTATATCTCATCCCCTCCTGCTTTTTCTGGAATCTTGCAAGGTCCCCTTTCTCTTGTATCTTTAGTCTTCGTCTTCATTTTCCACTGAATTTTCCCATTGAATCCTTCTCAGCCTTCAAACGTGCTCTAGCTTCCTCCTAAACTCGTAACTTGCTCTAGTCTCACTGCCCTTTCAGCCTACTCTCCTTCTCTTCATTTCTGAGCTTCTCCCTGCCTTGTTTCAAAAGTGCACACCTTCCCATCTTTCAAGACCCTGCTCAAATTCTTGATAACCCTCAGGTTGGAAGGACCTTACTCCCCTGCCCTCTGCTCCCCAAATCTCTCTCCTTCCATGGAAAAGACCCTCACTCTCAGGATAACCTTCCTCTGTCCCCGTTTCTACAATAGTGTGCTGAACCAGAGAGGTGACATTCAAGATCAGGTTTTCCCTTAGTACAGCCACCACTGAGAACAGTATTCAGCCTGGTCCCTGCATTGGCTGACCTGTTAAATCTAAGCATATTTCAAGGACAAACATTAAATGCGGAAGAGGGTGGTGAGTAATTAAACCTGAAATCATGTTAAGAAAGAAACCTAATCAAATGCTGTGACACAGATTTCTTTCAGTGGCTGAAGACTTTTCAGCCAACTTGATTTTTTCCTGGACTTCTCTGAAGGTCCTTTCTTGGCAAGGATTTAACAAGAAAGAGCCATGACAACATACAATTTCATTAGTGTTGTCCTACTGACAACATGCAGCATGTGTACCGTCTATAAGGCTTTTGGCAATGGCAAGGTAATAACTGATTTTATAGTTTTTTCCCTAATTCTCAGTGTAGTCTCAAGTCCCTGAGGCAGGACAGAAAGCCAGCGGTGTCTGAGGCGATGGGTGAAAACATGAGCTTGGTGACCCCAGTACTCTTGGTCCTTGGATATAGTGTGGAGTGATGGTGAGGGTTTACTCTGGTCAGAGCCCTGGGATTCAGGTTGCAGCCTTGCCCCTCACTGGGACATGCCTGTGCCTCCCTGCTTGGCCAAAGAGATGGTGACAGCACTGCCTCATGGGATGGCAGGGGAGTAAACAAAATAGCACATGTGTTGTGCTCAGCATAATGCTTGGTGTTAGGCAGCTCTCAAATATTAGCTAGTATTGTTACTACAAAATGTGAAAGATTGATTCCTGTAGATGTTTGCACTTTCTGTGGTTTGTATTGCAAAAATAATAGTTTTCTAGTATAAAATGGCATACTTGCATACTGTTAATTATGCTTTTTGAATAAAACATCCTTCTGGACAGTCTCATTATCTACAGATGTAGGCTTCCTCCACCCCCACCCCGAATCACCGGTCCTGAACCCAGATAAGAGTAACCCAAACTGCCCCCGGTTAGCAGGGGTCACAGGTCACCCTGATCTTCCCCCAGGCCTGGAGCTCAGACACACTGAGCCAGGCTGTTAGGAAACTGGAAGGGACTGCTTTCACAGATGTGGGTAGCCCGGGGAGGCTGGGCTTGTCCAGAGGAAGCCGGATTCAGGCTGGTGGTCTTAAATTCTTGCAAAACCAGGTGTCACCTTTTGTGCGTGTGTGTGTGGTCCAGATGACTCAGTGACAAGAGCCAGGTAGGAGATGCCATACAGAAAACAGAATTTTGGAACCCCAACGGGAACTGGGGGAGGCCCCTCTACCGGTACGCTGGGCCCTGGATTTCTCAGGGAGCACGGAGCAGGCTTTCCACAGAAGGTTATGTGGAAACATCGAGGTTTGTGTTGCAGAGCCGGGGAAGAGGGGAAAGAACTCAGTGCCGGTGAAACACGCTTGCTGCTCTTTCAGAATCTCGTTTTGAAATGGCATCTAGATTTCATCAACATGCTTGCACTTGAAAAATGAAAACATTGGACAGAGCTGGTGTTTGCGAGTGTGAACTTGCTCTGGCATCCAGTGTAATTTTTTTTGGCTACGTAACTGCCGTTCTTCCCATCTGCTCCTCCAAGCAGATCTTTGTGAAAGAGGAGTTTCAGCTGTGGCGAGCTTAGCTGCTTTGTCAAAAATGTGCTAGGGTGGGAGAGGGAAGGGGTCCCCTGTCTCCAGCAGAGGAGACTATTACATGGACTCCTACTTGTGAACAGGAACTGAGGAGAAAGGGACTGTGCATTTGCTCCCAAAGAGATCAGTGTACTAATGACTCATCTGCCTTTCTTGGAGTATTTAGCCCAGGCCCCTCCTGGTGGGAAGATACTCTCATCAAGCCCCAAGGGCAGGCTCGGGGGGAGGGGGTGGATGCCGTAAGGATTCTCTGGGTCTTAATTCAGGGCCTAGATGATTTGGTTAAGTCCCACTCACCATCTGTGTGATAGTTTCTGACCTTTATTAGCACTCTTATTATTTTTTTTTTTCTGCTATTTTGGGAGCTTGTGTAAAATACAAGACTCCAGTAAAATTTGAATTTCAGATAAGCAACAAATAGTTTTTTAGAATAAGTATGCACAGATATTGCATGGGACATACATTTTAAAAAATACCCGAGCTGGAGTGAGGTAGCAAATGCCAGGAAGTTAGTGGTTTGTTTCCTGGAAATTTTTTGTGGTGGCTTGTGATGACAAAGTGACACCAAGGAGTTCCCTCCCCAAGAAGTCTGCTAAGTAGCAGAAAGCTGTTTGGAACCAGAAAGGAGTGGGTCCCCTGATTAAGAGTACCTCTACATTCTTTTCTCATTGGGCGATAAAAATATCCCCTTCTCAAACTGGCCTTTCCTTCTCAGAGGACAAGCTCCCTTGGCTTTGACCAGTTCTCCAGTGGCCTGGCATCATGTCATCTACTGGTGCAGTGAACTGTTTAAGGCTCCTAACCTGGGAAACGATTCGACTCTTGTGCTTCTTGCTGAAGGGTGGCCCCAAAATGTCTTCTTGTTGTGAAGGCTGATAACAGCAAGTGAAATCAGAAATCCAGTGTGAAGATAATGGAACTGGGAGAGATGGCAGGCTGTAGCAATATGGGAAATTTATAGTCAGACAGACCTGGGTTCAAAGCTCGGGACCACGGCTTGTTAGTTGTTGCATCTTGGAAATGGGGCTCAGTTTCATCATCTCCAAAATGGGGTGGATAGTGATATTCACATCATAAGGTGGTGGTGTGGGTTAAATGGGGTAGTGTAGTCAAGGCTTTTTTAGACAGTGTGTATTATTGGTAAGTCCTAAACTAGTGACAGTGCTTATTGGCATGTCCATACGGTAGTTCAGTGCACCCCGTGCCACCACTGTTTGTCAGAATGACCTTCTCACTTAAATCTTGCCACGTGCCAGGGAAATGGGACGTCTCACATGTCTCCTTTTTGACAGCGGAACGCTGGCTGGCTGGCCTCTGAGGCTCTTCTAGGACTCTGGGATATCTTGGCACCATAATCAACGGCTTCACTTGGGTTGATCAGCTGCAGCTCTAGGGTTGGGGTGGGGTATTCTAACTCCTCATGATTTCATGAGCTCCTACTCTGGACTTCTGCACATCAACATTAAATCTAAGTAAACACAGTGTGCTTGCTTCTCAGGGCAAGCTTCAGACGAGTCCCTGTTCCCCCCAAGTCAGACTGCAGCCTCAGGCCCCTGTGCAAAGACCTGGGGGGCCACTACCTGACCAGATGATAAGAAGTACTTGAGAGACAGAGGGTGGGAGCAGCCTCTCCCTGCAGAGAGACCACCAAATTCTTACAGCACTGACTCTGCAAGAACACAAATAAAATAGAAGACATGCTAAAGTTTCAGCATTTGGAGGAAAGGTTCTCTGTTGATATATAGCTGTGTGCTGATGTGTGTATTCTATAGAGGAAATATGGATAGACTGAAAGACAGCTTTAACGGGACTGGTAGGCTTTTAGAAAGGGCATTAAGAGAAAGTTCCAGTGACATTTTAATGTAGTTGATTACACATAAGGATGGGAGAGGTTTGTTTTGGGAGCTGGAACATAGACCATGGGCCACAGAGTTTGAGGCTGCCTGGGGATTTGGGCTCCAGGAGAGGGCAGAACCAACGTCTTGGCTTAGTCTCCTTGGACTGGCAGCTGGAGCCAGCCTGCTGCTTGGTCTCGTGGCCCCTGGAGAGTCAGCTGGCTGGTGGGTTGGCTGACATGGCTGGTTTGTGCCGAATCTCTTTCCAAGGAAGAGGAGGAGATGCCAGCTATTCCATACATCATCCTCTCCACCTGCCAAGGAGGCGAGATACTGCTGCGGAGAAAATGGCTTTTACTCATTCCTTTGTATTTGGGGCTGAGTAAGAGCCAGACACAGTGGGATTTGCGTAGTAAGTCGGTTGCAAATCATGCTAATGGGAGTGCTGTGGTCTGGAACATTAGGGCTGGGGAGCATGTGATTCAGTGCTGAGAATCTTAGGGTGTTATCCTCCCTAATGTTCCACTTTTGGAGCTGCAGTCACGACGTCATGGCTGGTGTGAGCAGCCACCTGTGACAGGGAGGGACAGGCAAGGTCAGGGTGGCGAAGATCTATGATGCGCTCATTGTGGGGTTAGCAGGGAACAAGCTGTGGCCCTGCTCTCTGAGTAGCGAAGATGTAGGGCAGAGACATTTTGCTTTATGCACAAAGACAAAAAAGAGCAGACGGTTACAAGTGCCACCCCGAAACACAGTCAGATGTGTCTAGTTAAGTTGGTCAAATTAGAAATCGTACTCAGAGAAAGGACCCACCACGTTCAGCAGAAATTCCTTTAGTCCCGAAGGCACTGATGTTTGGCGTTGTTTTTCCTCCGTCTGACCTTGGTGTGTCTTGGTACTCAGCTCTCACTGTTGCCTCGGGTTGGAATTTCATGCTCTTGCTCCCAGCTGTCCCTTCTAGAAATCCTGTTATACTCTACAGGGCTGCTCACATCTTCCTCCAGTAGGCCATGTGTGGTGCTAATGGGACTTGGTTTCATCAGGGACACAGGGGTGCTTTGCTGAGCTCAGAAGAGCTCCCACAGCAGAACGGCTCATGGAGAAGTGTGCACAGGTTATCAGAATGTTATTTCTCGGTTTATGTGAGCCATTTTCAAGAAAATAGGGGCTGTCACTGTTCCACTAACTATTGTCTAAATTCCCTTCCTCTCCCTCCTTGCTCCAAACACACACCTGTACCCCCCATTGGCCCCTTCCTCTATCCCCAGATGACTAGTAAGTTTATGAGTTAACTATACTTGGAAGGGCCTCAGTATTTTTTTAAGCCATGGTGGTGAACTAGCTTTTCCCTACTGCCTGCCTTCCTGAGTCATTGCCCAGCCCAGCTGCCAGTGAGAGTTTGGAGGAGGAGGGAAGGGTGACTAATAACATGGGAGAATCTTTAGCCTGGAGAGTGATTTCTTTGCTTTCTTTATAGAAAGCCATTGTGTGGAAGGAGTGTGTGTGTACGTGCTGAAGCCTTGTCCAAAAGCATCACCTGGGGCCGTGCTATGGGAGGGTGCTCTGAGGTCATGCTCTTTTCCTTCTTGTACTCAAACTCGGAGTCCAACATTTGCTTTGTTGTTCCAGCCAGATGAGGAAACAGATCCTGTGGAAGTCATTTTTAAAATAATGTTCAGTGACTGTTCTTGAGCTTAAGAATCCTAGCACCTTCCTTGGGTAGGTCAACGGGGAGCATCCTTCACACTGGTCTTTTCGCCTTCTTTCAAATTTCTGTTTTTCCAAAACTGTGAGCATATGCTCCTTCAAATGGAAGTCTCTCCATAAATGGCTCTATTGAAAAAGAAAACTAAATCCTTCAGCAAACTCTTTGCTTCCTGGGCCCTCAGAGAAAGGATTGGTTTGGGAGATGGTGGTCGTGTATTCAAACATTACGCCTCCATCTACCCTGAAGAGAGAATCTGTGCCTTTATTTATAATGTATTTACCCAGCTTGGTGGCCATTGAGGAGGTCTGTTTAATGAAATGCTGGACTTGTACCTAGATGGGCCTGTTGGAAATCATTATGAGTAAACATGTGTAGAGATTTATTTTCCTCCCCCCAGAGGTCTCTTGGAGGTCTCCGAAGATAAATATTTGCCCAGAGTCATTTGTATTTCCCCAGCCTAACGTGGTGCTGAGCTCAGTGGATTGCCTTCTTCCACAGAGCTTGTTAACATGCACAGAACTGCTCTCCTCCCCAGGCGGCTGTGACATCTAACCCTGCCCTGAAGACCGTGCCTGGGCTCCAGCCTAGGACACTGGTGCAGGCGCAGGCTTGCTGATGTTCAAAGCAACCACACGCCACCACGGAGGAGAGGACCAATATGAATCAGATGAATTTTGCCTTGCATTCAGAAGCCCTGTCTCCTCTCCTGCGTGAATCTGCCTTGCTGCCTGGGTGTTATGAAATTCAAGGGCAGTGGGTGTAATTCTCCAGAGTCCTTTGAAATCAAAGTCTCCTGAATCTCAGTGTTCTCTCTGGGAAGCTGATTCAACTTTCTTTCAAATCATTTTTTTTCTCTTCAGAACCTGAACAATATCCCAAAACAAACCAGGATGTGTTATCTAAGACTAGAATTAAAAAAATTTTTTTGATTGATTTTTGTCTTCTTTCTTGGGTAAAAGTGAAGGAAAAAGGAATTATGGAGTATTTTATGCTTTTAACATACATTTTATTTATTTAATTATAAATTAGGAAATTGGGCTTAAGGTTACTCCGTAAAGGACATGACTGTCCATTTTAGAGTGCATTATCACTAACCCCATAAAATGGGGTTAAGAAGAGGTCTGGGACTATTCAATTTATTTTATGGTTCCATACTAAGTAGAGGGCAGAGGTCTTAGAAATTGGTGTCTGAAGAAATTTATGAAATATTTTCAGTTCATACTTAAAACATTTGCTGTAACATATCAATAGTACCATAACCTAAGAAATACTATATGCTTGTGTCTTTAATCTTGAAATGGGCACACGAACGCATGGATAGACTTGAGGAATACTGAAGTCCTCTGTCATAGACTTGGAAAAGGCTGGACAACTTGAATTCAGCCTGTATAAATATGCCAATCTAAGTATATATTGCCCAGCAAGCATGGCTGCTGCATTCTGCAAGATTCAGCAACTGATGTTTTAAGATTGTTGTTAGAAGTTCAGGGCTCAGAGCTATTTATGAAATCCTGCTCCTTGAATAGCTCGCCATCCACTCTAAATAAATTGTCCTGACATGAGAAAACGGAGTGCTGGAGGCCAGTGAACTTTTTGAGAAACTGGCAGCCCAGCAGACATGCTGACGCCAGCGGGACACCAGCGGGAACTGAAGGTCTTTGTACCAGGAAGAAAACAGTGCTTCTTCCTTGAAGGAGAGAGAGCCCTGGCACTGGAAAGTCCGCGGTAGAAGCTGGGTGGTGAAGCTTGTGGGAAGGGCCTGGGGATCCGAGTGTATAATAGGGGCAGAGGAATTTGGAGTTCTCCAGGTTGAAACATACAGGATGTTGCCTTGGGAACGGGGTGGGGAGACTGGCTGAGAGTGTCTGTTAAGATGTGTCCCTTCTTGTGGAAACCCCCTCCTTGTTTTCAGTGAAATTTCTCAGGAACTGATTCATGCCAGCAGATGTATTTTGGGAACCAGTGAGAGCAGCATTTCTCTGTAGGGTAGGTGGAGGAACTGAAGAATGGCGCAGCAGATTCAGGCAGCAGGACATTGGATCCCACGGAATTAGCAGGACTCTGGGGGAGGTCTGTGGACCTTCCTCGAATGTAGAATCGGTGGGTTCAAGAAAATTTTGTCCAGATCTTACAGGGCAAGGAGATCTGCACCTGACACTTGGGCCACATCTTTAAAATAATGTCCGAATGAATATTTGTTCTTTAAACTCGTGTCCTATCAGGCTTGCCAAGCGACTCCGTCTGTGGACTCTGTTTTCATGCCCAGATGAATACAGAATGGGAAGGGAGGATCCCGAAGACCAAGCTTTGGAAACCCGGCCAGCCCGCCCGAGGAAGGCGGAGACCGCTGCCAGGCTGCCAGGCGTGCTTCGCCGCCGGGTGGGTGGAGCGGGACGGCGCGCCCGGCCTCCGGGCACTTCGCGCGGGCAGCGGCGCGGAGAGGGCCGGGGGCGCTGTCAGCAGTGGGCGGCGCCGGGCTTAGCGCGCTCCGGGACAGCTGGAGGCTCGGCGGCAGCGCGGCGAACGGTGACAGGTTCCGCAAATAACAGCTGCGGAGCAATCTTTATGTTTGGACAACGTGGGAAGGGCCATTGTTAACAAATTGGTCTCTTCAGCAACACCTGCATGCACAGATAATAATCCACTGTCGGTCTCCGGCTTCCAAAGACAAAAGACAGCCGCGGAGGGAGGAGCGAGCAGTTACTGGAGATAGCGGGACAACTTCTGAACCAAGCAGAGTGCAAACGAGGACTCCAGGTTCTGTTCCTGATCTGGCGGGACTGTAATTCACCGTGGGGTTCCCTTTCATTTGCCAGTAGTGAGCGCCAGCTCTTTTATCCTTGCAGGCCGCCTCTGCAGCAGTCATTTCCTATGCAGTTGTAAAGCGCGCTCCCCTGCAAATCAGCAATCAATACTGGTAAAGTGGCCCTAGGATAGGAAAGGTCCCACGTGTGTATGTAAAGAGAAAGGTTTATGAGGCGCAGGTGGTTTACACTCCTCGCAGATTGCAGTATTAGCATGTCAAAGCTAGACTGGAACCAAGGTATATGCAGAGTCTCATCCTGTGTCTCTGGGAGGTCCTGGGCATGACCTTGATCCTTCGGTTTGAAACCCATGGTGGCGCCAGGTGCGGCCACCACATTGCTAATGCATCCAGCAACTTCGATTTGTACACCGCTTTAGTTTTCCTATTTGCATTTTCTCATTTTAGCCTCATAAGGACAGTGTGAAGTCTGTAGTGAGCAAAAAAGGCCCATTTTAACAGAACCAGAGGACCAAGCCTGGTTTTCTGTCCACTCTACTGCTTGGTACAGCCACAGTATATATTGGGTTATTTGGATTCTGTTTTATTCCATTTTCCCCATTTTCTCCCTTTATTGAACAGTTACTATCAGGTCCAAAATTAGTAATAAGCATAAAGAGACATAGGAGATACACTCCCTTTATGCTCTGTGCGCTATGGTACCACTAGCCACATTTGGCTATTTAAATTTAAGGCTTAGTAAATTAAAATTAAGTAAAATGTAGAATTCAGCTCCTCATTTGTACCAGCTCCATTTAAAGCGCTCAATAGCCATAGATGCCTAGTGGCTACTGTATTGTACTCCACTGTGTATGGAGCCTAACAGTCTAGTGAAGTTTAGGAAAATCTCCCTTCCTTTCTGTCCTATTTGTTGTGTTATTGAGGTTCAGTCGTTTCTTGGTGCACTCATGCTTCCTGCTTTCTAAAAGATAGCCTGAGAAGTTTCAGTTTCTCAATAAAGAGGTAAAATGCACTATTCAAGAGATGCATTCATTTTGATGCACAATTTAGTGAGTTTTGACAAATGTAGACAACAGTGAGTCACCACCATTATCCACACAGACCTTTTATATCTTTCCAAACTGTTCCCTTCTGAGTTATTCCTTCCCCTAATCCTTGTTCTAGGCAAACACTGTTCTACTTTCTGTCATTAAATTTAAAATTTCTAGTCCCTAGAGTATTTTATAAATGAAATCAAATAATACTCAGTCTTTTGTTTGGCTTATTTTGCTCAGTTTGAAATTCATCCATGAGATTCATCCATGTTGTTGCATGTGTTACTAATTAGTTCCTTTTTATTGCCCAGTTGTGTTCTCTTATAGGGGGCTATGTCACAATTTGTTTAGCTACACACCTGTTGATGGACATTTGGGTTGTTTCCAGTTTTGTCTGTTATGAACCTTTTCATACCTGTCTTTGTGAGGACATGTTTCCATTTCCTAAAAGTGGAACTTCTAGGTCATATAGTAACTGTATGTTTAACTCTGTAAGAAGCTGCCAAACTGTCTCCAAAGTGACTGTATCATTTTGCATCCTGTTTAGCAAGGTTGAAGGATACAAGGTCAACATATAAAAATTGATTCTATTTCTATATGATAGCTATAAATAATCAGAAGTGAAATTTAAAAAGCACTATTTATAATAGCATAACATATGAAATATTTAGGGTTAAATTTAGCAAAATATGTGTATGATCTGAACATTGAAAACAAAATACTGCGGAGAGAAATTTTAAAAGACCTAAACAAATGGGGGGATATACACTGTGTACATGGGTTGGAAACATGATCTTGCTAAGATATCCTTCCTCCTCAAATCTCTCTCTCTCTCTCTTTTTTTTTTTTTTTTTTTTGGTAGAAATAAACTGAAAATCTATAGGATCTAGAATAGTCAAAACATTATTGAAAAGAATAACAAAGTTGGAAGATCTACATGACTTACTTTTAAGACTTATTTTAAAGTTGCTGTAATCAGGTATGGTTCTGCTATGAAAAGAATCTAGGCAGAAGATACTGAAGGACTGGAGCAGGAAAAGATTTAGGAAAAACGTTATGGGAAAGGGTCAAAATAAATTTGTTGTTTTCAGAGTTTATTAAGAGGGGCTTATAAAGAGGGATTTGTAGAGAGAACAGAAAAATCTAATGAGGATTTTATTAATTTGGTTGCTCTCTGGCATGTGATGTAATCTTCCTCAGAGACAACCTTAAATCTTCAGTAAAGTTCTTAAGCTCAGAAGATAACTTGGTTTAAGCAAAATTTTCATAGAACCAAGATGGCAGACTCAGATGAAGGAGAGGAGTTGGGGGTATGGAATATCAAGAGGACAGTAAGATAGTAAGTAAGTAAGTAGAATATAATCTGTAAATGCCTGAAGTGAGATCAAGCATTTTACAGAAGTATGGGGAAAACTTTAGAATGTTCCAGACTGTGGAAGTAGGGTTCAGAGCAGGTAGTCAGTCAGATTCTCTGTCCAAGTGAAAACTTCTTTTGTGAAATGAATTCCTGAATCCACTGCGGGTACATTGTACAACTCCAGGGGGCACTGTTCTCATGCCTCTGAATTCTCAGTATAGAGTCCTGGAGTTGTGCAACCCCGCTCAGTAGCTCTCATTGATTGATTCTGAAAACCAGCATTTTAAAATGGGCTATGAGAGTGAGAAGTTTGCAATATGATCTTCGAAATTATGTATTATCTCTTTTGTATTCCTCACCTGTGTCCATAAAATACATTCCTTACATCCTAAAGTTCTCAGATAAGACCCAGTAGAAGCTTCAGGCAAGGGACACAGTAAAGCCAACTTATGGAACCCCCCAAAGGAATTCTTTTTTTTTTTTTTTTTTTCCTTTCTTCAGTCTTCTCTGATTTAGGGACTCAGAAAAAGGAAGGAAATTTCATATTCACACAGCCTGGATTAAACTGCATGTCTAGTTCAATTCTACTGAGGTTCCAGTTTCATATTTCAAACCATTTATAAAGTTCTTTCCATTTGGCTATTCCAAATAATTAGGCATGTCCAAAACAGAAAGTAAAGCACTTTTACTGCTTTGTAATACCAGACATCCATTTCCCCTTCTGTAGTAGTGGTACCCTGCTTTCTCTCTGGGGAATCACCCTCATCCTTGCTCTAGGTAGCGTTGACTGTTTTCCTAGTACAGAGCCACTTTGTTCAAGACAACTGGGGCTTTTCTGATTGGGTCTCAGGTGGGGCACATGACCTAAGTTGGGCGAATCAAAGTGAAAATAATAATTTGGTGGAAAAGGCTTCCTTCGAAGCTGAAAGTTGGAAGTGTTGTCAACAACGCCTTTCTCCCCCTTTAGATTAGTTTAGGTGAGGTTTTATATTATCCCAAAGCAAAACAACCCTAAATGAAACACTGAATTTATTATCTCATCCTCTAAACCCACCTCAACTTCCTGCATTTGTTGTTAAAATGGCTTGACTATTGTTTCAGCCTCAGGATAAGTTAATTGCCATAACACATGACTCCAGAATGTTGGTGGCTTACCACGGTGAGCCCCGGGAAGCCCAAGTGGTGTTCCTCTCTGGCAGGCAGACTTTCATATAGGCTTCTTCAGTCTCGTGGGTCTGGCCTCCTCTTCAGCCTCAGTGCCCTCTTCATTCATTCGGAGGATGGGAAAGAGATTGGGGAAACACAAGTGGGAGGTTTTTGTGGACCAGGCCTGGAGTGGGGAACACATTGCTTCTGTTCCCAGTCTTTCCTCAGAGCTCAAGTACATGGTACACTCAGCCACAAGGGAGGCTGGGGAAGGTGGTCTAGCTGTGGCCCCCAGAGGAAGAAGAAGCTACACTCAAGCTCCAGAATTAAAAAGTGTAGTTTTTTTTTGTTTGTTTGTTTATTCCTCTCCTTGGATTACTTTAATTCAACCAGCGACCAAGTCCTGTTAATTTTTACTTTACAATGTCTCTCATCTCTCCTTTCTCCCCCTTTCTCCCCCCCCCCCTTTTTCTTCCTTAATCCAGCTCCAACTAATGCTCTCCTGTGTTCAACCTGTTCTGCGTCCCCCTCTGCCAGACTCCTCAAGGGCAGACACCGCCTTCTCAGCTTTGTATGCTCAGTGCCTGCAGACACCTCCTAAGCATGAAATGTTTGCTTTGTGAAAACCTGACAGACTGATCTTCCCTATGCACCAATTTCAGCATGTCACTCCCTTGCTCAGAAATCTTCAGGAGATCTTGTAGCTCACCTTGTCAACCTTGTTTTCATCTGCTTGCCTGCAAGTACTCAGGCCCTTCTTTCTGTCCTACTCCACTGCCTTCTCCTCTGCTCCCCAGGACCAGCTCCAGCCCAGGTGGGTTCTGTCTTCTGGGCATCTGAACATACCACTATGCTTTCCCTGAAATGCTGTCTTTGTTTACTTCTTCCCTCTGTCTTTCCAAATACAGACCTTTCTTGATTTGTGGTAGGGTTACATCCTGATAAATCCATTGTAAGTTGAAAATCTTGTCGGTTGAAAATACATTTAATACATCTAATGTATTGGGTGTCACAGCTTAGCCTTGGCTACCTAAAATGTGGGGAGAACACTTATATTCATTTACAGCTGTGTCACCTAACACAAAGCCTATTTTATAATAAAGTGTTGAATATCTCATGCAGCTTATTGAATACTGTATTGAAGGTGAAAAATAGAATGGTCATCTGGGTGCAGAATGGCCATAATTGTGTTGGTTGTTACCCTTGTGATCGCATGGCTGCCTGGGAGTTGCAGCTACCTGCCACTGCCCAGGCTCAGGAGAGAGTATGGTACTGCCTATCGCTAGCCCAGGATAAGATCAAAATTAAAAACTGGAAGTACAGTTTCTACTGAATGTATATCACTTTTGCACCATTGTAAAGTAAAAAAATCGTGAGTTGAACCATTGTAGGTCAGAGACCCTCTGTACCGTCTTCCCACAGGGCCCACCCAAGCTCTGGCTCCTCCATGAACTTTTCCCATTCTGTTGCTGCCCTCCTTGACTTTCCCTTTCTCTGAACCCTGGCTCCCTGTATTGTCAATAACCCAGATGACCCTATGTTCTTGCTTTTCTGAGAGAGTCCTGAATGTACATGATCTATCCTGTTGTCAGACACATCGGCATTAAAAAGTAGACAAAGTAGAACTGCTCTGATTGCAGGGAGGTGGGCAGTAGAGTAGAACTGCTCTGATTGCAGGGAGGTGGGCAGAGATCAGTCCTATAGCACCATACTTCCTGCCCCAGCGTCTTCTTGCAGCCTTTTGAGGAGTAGAGTTTAAAAACCATTGATCAAGTTCAGTCCCTTCATTTTACAGATGAGGAGACTGAGACACTCAGAGAGGTAGACTTGCCTAAGATCATAGGTGGTTGAAATAATCAAAACCCACAGCTCCTGACTCCTTTCCAGAGGAGCAGCTGCCTCCTCTATATTCTGTCTTGCTTTTGTCTCTGGTATGCCTCTTTAGGAGATATTAAACTCCACAGGGCAACATCCAGCTGGTAGCCTTCCCTATGGCTGAAATTTAAATAATAGTAAATGTTCAATTCATACTTATTGACTTGAATTCCATTTCACATCAGAATGTTTGAAATCTAGTAAAATTAACTAGCATCTGTGATTAAGACTATGAACCCATTTTATGTATACATGGATGAAGATTAGAAGGAAACACAGAAAAATAAAAGTAATTAAATTTGACGGCAGGTAGAATTATGGGTGAATTTCTTTTCTTTGTGCCAGATGTGAGGATGATGATCTAATAAAATTAACTGGGGTCCAGATAGCTTCAATGTTACTTTCAATGCAGCTAAAAACAGTCTTTTCTCTCTCTTTTTTTCCTCCTAATTTCAAAGTTTGCTAATTCCAAAGTTCTATCTTTTTTTGAAGTTCTCTCTAGTTTCCTTTTCATTCAAAACTACCCCAAGCATTTGAGAGTGTAGTTCACAGAACTTTGGGTAAATTAGAAAAAAGTATCCTTCCTCTGAACTAAGGCAGCCTCATGCCAGTACAGAGCTTAATAAGTAAGCCAGGATTGACTCACTCCCTCAACATGGGCCTTTGTGCAGTATGCAAACTGTTCAACCTTATGGGGTGGCCCTGGCCCCCATCCAACAAAATCTACACAATATGATTCCTTGGCAGGTGGGTATAGGTCAGTGGCAGAGTGCATGCTTAGCAAGCATGAGGTCCTGGGTTCAAGCCTCAGTACCTCCATTAACATAATAATAAGTTAAAAATAAACAATTAAAAAAAAGATTCCCTACAAGGCCCATAAGAAGTACTTGTAGGTGACTCTTCAGTTTCCTTGTGATTTAAAATATTTTAAAGCAGCATTTTATTTCCTCTCTTTGTAGCAGATTGTGATCTGGAAAGTTTTGCTAATGATGGTTCTTCAAAACTGGCCCCCAGTTCTTAAGAGCTGAGAAGTTAAAACACCAGACCAGTCTCTCTCACACACATGCAGCTCTTGGTCTTCTTCCCTGATTCTAGTGAAGAAAGGCCACAGAATCCTCTCTTTCAGAGGACGGCAGCTCTGAGATGCCAGCGACTTCATACCCTGTGGCTTTAGCCTGGCCTGCTCCTGGCCACATGCCATGCCCAACATGTGTCTTTTTGAAGCCTTTCTTCAAAGCAGCTTCCTTCTTGCCTTTATTCTCTGTCCTTTGGGGATAACCTCTTTATGCAAAAAAATCTTTTCATACCTCTCGCCTCCTTAAAACTCTACTGGTTCTCTTTTGAGTTGTAGGGTCTCCATGATCTGATCCTTGTATACCTCTCTCCAGCCTCAATTCCTACTTCTGCTTCCTTTGTATTTTATAACAACTCTGGCCTGGAGTGCCCTGCACCTCACTACTTCATGACTTTCTCCCTGATGGTCCCTCTGCCCTCTGCCTGGGGGAGGTTGCTCTCCTTGTCTACCATTTGTTATTCACAACTTTGCTTCCCCAGGAAGCCTTCCCTTAGACATTCATGCATGCTTTCTTTTGTGTTGCCTTGTACTATTTTGGAACATATTTTTTTTACATGTTGGTCTCCCTGCCAGATGGGGCTCTAAAATGGTTAATTTTATGTGTCTTCTTTAGTGGGCTAAGGGATTCACACATAGCTTGTCAAGTATCATTTTTGGGTGTGTCTTTGAGGGTGTTTCCAGAAGAGATTAGCACTAGCACTTGAATCAGCAGCTGGTAAAGACGATCACTGTCACCAGTGTGGGTAGACATCATCCAGTCTGTTGAGGGCCTGGATAGAACAAAAAGGCAGAGGAGGGGCAGATTTCCTTTTTGCTTGAGCTGGGGCACTGATCCTCTCCTGCCCTTGGGCGTTGGCACTCTGGCTTCTTGGAACTTCAGACTCAGATTAGGACTTACATTTTTGGCTTCCCTAGTTCTCAGGCCTTTGCAGGAGGACTGAGTCACACCACACACTTTCCTGGCTCCCCAGCTGGCAGATGCCAGTTTGGGGGCTTCTTGGCCTCTATAACCATGTGGGCCTATTCCTACTGTAAATGTCCTCTTGCATCTCTCTCTGGGTATACCCTGTTGGTTCTGTCTCCCTGGAGAACCCTGCCTAATACAGGCCCCAAGGCGTCGAGGGTGAGGTCGCGGTCACCTGTATGGAGCCCACGCCACACAGCCAGACAGGCATCTGTGTGTGTTCTGTTCTGTGTACAAATGGCAGTGGCACAGTCCCCTCCAGACCACTTGCCAAAAGTTGGCTTTCTTTCAAATGGCCTTTTAGCTATTTTTTGAGGGGCTCTAGGTAAGTGTCCCACTCTCACCCCCACTGTGGTTTTGGAGTGAAGAAGACCCATGCAGACCCTAGTCTACAACTGCTACCAGAAATACCCATCCTCAGAAGTTACAGGTCAAACATAATCTCAGAGCCCCCATCAGACCCCTAGTGGGCCTCTAGATGGAGAATCCCTCAGCATCTCCAAGCTAGTGATGGGCCATTTAACCTAAGATCAACCAAGCCATTGGCCTGGCCCAAAAAGTCTAACAGGGCACATCAGGTGTTCTCACTTGGGAATTTGAAGTCCAAAACACTGAAACAAGTTGCCAGTTCATGGCAGGGGACAAAGGTGAAAGGATGCTAGGTGGGGGACCCTAGCCAGCCAAATCATGGATAAATTGCTGCAGTTTGAAGCTAGCAAAACTGTGAGTGAGCCGGGGAGGCCAGCTGGTGGAGATGGAGAAAGAAGCAGACACATGAGGGTACCAGCTCTGCTAATGGTGGGGCACCAGCAGACGGACGCTCGAGACCTGCTGCTGCTGATGTCTCTAAAGACACCGCAAATCTAGAGCACCCTGAAGCTGTAGTTCCCATGAGGACTGGCTGCACCATGGCTCAGTATCAGATCCTGTGACATCCCTGTCTCCTCCCTTACCACTTATTTATTCTAAGAGTAACCACCCCCCCCCCCCAGTGAATTAGGTTAAACAGCTCTCTGTTCTTTCCACCTCAACAACATGGCCCACAGCAGGGGCCTGATTAGCACTTGTTGAGTTACACCGTAGGGATTTAAAAAAGAGAAAGAACCATGTAAGTTGCTGTGGTCAAGCTAGGCTTCCTGCAAGAACTAGAGACTTTGTGGGAGAAGGGTAAAGAATCCCAGGTCATGCCAAGGAAAAGGTTAGTTAGAGAGCAGTAATTTGGAGTTGTGTGGGGACACTGAAGGCGTGAGAGTCCTCTTCGTGGTTTTTCAGGCTGCCAGCAACCCTCACTCCAATTTCCCTAAATCGTCTTTTGGATTAGTCTGACCCTAAAAACTTGGGAAAGACAAAGAATGACTATTAAAGACATCACACTGTGCCATGGAAGATGGAAAGGTAAAATTGTGCTGTAATAATCCTGCAGACAGAATAAATGTTGTAGTGGATTATTATGTTGTCTAAAGACAGTCTTTGTGAATGGTGAATGACACTCGTAAGATTTTCAGCTATTTACTTTGCAGCGCTTCCATTTCCATTCTGTTTGGAGTGATGGTTTCTCTTTCCCAATGCCTCCCCTTTTCCCTCATCTTGGCAGTGGGGAACAACCTGACAAGATGCTTTCAGGAACTCTCTCAAGGTACAGCCACTCAGAGTTCTCCAGAATTCAGGAAAGTTCTGCTCCTCAATTGTGTTACTGTGTGTGTGTGTGAGAGAGAGAGAGACAGAGAGAGACAGACAGAGAGAGACAGAGACAGAGACACAGAGAGAGGGAGAGAGGGAGAGAGACTGGGAGCTACAAAGAGAGAACGGGCAGCACTGGCCAGCTACCATGGAGACAGAAATCCATGAAGAGGCATTTGTGCAGCAACAGCCCAATGGTGGGGGAAACCCTTCAGGATAAAGCAAAAGCCTTTAACATGCTTGAGTTTTGTAGAACAAACCTAAAAGTGGCCTGTGCACTGTTGTAAACCTAAATTTTTCCAGCATTTAAAATCTATGTTGACTATTTCATCTGCTTTTAAAAACTAGGTAACACATCCATGGCACAACATTTAATACTTACATGAAAATTTAAAGTGAAAATCAAATCCCTTTTTCACTCCCATGCTCCAGTCTATCAGGATGTTTCTTTGGAGACAGCCTTTCTTCTTCTTCTTCTTTTTTATGTGAATTCCAAGACAGTCCATGTATCAACCAGCATATGTGTGTATATCCTTTTTCTTTTCCTTTTCAATGCAAATGATAGCATACTATGCACACCATTCTACAGTTAAAATTTTTGTTACTTAATGTATATCTTGGAGATAATTTCAGGACTGAAATGCTGCCTTATTTTTTAATGGCTACATGGAATTCATTCTGTTGTAAAAACGTGTCATCACTTGTTTAACAAGTTTTTGTATTGTTGGTGGTACAGGCTGAATTGTGTTCCCACAAAATTCTGGGGGTGCATTCCTAACTCCCAGTACAGAATACTCCCAGTACAGAAATGTGGAAATAGAGATAAGGTCTTTAATTTAAAGATGTACTTTAGGTTAAATGAGGTTATTGGACTGGGCCTAATCTGATATGACTATGTCTTTATACGAAGAGAAGGTATGGACACAGACACGCACACAGAGGGAAGATCATGTGAAGACACAGGAAGAAGACCACCGTCTACAAGCCAAGGAGAGAGGTCAGAAGAAAGCAACTCTGCCAGCCCTTGATCTCAGACTAGTAGCCTCCAGAATTATAAGAAAAAAAAATGTACTTAAGTCTTCTGTTTAAGCCCTCAGTCTGTGGTGCTCTGTTATGGCAGCCCTAACAAACTAACGGGTGAGTGTCTAGGTTGCATTCAGTCTTTTGCTAGTATAACCACACTTTCATAATTAACATTGTTTTTATAGCTGTAGGATAAATTCCAGAAGCAGAACTGTCAGGCTAGAGGAAACCTGGACTAAAATAAAATCTTTTTTTAAAAATTAAAATATAGTTGATTTACAATGTTGTGTTAGTTTCTGGTGTACAGCATAGTGATTCAATTATACACATATATAAATAAATTCTTTTTCATTTTCTTTTTCATTATAGGTTATTACAAGATATTGAATGTAGTTCTCTGTGCTGTACAGTGGGACCTTCTTGTTTATCTATTTATATATAGTAGTGTGTATCTGCTATTCCCAAACTCCTAATTTATCCCTCCCCTCTCTCTTTGGTAACCATAAATTTGTTCTCTGTGTCTGTGAGTCTCCTTCTGTTTTGTAAATAAGTTCTTTTGTATCTTTTTTTAGATTCCACATACAAATGATATCAGATGATACTTGTTTTTCTCTGACTTACTTCCCTTAGTATGATAATCTCTAGGTCCATCCATGTTGTTACAAATGGCATTATTTCATTCTTTTTTTATGGCTGAGTAGTATTCCATTGTCTGTCAATGGCCATGTAGGTTACTTCCATGTCTTGACTATTGTAAATAATGCTGCTATGAACATTGGGTGTACATATCTTTTCCACTTACAGTTTTCTCTAGATACATGCCCAGGAGTAGGGTTGCTGGATCATCTGGTAAATCTATTTTTAGTTTTTAAAGGAATCTCCATACTGTTTTCCATAATGGGTGCACCAATTTACATTCCCACCAACAGTGTAGGAGGGTTTCTTTTCCTCCAGCATTTAATGTTTGTGGACTTTTTAATGATGGCCGTTCTGACTGATGTGAGGTGATACCTCACTGTAGTTTTGATTTGCATTTCTCTGATAATTAGTGATATTGAGTGTCTTTTCTTATGCCCATTGGCCATCTGTATGTCTTCTTTGGAGAAAAGTCTATTTAGGTCTTCTGCCCATTTTTAGATTGAGTTGTTTTTTTTTTGTTATTGAGTTGTGCGAGCTGTTTGTATATTCTGAAAAATAAGCCCTTGTCAGTTGCATTGTTTGTAAATGTTTCCTCCTAGACTATAGGTTGTCTTTTTGTTTTGTTTATGGCTTCCTTTGCTGTGCAATAAAAATTATCTTATTTATAGAATGAGGTGAAGGGAATTCAGAAAGTAAATCAACTAGTTTTCTTATAAATGTTAAAGCCCTATTTAGTTTAAAAAAATCTGCAAAAACCAGGGCACAGGGGAAAAGAGGTGATTATAGATTATAGAATGTTAAAATGGAGAGACCTGTAAAATGCACCTAGTTTTAATCTCCTTGTCATGCACATGAAGAAACTGCTTACCCAATGAGAGCATAAGAGAGGTAAATTACAACACAACACACCACACCACTCCGTAACACACCCAGGTCTCCTGATATCCTGTCGACATGACTTTGAACCTGAAGTTTATTTGGGGAAAGTAAAGGATAATTTTTACTGTGGGAAGGTGGTTAACGTATTACTGGGGAGCCATCCTAAAATTAAGAAACTTGTCCTCCAAGAGGTTATTTATAGATCTGAATTTCAAACATCAATGTTTAAAGTATGCAATATTGTTCATCAAGCTCAAAAGTCAGATTTCTAGATGCAAATATAACAGCTCATCACTTTGACAAGAAGCATAATAACTAGCACTTGTCACATGCCTGCTATATGTCAAATAAGACTAGGTCCTTAAATACACTTTTTCTTGATTTAGTTACCACTTGGACTCTCAAATTCACTTGTTTCATCTGTAAACAAGAGACAGAAGGAGTGCCTGCCTCATACACAAGGTGGTTGTTAGAATGAAATGAGATAATCCCTGTACTTCATTGGACTTCATTGTACTTCATGACAGGCAGTGTACCTGGCCACACTTGGTGCTTCATAAGTGTTAGGTGTTATTGGTCAGTATCTCTTTTTCTTCTCAAAAGAATACAGTGAGATAGTATTTTTGTTCTCACTATGGAGACTCAGAGAGTTAAGTAACTTGCTGTTACATTGTCTGTAATTTATTTTTATAACTTCATTATAAACAGTATGATGCATTTATGCATGGGAGATACATTTAATCAGCCCCCAGGGGTGGTTAGTTAACATCTAAAGCACTCCATCAGAAACCCATTCTCTCACTGTGGCTATGGGCAAAGGCTTCAAATATCATTATCTGTATCCTCATCAGAGCTTCTGTTGATTAGTGTAAGAGATACTAGAGATGGGTTTTCATTGGTGAACTGAGTGGCATCAAGAGGTATGTAGAATAGAAATTTCTGGAACAGGTATAAGAGTTGGCTTGGCAGACTCAGTGGCCCAACACTTACTTCTGGGACCCTCACATTAATGGAAGACTCTGTCCCTGGGTCCACGAGAAGACAGGCTGATCCTGACTTCAGAACACAGTTGAGTTTGCCTCGAGTGAACCATCAATACAAAAATCTTACAGGTGCACCTAGGGACATCATCCACCACCATGCCCACCACTAAGAGTAGCAGCCACTGATTGATACCTAGGCAACTGCTGAGTGGCTGACTGCCGTGGATCATGTTGCATCACTTGTCTGAACTTGCACAACACGTGGCAGTATTGGAATTTGAACCTCAGGCTGCTTGACTCCTGAGGGTATGTCCTCAGCCATCTCCTCTTACTACCTGATGATAGAAGTGACCCAGGACACTTCTGATTATTCAGTTCAATATAAAATGGAAAAAAAAAAAGTATTGTAGAGTGAGAGTTCCTCTGAGACAGGAGTTTCTCTACCTGAGCATTGTGCATCTTAAGGGATCCATGATGAGTTTCAGGGTTCCAAGAATCCCTAAAAATTGTATGTAACACTTTTGAGTTAATGTGAATATGTGGAGTTATTTTTTTCATGATCAGAGTCTGTAACTTTTCTGCAGAGTCTCAAAAGGGTCTGTCTATGATTTCACCCCCTGGAAACGTTTAGTTCTGTTTTAGAAAACTGGTTATAAACCTTTCATCTGCCCTCTGAAGACGCTTTTCCAGACATCAGCACATGAGTTTTCTCAAACAATTTACAGTTGGAGGTAAATGGAAAGTGTCATTGTCCTCATTTTGTTTAGCAAGGAGTGAAAGTGCCAAGGTTAAGACCATTCAGCCCTGGGAATCCCGATGCGCCATCCAGCTCTGAAGCCGCTTTGGAAGAAGCCCTTTGCCAGAGTCCATCATCTCTGGCTTGCAGCTCCTTGGATACGTGACTGATTTGCTGGCCAGGCCTCTAACTCTTCCTAAAAGTGCCTCTCATATCTCTGCCTCGGTGCTTTCTGCTCCTGCCGTTTGCTTTGCCTGGAAGCTGTACGATTCTTCCCACCCTGTACGGCCCAGCCAGAGTTCCCCTCCTCTGAGCAGCCACCCTAGCTACCCCAGTGGTAGGGGCTCTTCTCTTACTCTGCCAGGACAGAACTTTAATCAATGGAAGTCAGTGAAGCATTAATAGTGGACTGCATGGATCATGTCTCATACTCTTGTCTTAAACTGTTACCTGTATCTTGTGTTTGTTACCTGTGTTTGCCAGGCCACAACCATCTGGGGCTTTCATGGAAAAGTAGCCATCAGTATTGTATTTCTCAGGCTCTGTCCTCGCCTGCTGAGGCAGGCCCTTCAGCCTCCCTTGAGGTCACCCTTGTTGTTTTCAAGAGTCCCCAGGGTAGCCCATGTGTGGCCTGAGCACGGTCCCCTCCCTCCTGCACTGACTGGCCAGTGGTGAGGGCTCCTGCTGAGGCCCCTGATCTCATAGAGCTCCAGGAAGTTGCTGCCACTGCAGCCCACCAAACCCCACTGCACTGGGGCCGCACTGAACAGAGGCTGCCCTGTCTTTTCTGTGCACACGTGGGAGTCCTTCAGTGGCTCACCTGAGCTGGCTCTCAGCTGAGTTTAGGGGAGTCCCTGATCTTCACCCCTCTGTTGTTCTTTGCTTCATGGGTCTAGAGCATTGAGGCTTTGCTCCCAGTGGCTCATGGATTTTTAGCTCGATAGCTCTTCCCATTTTACATGCTGTCCCCTTCTCCTAGAAGTCAGCTGGGAGCCCATGAGTTCTGATCTAGGGTACCATCACTGGTCTAATTATTCACTTAACTCTCTTTCCCTTAGGATGGGCTATTTCTAGGAGACCTCTGGTTGATAATATGGTGCACGCCGGCCCTGGCTACAGGTTTTGCCTCATTCCCCCACGGAACCCTTGCAATAACCTTGTGAAATCGGTACTTTCCCTGTGTCCAGGTGAGAAAGCTCAAGCCCAGAGGGGTGAAATAACTTGCTAAGTTTGCCCAGAAAATTAGTGGTGAAACCAGGCTTCTTGATTTATAGGCTAGTGCTTCTTCCTCAGATCAGTGGCTTTCTAGTCTCTCTTTTTTAAACTCCCAATATCCCTTTCTTCAAATGAAATCATTAAAGAGGCCCAACATGTGAAACAAATATAGCTAGAGCTGCTCTAGATGAAAATGGGGTGAACGTGGGGGTTTCTACAGCTCAGCTGCCCCTTCCCAAAGGGCAGCTGGGCCCTGAGCTTTGTCTGAGGAGGGACTTCTGAAACACTGTTGCAGAGCACCCGGTCTCACCCAGAACACAGATGAGCTCCATGTTCCATCAAAAAGACACATTTCCCATCAGGAGGGATGCATGCAAATTCACGTGTATGCAGACCAGCCAGAAACACGGTTTTACGCAGTGGTGATTTATTCTTTATCCCTCTCCCCCTGCCACTTCTCCTGAATCCTATGTCCAGCGCTCTGTGTGTTTAAATCTCTCACTTATCCATTCTGCCCGACTAGCTCCTTTTGCTGAAATGCTTTCATCCTGGCAGGTGATCGCCACAAGCCTTCAAGGAGTGGTAAATTGAGATGGAGAAGTAATGAGAGGCCCCAAGGCTGCTTTAGGTGGTGTTTGTTCAATTTCACTCACTCTCCTGCTGAGCTTTAGGTTTTCCATTCAGGCTCAGGAGTGCCACGCCCGGGGCATTCCAGCTGAGCTGTCTGTAGCTGAGCCAGAGTTTGTAGAGAGCTGGAGAAACAATGTGCTGAAGAAGCAAGACCTCCGAGCTGTCATCCTGCTGGGAAGCACCCCAGGAGCCTCGGCCAGGCCTAGCTCAGCCGGGTGCTGAGGTGGTCTGCCCCGGGTGAGGGGAGTGAGCAACACCAACGCCCGCAGCTGCTCTCTCTCCGTCCCTGAGTTGGAAATGACTGCAGGATGAGCAAGCAACAAGGATGCAGGGTCTACTTGCCAGAGAGAGGTGTGTGTGAGCCACTGAGAATGACTCACGAGATCTCCACCTGAGGAAGGAATGTCGGCCCTTCCTGGGTATGCTTTAGCAGAGGCTCAGCTCCAGAAAGTCCTCCCCAGATGCCACACTGTGAAGTCCAGACTGTTCTTTTTTCCAGATAGGGAAAAACAAGACTGTAGGAGGGAAGCTGGATTCCCAAATGACATTTAGCAACACTTCCATGTTTCAGGTGAGGATTCTGGTTTACAATGGCTGTTGGCCCTGGAGAGACTGTTCCAAGACCTTGGCTCTTCCTGAAAACTGCACATTCCATGGCTGGTGGCTATTCCCACGGTCCCTTTCCAGATGGCAGCTCTGCGCCTTGATAAGTAACCGTAACACATTTCCATAGCAGTTTATAGTTCAAGAAGCACTTTCCCATATATATCAGACAAGGTTCAGTGCAGGTAAGAGAAACCGCTTTGGAGGTTTTAGAAGAAAGGGGTTTAATATGGAGAATCAGGTACTTACAAGGAGCAGGTTTCACACTGGGCTTCCATGAATGACTCCCAGAGCTGGATCCCAGAACTGGCCTACCCAGAGAATGTCTACTTCTGCTACAATCAGGAAGCCAGCCCCAGAAATGTTGGCTCTCAGAGTAGAATTTACTGTAATTTGTAGATCAGAACTGTTGGCTCCAGCTCCAGTTTTTATCTGAGTTAGCTGAATGCATACCTCATGCCCACACCTCTCCCTTCTTAACTTTCTAAATAAGTCTTATGCAAGGACATTGCTGCTGGGGGGTCTGGAAACTAGGCTTTAGCTTCCCAGCCTCTGCAGTACTGGGAAGCACACTAGAAATTGGAATGGACATTTTTCTGTATCTGCCATCCCATACTACTTCTCAATAGTCAGAGGAAGTCTGGAAGTGACAGGAGAAGGCAGTCTCATTGGCACTTGAGGAAAGGGGGGCATGCTGATGGGGTAGAGAGAAACATGGAGATGCAATGGTCAGGGACTGTGCTCTGAGCAAGTGAAGTTTATGTTGAGGTCTAAATGCAAGGGCTTAAACTAGATGAAGTGCTGAGCAGGAACAATATTCTAGGCAGGAACAGCATGCACAAAAGTTCTGAGACTAGAGGCAGCGTGATACAACCGCAACACTGAAAGGGAGGAGGTGTGCCTGTGGGGCAGGGAGAGGACAGCGGGAAATGAGGCTGGAGAGGCACCGGGGACAGACAAGCGAGCCCTGTAGGCCCATTAGGGGACTTGTCTTTGTCCTAAGAGCAATGGGAAGCCATTCAGGCATTTTATGGAGGGGGATTTTGGAGGTATGCATGGGACACGATCATATTTAATTTTGAAAAGGTCGCTGGCTATAGTGTGTGTCCTAGTACCATGCCCTTATTCACCCACCACAGGCTACAATTTGCCACCAAACTATCACTCTCCTGTAGTACTAAAGGGGTTTATTTTTGCATCATACTCATTCTTTCATTCCTGGCAACAGGAGAAAAACAACAGCAAGAAGAGGTCTACAAATCTGGGAAGGTATTTGTAGGGGTTTTACATTTGTATAAATAAAAGCCTTTGGGAGAAACCATTAATTTCCTTTGTAGCTGCTTTAGGATGTTGGGGAGGTGCATTCTGTGTGAGCTGTTTGAAATGTTTCTGCGTATTGTTCTGCGGGTGGAGCTCAACAAGGTGTGGAAATGAATCAGGAGACCAGGCCTCTGATCCTCTAGAAATAGGCGGTGCTGGGCTACCTCGGCCCCCGTCAGGGATAGCTTGATGGAGGGTGGGTCTCCTCTCACTGACCAGCAACTTGGGGACTTAGCAGCACATGGTCAAGGCCTGTTTCAAAGAGATCAAAGATCAGAAATTTACAAAACTCTCAGATGTGACTGTACTGTAGAAAGATCACATGTTTTAAAAGAACTGGCCCCTGAGAGTCCAAGGACTAAACTGTCTCTGGAAACCTTTCTTCCTAGAAGAACCCAACTCTGTTGCCTTCCTCCAGCAAGCAGGCGTGTGGCACCCAGCAAGCAGGCAGCAGGCAGTCTCACCTCGGTGGAGACCTGGGCTCTGTGTCCCAGCTTCCTAACCAGGTTGTGAGCTCCTTGAAGGAAGGGACTGCTCCTTTATAAGACTTTGTATTCCTTACAACATTCATCTTGGTTGGTTTATGGTCTGAGCTGAAGAGATCCACAGATTTCAAGATTCTTGACTTTCTTTTGGTCATGGTGGCTGTGGTGTGGGTGTGTCATCGACCCTGGGTTAGGAACTTTTGCTTAGACTATACCCTCCACAGGACTTATCAGAAGTGACCCTCACTCTGATTCTCCCAAGCCTGTACATTGGGGGGTTGTCCACACTGGCCCTGAGGCCAGTGGCCAGGCACAGGAAGTGTGCTTTGTGAGGTTTCCCTGGGACTGCGAGTGGAAGCAGCTGCAGTCCTGCGGGCCCGGCCTCCCCCTCCTGCAGAGGTGTGCAGAGGCTTGTTGCTTGATGCTTGTTGCTTGCTCTGCTTTTCTTTTATTGGTTTCCCAGAGCAATTGCTAAGGTAGGGAGTCCTGAGTGGCTCATGTGCTGTCTGCCTTTCAAAGCCACCTGGGGAAGCACTGCATCATGGCATTCTGGTGTCTCTTCCTGTGACCACCCGGGTGTGTTGGGTTTGGTGCCCTGATACTTCTTTGCTCATTTGGAGCCCCTCCTAGTCATCTCTGCTTCTCCATCTATAGCTACCCAGTGGGAATAGAAACTCCAGAGAATCATTTCTATTTATATCTAGGGGATGCTTAAAGAAACAGATACCAAGAAGCCAAAGCATTACCCATTTTTCCCCACTAAAAATGGTAACCATGAGGACATATATATGTATGACTGAATCACTTTGTTGTACACCAGAAACTAGTATAACATTGTAAATCAACTATACTTTCAATAAAAAATGATAATGAAGCGATTAATGAAGTAAAACATTAGGGACAGGTAGTGCTGTCAGTACAGTCAAATACATAGAGATGGAAAGTGGGAGGCTGGTGGTTACCAGGGCTGAGTGGGAGGGGAGAATGGAGGTTATTGTTTATTGGATATGGAGTTTCACCTTGGGGAGATGAAAAAATTCTACAGATGGATGGTGGTGATGGCTGTACAACAGTGTGAATACACTTAATGCCATTGAACAGTACACTTAAAAATAGTTAAAATTGTAAATTTTATGTAATGTATATTTTTCCACAATTAAAAAAACATTGTGGATAGATTTGTCTCACCAAGGAGACTCTAAATTTGTTGAGTTTTAGCTTGGGGTGTGTGTGTCAATGTATTTATATTAAAAGTAACCAGTTTCCTGAAAACACACAACCTGCTCTGGCCAAGAGGCTCTTTTCCTGTGCTTCTGTGCATCCTGAAACTGTCTCCACAGTGTGTTGGTCAGGAAGTGGGTGACTCATGGAGCGTTTATGACAGATCCCTGAGTCACTCACTCACACATACACACACACGCTCACACACAAACACACACACGAGTCACCTACCTCACAGGCTTCTAAGACAGGCAGTGATTTGTACGCTGCCGGAGAAATGTGCCTGGGGCAGGCGGGAGGCAGCCTGGTACCTGTTGTCAGGCACATTCCCGAGCGGCCTCTCCTGTGGCTTAGTAATAAACAGAAGCTGTGGCCACAGCTCCCAGCCCCAGGCCCAGCATTGCGTCTCTCTGTGTCTCTCTGGTCAACCTGGATGGTGGCAGCAGTGACAGCAGTTGGTAACAGAAGTGCTAGGTGCCCTCTGGCCAAGGTGGGCCGTGTCTGTTTCAGGGGCCTCCTCACACCGAGATGGGAGCGATGCTGGGTGTAGACACAGATTGGAGGGTGTGTGGTGGGGGCTACAGTCGGGTTAATCGCAGGGCTGGTCTGACATCTTCCTGGTGGTCATGGATCAGTTTGGGAGCTACTCAATTATGTAAAGAAATGGAAGGCTGAGCTGGATGTTAGGAGACCTGGGCTTAGACTTGGCTCTGCCACTAGCTAGTTTTGTTACCACGGTAAATCACTTAAGCCTTCCAGCCTCGGTTTACTCCTAGATCAGGACTGGCCGGCACACAGTCACGTTCCACCCATCCCTCCTGCGTCTGCAGCAGACACCACTCACTTCTCAGAGCATTCTCCCCGAGCACATGGCGGCTCATGGTCCTTCCCAAACAGCCCTCTTGTACCTCCTTCAATGAACTGGAGTTAGCGTTTAAAATCCTGTTTGCCATCCTAAAGGGTAAATTTGTTAGTTTTCAATTCTTACTTCTTAGAATCACTTGAGTGTTTACAAAATACAGATGTCTGCTCTCTACCCATATGGGTGCAGATTTAATTGGTATGGGATGAGACCCAGGCATTGGTATATTTTAAAAGCTCGCCAAGATTGAGGCCACTGGTTAGATGATTACTGAAGCCCCTTCCAAGGCTCATATCCAATCACTCCATGAATAAATGTTGGCAGCAAGAAGGCAGACATGATTGGACCAGCTGGTCCATGTGCTGGTGGCAAGAGCATGAGGTTGAGAATCAGGAGCCCTGGTTCTTGCTTCTAGTGTTCACTTGTAATTCACTGTGCCCTTTGGCGAGTTATTTATTCTTTTTGAGCTTTAGATGCCACAGGTATAAACTGGGAATAATCATCTCTTGAGCTTCCTATTTTACCATATTTTAGGAGGATGAAATGGTAGAAGATATATGAGAAAAGTGCTATGTCAAGTGTTACATAAATTATTTCCTTTTAATAACCCGAGTGCTCCCAAATACTTTTTTGAATTTTGAAATTAAAGTTTGAATCTATCCCTTAAGAGGATTTCAGGAAGATCAAGTGAGATAAAATACACAGTAGCATCCAGCATGATGACTGGCAGGTGTGTGATAAATGCTTGTTTAAGAATTTTGATGGAGATTACTGCAACAGTAAATCACAAACGGAGTTTCGTGTGCCTTCAAGGAAAGACGAGCTCATTTCTGTGGTTGCTTTGCTAGAACTGGTCCTTTATTTGATTTTCTAAGGTGAACAATTAGGAATGTTAAGGCCTGAAATAGTCTCCTTATAACATATGCAAACTCAGAGAAGTAAAAAGAGCGAAGTATGAAAGTCTTCCTTATCTCCCCCATCCCGCTACACCCCTCTCCAGAAATAATCACCAACAATGATTGAGATGTATTTGTTTGGGTCTCTTTCTATGCATTTGCATCACACACACACACGCACATATTAAAAAATCTTTTTCTAATAGAAATGGGATCTATATCATATTCTACTACATATTTGCTTCACAATGTGTTTTAGGGATCATTCCATGACTTCTGACAAGTAATTTAACTCTTCTTGCCTCAGTTTCCTCATCTGGATAATAATAAGACTACTGTAAGGATTGAATTAGTATTTGTAAAGCGCTGAAAACACTGTCTAGCACATTCCTGTGGTTAAGCTCACAGTAAATCTTATAGAAATATTTTTCATGAAATAAATGTTTATTATAGAACAGTCTCAAAATAAAAATTACTGATCTTTATTTGTGCTGCACTTAGGGCTAAGTGTAAAAAGAATACCCCACAAGTTAAGAGGCTATTTTGAAAGTATATACATCCCTTACCAACCTTTCATACTTTACACAATGAATGATGGGCACTGGGTCCAAGCTTGGGGACTTCAGTGATTTTGTCTTAGTGGCTATTCTGATCTCAGCCTTTTCATTCCACTTTTGCACCTCAGTTTCTCTATTAGAAAGCTAAATATGCAGTATTATCCACCAGGCAAGAGGTGCCCAGAAGAAATGGACTTGAAGTGGCTACAGCTTTTGGTAGTTTGTGACAGCCCAGAGTGTTCGCCTGCACAGCTGAGGAGCAGTAGGTCATGACCTTGTCTTTAACTTCCCTTCGGGCTTTGTTAGGGAAGGTACAACAGAGGAGAAGTTTTGGCATTTTGCCCCAAGAAGAATTTTGATCAAGGATAAACATATTCCAAGATGCCGTGAAGCTGAAGTCACATGAATGCTAAGTGATTTCTTGGCATCAAAAATCAATCTCTTTCATGTCAGTCCTAAAAAAAAAATAAACACTTTTACCTCCTTCAGTACTGGGAATAGCCAGGTTGGCTTCAGCTATTACAGCAAAAGCTTTTAAAATAATTACTTCTAGAATACTATAATATTAATGATTAGCTTTGTGTTAAAATTGAAGAGATAAGTAGTTAAATACTAGGAATAATAAACCTTGGAAGTGTCATTGTGTAATAAGTTTGCCCTTTACAAGTATCATTTTTCAATGATTTTGCTCGTGGTGAATCGTTCAGAAAAAATTGAATCCCTCACTAAGTAATCCTTTTTATACAATTTAGGTGAATTCTTAAAATGATCTTTGATTTTCATACATTATAGTCAGATCCTTCAAAACAACAGATTTTTTAAAAAGTAATTACACTCATTTATGGAGTACTTTCTGTGTGCTGGGCACTTGCACACACTTATTAACTGCAAACAGTCCTATGTAGTGGAAGTGATTGTCACTCCATCTTAGAGATGAAAAAACTGAGGCTTAGAGCAGTTAAGTAATTGGTCAAATGAACACAGCATGTAAATGGCAGGCCTGAGATTCAAAGCTGGTCTGCCAACTCAGGAACCGAAGTGTGTAACTGGTAACTGGTTGAGAGCTAGAGATGTCTGTTATAACAAGGCTTATTACTGCAGGAGTCTGGGTTTACTACAGGTCAGATCAACCCCTGCAACATCAGAGGTGTGTGTCCTAAAAGTGTGTGTGCACATGCATGTCTGTAAAAACATGAAAGGTAAGTGGGGTGAGGTAAGAAGAATGGGAATCTGGTAGCCTTAGAAAGTATACCTCTTTTGGAAGAAGCTCTCTCACAGTGACTGGCTTCTGCCTGGGCACAGATGGACCTGTAGAGGTTGGAGGCAGCTGGCAGCTTCCCTCTGAAGAGGCTGGGGGACTGGAGGCCCCTGGGAAGAGCATACCTGTAGGTTGGGAATTAAATTAGGGTAAGGGAATTGAAAATTGAAAATTCTGTTTGGTGGCTCAGAACTTAAACTTTACTCCACTGCTTCCTGCTCTTTTTTCCCTTTTCAAACACACACACACACGCGCGCGCGTGCACGCACACTTGAGAGTTAATTGCAGACACACAAAAACTTCACCCCTTCAGCATATGTCTCCTAAAAGCAAAGTCATTCTCCTACCATCTCTTACAATGGTCACATCCAGGAGTTCAACACTGATCGCTGATAAAGGACTGTTATCCAATATACAGTCTAAATTGAAATTTCCCAATTGTCCCAATAATGTTCTTTATAGAATCTGTAAAAAAATTCTGATCAGGATCCAGTCAAGGCTTGTGCATTGCATTCATTGTCAGGTCTCCTTAGCATCCTTTCATCTGGAACGGTTCCTCAACATTTCCTCCGCCACCCCATTCTTTATGTCATTGATGCTTTTGAAGTGTCCAAGTGAGTTGTTTTGCAGAGTGTCTCTCAATTTGGCTTCCGTTGACTGTTTTCTAATGATTAAATTCACAAGACCTAGTTGATAAAGTCAAGTGTCTCAACTGGTATTTTTTATATTACATTCATGTATTACCTATATATACATGCAAGTATCAATATATAAATATTATATTATGAAAGTCATATAATCACATGACTGGAGAATTTAAATGGCTTTAAAAAGTACACAATAACAAATGAAGTTCCCCTGGCCCAGTCCCTTTCCCTAAGAGAATACTGTTGACAAGTTTCTGTTTCTATCCTGAAAAACATGTATGTGTACACCGTCATATGTGTGTTCATGTTTGTATGTGCCTTTTTATTTACACAAAAGGAGTCGTGCAATCAAAGACTGAGATCCTTGAACCACCTTTGTGTTTCAGTGACAGAAAATTCCAGGGTGAAGTGAATCCTTCGATTGTTCCTGGTTTGAAGAGAACCTCCATGGGACTGCTTTCCAGCCCCTGTGTGAGAAGCCCCGGTGGGCTTGCACCGAGACGGCAACATTTTGATGTTTAATACAGACCAAGGTCAGTGTACACAGTAGTTGCCCACCTAATCAAGTCGTTCCCTTATGGGGTTGATTGGGAAAAATTGGTGGTTGATTAGTTCAGGGAAGCTTTTAACAAGGCTGAGCTCACAGGAATGAAGCCTCTGCTAAAGATGATGTTTAGCATAGCTTTTTTTTTTTTTTTAAAGGATTCAGATATGCTCCCTGGAAGGGGTGTTTTCATGTTTTAATTTATTATTTTATTTATTTTCCAGTTTTATTGAGATATAATTGACATACAGCACTGTATACGGTTAAGGTGTAGAGCCGAATGACTTGCCTTACACACACCATGCCATGGCAAGTTTAGTGAACATCCGTCATCTCATATACATACAGAATTGGAGAAATAGAAAGGAAGTTTCTTCCTTGTGGTAAGAGTTCTTAGGATTTACTCTCTTAACAACTTTCATATATAACATACAGCAGTGTTAATTATGCTTACCAGGTTGTACATTACATCCTCAATACTTACTTATTTTATAACTGGAATTTTGTACCTTTGATCACCTTAATCCAATTCTCCCTCCCCCTACCCCCTGCCTCTGGTAACCATAAATCTGATTTCTTTTTCTATGAGTTTGTTTTTGACATATGATTGACCTATAACACTGTGTTGGTTCCTGGTGCCCAAAACAGTGATTTGATATTTCTATACATCACAACCTAATCGCCACGGTAAGTCTAGGTACCATCTGTCACCAGGATGTCTTCTTCTTTGTTTGTTTAAGTCAGGCTATGTTTTAAAAAATGTGGTAAAATCCACATAACATTTACCATCAATGATATTTAGTACATTCACAAGGTAGTGCAACCATCCTACTACCTAGTTCCTAGACGTTTTCATCACCCCGAAGGAAGCCTGTCCTCACTAGCAGTCACTCGCTCTTTCCCTCTCTCCGCTGTCCCTGGTAACCCTGCGTCTGCTGTCTGGCTCTGTGGATGTGCCCATTCTGGGCATTTCACACAGGTGCAGTCACACAGTGTATAGTCTTTCAAGGTTTCTTTCACTTAGTGTGATGTTTCCAAGCTCCATCCATGTTGTTATGTGTGTCAGTACTTCATTCCTTTTTAGGACTGGATAGCATTCGTTGTATGGATGACTGTATTTTACAAATTCATATATCAGTTGATGGCCTGTTTTTAAATATCACTGTAAACTTTGGATTGAAGGGACCCTTATGTGTGGGACTTTTACACACTGTAAAAACCATGTGCTATGCTGCTGATCTTCTTAGGTCAGGAGTTTAATACGCCAAGTAAATTGTTTTAAAATTCATCAGGTCCCTGCCAACTAACAGCTGATAGTCTCTGAGAGGTAAAAAGCTAGAAGGACTTCTTGACCAGAAATAGAGGCTTTTAGTGTTTGTGACAACCGTACCTGCCTTTTCCCCCCACCAACCCTTTTATTGCAGCCCCTGTTGGGTGGCAGGCCCTGAGACCGCTGAGCTACTCACATAATTGCCCCAATCATGAGTCAGATGGAACTGAGCAGTCATTCCTTGCAGGGTGGTTTAGGGATGGGGCAGCCACAAGCACCTCGGTTGATGCCAGCTCCCTAGTCACCACCGACAACTGCTTCCCTTGCTTCTTGTCTGTTCATCACATGAAAAACCCCAGGACACATCCTCCCTTTAAACAAAAGATTTCCGATTTTCTGCTGTTAATAACATCCCGCCTGCTGTTTGCTCCAACCAGAATCTATACTGCAATCGCGCGCCCGCGTGTGTGTGCGTGTGTGTGTGTGTGCGTGTGCGTGTGCGTGTGTGTGTGTGTGTCTGTGTCTAGGATCACCTAGACAGGGATTAGCAAGAAACTCCTTAGGAATTCATTTGATGGCTAATGATGGAAAATCCCAGGATTTAAAAGGACCAGCAAAAAAAAAAAGAAAATGCCTGACTTGCTTTCCATACAGATGCAAAATCTCCACCTTCCCTATAATTAAAATCTGGAGATCCACAGAGGGTAAGGAGAGTAGGAAACATGGGGCCCTGAGAGCAGGAAAAGAACATCAAATTGCTGACCCCTGGGCAGCACCGAGCATTGTTTAAGAGGTGAGATCTGATGAGGAATAGCCGATTTCCCCTCTCCCCCTCCCAGTTTCTCTCAGCCTTTTCCATACTTAGCATTTTAAAGACTCCAGCAAGAAAGGGCATCCTGCCAGGAGCAAACCCGCATCCTGAAGGACGGCTCCAAGGCCTGCTTCCATGCTTCCTAAGGTGCTGATCCCGCCGCTTCACAGGGAGTCCTTCTCCCCCAGCCCTGAGGCCTCCTCACCCACCCCCGTTTCTCTCTTCTATCCGCCCCTTCTTTTCTTTTCAAGCCCCTCTCAGAATCCTGACAGTCACATCCCTCCCTGGTTATGGTCTTGCCCCAGAGGTCGGGCTTGCTTTCTTCATGGGCCACAGCTGCCCATGACCGAAACACCAAGCCCCTGTCAGCTGTCCTTCTAAGGCCTCTCCGCCTGGGCCAGCCAGTGCAGCAGGAGGGAAGTATTTTGCTGATCACGTAACTTCAGCTTTGAAGGCGCTGGCACATTGAAAACAAACACAACAGGCTTTCCTACAGCATGTTTTGAGATCCACTTGGGAATTTGGGTGGGGTTGGAAGAAACCAAGTGTCTGGCCTATCCCAGGGGCTATTAGTCACCCAAATTATGTTCAGGATTTTAAAAATATTAGACAAGTTTGTACATGGTAGAAACTCTCAGAATGGCCACTCCTCGTCGAAGCTTGAGGTTTTGAAATTCTGATCTGCCTTCTCAAAGAATTTGTTTTTCCAAAGTAAAAAGACCAATGGAGAAGGATCCTGGGTACTTACAGAATATAACCTTACCAAAGGGTATTAATAGTTAAAAAAAAAAAAAAAAGGAAGAGGGGCATGAAAAGGTAGGTATGGATGAAATAGGTACAAACCCCAGAGGTGCTCTCTGCGCTAAACCTGTGCCATCTGCGGCTGGGCTGCTGAGTGCTACCCTGGTCCCTGCACGTCAGGAGAGACTGAGAAAAATTGCGGAAACAGGGTAAACACTGAGACCAAAGGGGCTTCAGGATGTACAAAAGCCACTGTATTATTACCATCTCGGGCTCTTAAAAGCTTGGGCCTCTTCGTGGAATAGCTCAAAGGCCTCATTAGAGGGCTGGGGAGCAAGTCAGAGATGCCTTAAGGGCCCAGCAAGGTGTTTGGTCACCAGATTCCAAAGTCTCAAAAACAAGGAAGTCCTGATGGGACTAGCTTTAGCCAGTTAAAGGACGTTTCTGCATAAGGGACTACTAAAATGTAAAGGAATTATCCCAAATAATTTTCAGGTTGTAAAAGGAAAACATCCAACCATGGGTGATAGATCTCTCTCCTCTAAGGATGAGAGTATAAGGAAAAGTGGCTGTTATATTTAAAAACACACAAAAAAGCCTACATCCTCTGAAGTTAGCATTGAGAAATGACTTTGGGCATTGACCCCACCCTGCAACTAATGCTTACATTCCTCTAGAGGCGTCCAGTATGGAAACCACTGGCCACATGTGGCTATTAAACATTTGAAATTTATATTTATCAATTATTCCCAATTATTCTTAAAGGAAGTTTTTTAAAAAAAGAAACATAGGTAGTTTAATTTGAGATGCATATGAAATATACACTGGATTTCAAAGACAGCATGAAAAAAAGAGTGTACAATATCTCATCAGTAATTTTTTCATATGGCTATATTAAGGTGATAATATTTTAGATACACTGGGCCGAATGAAATGTATTAAGATTAACTTCACCTTTTACTTATTTTACTGTGGCTACTAGAAAATGTAAACATTACGTGTGTGGCTTACAATTGTGGCTCACATTCTGTTTTGGCTGGAGAGCCTTGCTTTAGAGTCCTCTGCTAATAATCATGGTCGTGATCATGCTTAACAGGGACGCTCCCGCTCCATTCGCGCTGGCCCGAGCACGTACAGGGCTGACCTGTGGCATGGCTGCGATGTGCCAAAGTCAACGTACCGGAGGTCAGGGCACACCACCAGAGCAGAAACACAGACAATCTTATGGATGAAATAAGGTTTTTAAGCCTGCCTTTCTGAAGCTGCTATAATTGAGACCCGACCTGAGGGCTTCTAATAATAGTAGGTATCTAATAGTAGTGTTGGGTTCATTTGTTTAAGGCACTTAGAACAGCTCCCACAAAAAATGCTTGAAAAACATTCGCTATTATTCACCCTTTTCTTGTGTGAAACTGAACTTCTTTAAATAAATGGGTTTCCCTGACACCGATAAGTTTTGGACATGGTCTGTGGTTCCCTGTGCCACTCTCTCAGTGTCTGGGACGGATTTGATTTCGGGGGCATTTACTGAAGTGCTGGATGTAGTTTCCCCGCCTTCGTCCCCCAGCATCCTGCCTGGGCTCCTTGTTTCTTTTTGCTCTGGACATCTTGGTCACGGTGTCTGTTATGCTTTGGATCTGCCACACCACTGCAGCCCCTGCTTATTCACGTTTAATCGTGGTAACTTACAAAGGAATTTGGTTTTGAGCTAGCTGCTAGTCACTAGGTAATGTGGATCTCAAGCTGTTCGGCTGCTGTTTGGATCATCTAAATCAGTGGCTCTGAGCAAGGGGAAAACTTCAACACTGCTTGGGCGCATTTTCAAAGGACATATTCTTGGGGCCCATTCTTAGAAATTCTGGTTTAGTGGGTCTGAGATGGGGCCTTGGCATTTGTGCTTTTAAAAAGCTCCCAAAGTGATTCAGCTGAATACTCCTGATTGAGAACCACTAGCTAGATAGTAGCAGGAACATTCTCCTACTGTCAGTTTGGGTGTTAACTAATTAATTTATTTGATGTCAAGATTAGATGGCTGATGTTTTAGTTCACATTTCACAGTTATCCGTTTGTAGACAAACATGTGTCTGTGTCTGCGTGTGTGTGCGCATATGCTTTTTGTATTGAACATTCTCAGTGTAGTTGTCTGGCACAGAGCAAGTTCTGATGAAACGATTGCTGAATTGATGACTACGCATATTGATACATATTTGTAGAGAAAATATCTTTAAAATGTGTTTCATGAAATGTTTTTTGAGGTATCTTTAACATATCTTTGAAAATGTGCTGAAGGTTTCCATCAAGTTCCTTGTGCTTTACATAAATGAGAAATAAGCTTCAAAAGAATCTGGCAGGTGGCCCTGTGGAGAAGGCCGACTTCAGAACTGTCTCTGCACAGAAGCCGTGGAAGGCGTCGCTCGGTTGTTTTTGAACACAGGAGGGGTGCAGCGGCAGGAGGGGCCTTTGTAGACACCCAGCTTCACACTGCTGCAGTTACTTGCTGCTTCCTGTCTAAAGAAGGCAGCACAATAGACTGAGACTGTCTGCTGTTTGCACCCTCACGGGCGGTGTTGAAGATGATGGAGATTCAAGAGGCAAAGCCGATGTCAGGTGTGCCCCCGGGAGCCTGGTCTACGGGAAACCATTGGCTCCAGGAATGATGTTCACAGGGCAGCTGACCCCGTGGGGCTCCCCAGGCAGGGCTGCACCTGTGACTGCAAACGCAGCTGTTGGCCTCTTCACCGGCTCACTTCCCCTGCCCTGGAGACCTCCAACCCCGGATGTTCCTTGGTGGTTAGGTCTCATGTTTCCTCAGGCCCCTCTGTGCTACCCCTGCACCCCACCCACCCTCCCATTTCTTAGATTTTTAGAGAAGAAACAACCCACAAACCTATCTAAAAACAATTCAACTGATGCGGAATTCTAAAAATGACTGAAGAATAACATTTATGGGGTCTGATTCTGGGTCCAAAGCTGTGCTCTCAAGGGCCCTGTGGGGAATCCACGCCCACATAGGTTGGCTAGTTGCATCTATTTGTTCACATTAGATGGTGGTTTTAGTTTGTTTTTAATTTAGCAAGAATTTGTTGAGTGGCATTCCACTTTCACCAGCCCTTTGTCAGAGAAGGGAGAAGGGCCATGTTCTCAAATTGTTGGTCCCTCTCTTGGATAAAATTCCTGTTGCCCTGTTCCCTTTCTTCCCTGCTCAGGCATAACCCCCCACTCCTCGAGCCCCCGGGAGCCTTTGCAACTGCAGGGAAAGGAGGAGCTCAGATCAGTTTGAGCGGGAGGGCAGCAGAGGCAGAAAGAGAGAAGAACCCTGGCGTGCGGACTTTCCACCAGTGACATTGCTCCGCCAGTCCCACCCAGGCCGTACTGTCAGCGACGGCAGGTCAGTGCAAACAATCCAAGAAACTATGGGCTGCCCCAGCTACTGCTGCCACCTTTCCCTGCTGGGAATGGAGCATCTCTAAGCATCGATGAAAACAGCTGGTCTCAGAGTCAGCATTTGAAGAGGAGCAAGCAAAGAAGTCTTTACAGATTCAAAAATATTGAGAACCTAAACTTACAGATGGGACACTGGGGCTTTCTTCCTAGTTAGTGCTGGGTGTTGTCCATGTAGGAAGGATAATTACCAACACATGCTTGCTGGGTATCTGCTCTGAGCAGGTACTGTGCTGGCTGCTGAGGTTACACTGGTGAGCAGGAGTCCTACTTCACAGAGCTGAGAGCAGTGATCTCCAAATTTTAGTCATTGCACCTCCCTCTAGGGAAAAAAATCGAGCCTCTCTATGCTGTTTTTATGTTTGTATAACTTATGTAATGTGTTACTTATTATGTACATCCTAAAAATAGATTATGTACATTATAAGATAGAAATACAAAATGAAATAATTAGGATGAGATGTATACATACATATACAGATAAATACTAATATTTTCTTCTCTCTTTCCAGTGGTATATTTTGTACAACTTCTGGGGACGGGCAGGCACCCACTTGTGGAGACCACAGGTGGGAATAAGAGTATGATCTGGAGTCCGGATTTCCTGGCCTCAGATTCTCCATTTATAAAATGGGTGTTATAGTAATACCTTCCCCAGAGTTGCAGGAAGATTAAATGAACTAATCCATGCCAAGTGCTTAGAAGGCTTCCTGGTATTTGGAAAGAACTCAATAAATGTTAGTTGTTATTATAATTTATACAGTCTGTTTGGGAAGAAAAACATTAATTAACCAACTCAGTACTTAATTTCAATTGTGATAAGTGCCACGAAGAGAAAGCACGGGAAGCCAGTAGGCTGTGTATGAGGAGGACTTAACCTAGTCAGTTCTGAGGAGGCAGCCAGCGTTCGAGCAGGGACAGAGCATTCCCAGCTGAGGGGGCAGCCGCGCGGAGGCCTCAGGAGGAGCTTAACCCACTGGAGGAGGGCGACAGCAGTCCTGTGAGGAGGGGGACGCCCTCCGGGAGAAGCAGGCTGCTTGGAGATCGTGGAGGGCTCCATGGGAATTGTGCTGCTTGAGGATCTTTGTCACAAACAACAGCACCTGCTCACCATAGTTTAAGCAAGAAGAGGACTTTATTAAAGGCTATTAAGACACTCAAGATCTCCAGGAGGGCCAGAGAGTCCGTCTTGGAGGTCAGGAAGCTGGAAGGATGCTCAGATCAGCCACATCTCCAGTTGAATCAGCAGAGGACCACTGTGTCTTCCTCCAGGTCTAGACACCAAGGCACAGCTCACACCACTGTTGCCCCTGAAAGCGGGACACTCACTGCCACCCTTTCTAGGAAATGGATTCTGCAAGATTGGCCTCCTCCTGTGGCTCGTTTCCAGATGAAGCTTTGTGTAAGGACATCTGACTGGCAGAGTTGGATCATGTGGGTGAGGCCTAGCTGCAAGGGAAGCAGGAAAAGTGAACTTTTGGTCTACTGAGAGGAGGTGAGCACTCCTGAGGTGGGAGATTCCTTGGATGTAGAAACAATGTCAAGGATTTTGGACTTACCTGCTCTCATATCTCCAGGTGTTTGCTTTACTGTGGTCATAGGATTGGAGAGAGGCAGAGATTCAATATTCTTTGCAGAAATGGAAGAGAAAAAACAAGCCCCAAACTCCAAAGCCAACCATTTAAAAATGGAAAAATTGCTGCTTCCTGAAAATTTTGTCCCTTTATTTGCAAATTTTAACAAACCCTTTTCAAGGGGATGGTGTTGAAGGAGCTAATGCTTGAGTCTGGATATGTGTGTGACCAACGCTGAGCAAACATCCCTCTTCCAAGGGTATGCCATTCCAGACAGTTTTTCTCAAGCCAGGTGTAGGTCTTTTCTCTCAAAGTTGACAGTTTTTCTCAAGCCAGTTGTAGGTCTTTTCTCTCAAAGGTACAAACTGGAAAGGCCTGACTCAGATGCCCAAACCAGGTTTTTCTGTGGGGTGGTGGGTCAAGGACTGGAAGACCTGCAAAGACAGAAGTGTGAGAGGAAAGTGGTTTATATGTCAGAGGAAGATGGATCAGGGAGGCAAGACAAAGGTTGAACAAGAGAAGCTACTTTCTTAAGAAAAGCTGCTTTTTTGGGGAAAGTAACCCTTTATGATATTATAATTTTTGTTGATTCAGGAAGCTGGTTGGTTGGCAGAGCTTTTTTATATTAACAGAAAGAAATTACTGCTTTAGTTCAAGTAATAAATAATGCATTTCTAAACACAAGGCAAATATATCAAAAATAGCTGTAGGGAAGATGGTCAAATTGAAACTAGGGTAGGATGATTTCTGTGCAGCTCAGTATTTTCTGTTCAGTAGTCTGATTTAGGGCCAAAAAGAGAATTCTTGCTAAATTGTATTATTCAAAATAAAATGGTCCAGTACTTTAAAAGTGGAAGGTTGGTTAACACCTCTAGTATTATAATACAAACCATTTTAAAGAAGTAAATCTTGTCATTATTTTAATGATTTAATAATAATCAGAAATTCTTAACTGATTATTTAACAAGCTAAAAACATTACAAACCGGTTAAATGTGATAAACCTTTTCTTCATCACATACATACACACATGTCATTTCTTTTTAAAGAGTGCTCTTGTGGTCAAAAAAAGAAAAATTTGACCGTGATTTTTGGTGTGAGCATCTTCCTAAGACCTTCCTAACTTCTGTTTCTGTGAGTGTCTCTTAAAACAGTGGTTCTTAATTGTGTAGGGGGTAGGGTCCCTTCAGTATCTGATGAAAGCTATGGACTCTTTCCCTGAAGAAATGCAGTCTCGCCTTACTCCTGAGACAGATTGGTGTGTAATTTCAAGGAGGTTCAAGGACCCCAAGTTAAACTCCTGCTTTAAACCTTGGCTTTCTTCCTCTAAATCATGGGGAAGGGAGCCAGGAAGCTCAGGCTGGTGGTCAGCGATGATGTTCTTGATGATGGACTATCCTAAATGTGGCAAGGGCAGTCGGCCTCGTATGCAGTCCCCTGAAATACTGGACTGGGTGGTGCTGGCTTAATGGCTAAGAGGAGCTTTGCACCAGGAACGAATCAATTGGTTTTGATTAACTGCAACAGGCTAGGTAGAATGGAAGTGAAAATGACCACAGCACTGCTGTCCCTGGCTATTCAGGACTTCACCTCCATAAACAAAACAAAGTCTACTGGCACCAACACTATGCCTTCCTCCCAGGAATCCTGCGGTGTTAGTACTTTTGAATACTGCATTCTTGTTAACTTCTTCTTCTTTTTTTTTTTTTTTTTGATTGAAGTACAGTCAGTTACAATGTGTCAATTTCTGGTCATGCATATACATACATATATTTGTTTTCATATTCTTTTTCATTGAAGGTTATTACAAGATATTGAACATAGTTCCCTGTGCTATACAGAAGAAACTTTAAAAAAATCTATTTTTATATATAGTGGCTAAAATTTGTAAATCTCAAACTCCCAAATTTATCCCTTCCCACCCCTTTCCCTGATAACCATAAGAATGTTTACTATGTCTGTGAGTCTGTTTCTGTTTTGTAGATGAGTTCATAGTGTCCTTTTTTCATCTCTCTCTCTCTCTCTTTTTCTTTTTTTTTAGATTCCACATATGAGTGATATTGTATGGTATTTTTCTTTCTTTTTCTGGCTTAGTTCACTAAGTATGATGATCTCCAGGTCCATCCATGTTGCTGTAAATGACATTATTTTATTCTTTTTTATGGCTGAGTAGTATTCTAGTGTGTGTGTGTGTGTGTGTGTGTGTGTGTGTGTATGTGTGTATCTTTATCTATATCTTTATCTATATCTATATTTATCTCACAACTTCTTTATCCAGTCATCTGTTGATGGACATTTAGGCTGTTTCCATGTCTTGGCTATTGTAAATATTGCTGCTATGAACAATAGGGTGCATGTATCTTTTTGAATTAGAGTTTCCTCTGGATATATGCCCAGAAGTGGGATTACTGGATCATAGGGTAAGTCTATTTTTAGTCTTTTGACAAATTTCCATACTGTTTTCCGTAATGGCTGCACCAAATTACATTTCCACCAACAATGTAGGAGGGTTCCCTTTTCTCTATAGCCTCTCCAACATTTATAATGGCCATTCTGACTGGTGTGAGGTGATACCTCATTGTAGTTTTGGTTTGCATTTCTCTGATATTGAGCATTTTTTCATTTGCCTGTTGGTCATTTGTATGTCTTCATTGGAGAATTACTTGTTTAGATCTTGCCCATTTTTGGATTTTTTAAAAAATTATTATTAAGCTGTATAAGCTGTTTGCATATCCTGGAGATTAAGCCCTTGTCAGTTGCATCATTTGAAAATATTTTTTCCCATTCTGTAGGTTGTATTTTTGTTTTGTTTATAGATTCCTTTGCTGTGCAAAAGCTTGTAAGTTTAATTAAGTCCCATTTGTTTATTTTTGCTTTTATTTCTATTGCCTGGGTAGACTGCCCCAGGAGAACATTGCTAAGATTTATGTCAGGTAATGTTTTGCCTATGTTTTCTTCCAGGAGGTTTAGGGTGTCTTGTCTTATGTTTAAGTCTTTAAGCCATTTTAAGTTTATTTTTGTGTATGGTTTGAGGGAGTGTTCTAACTTCATTGATTTACATGCAGCTGTCCAGCTAGGAAGGGGACTTTAATGTCTTAACCCAAAAGGGTGTCTTCTCTAACAGGCCTGGTTGTGGGAGCAGGGGCTAGGAGCAGAGTCTGGGGACAAATCCTTTGTCGAATTCCTAAAACTTCTAAACAGAATGCAAAGACTTTTAGTTGCATAATTACACATAAGGGTGAAATGAAATACGTCTTGGACAGTTAACAGGAAATACAGATTTGTATAAGGGGGAAGTAGCTAATAGCAGTTCTTTCCCAAGGAGACTGTGGTTCAGGATGGTGGCAAGATTTTAGGAATTAGAGTAAAAAATCTTGCTCTAATCTGGACTCTGCATCTTACTCAGTTGGGTTAGAGAAGCTTTGAGGCTCCTCAAAAAGTTACCCCACCCAAGCACACACAGGCCTCATTTTGTGGCTTCAAGATATGAATGTTGTGGGTAAAACCGTGACAACAGAATTAACTCTGTTTAGTTTTGGACAAATCTTTCAACTTCCTGAGCCCAGTTTCCTCATCTGGAAAAGGAATGTGCTGATACCTGCCTCACGGTGTTGCTACGTGGAATTACACAAAATAATACACTTAAGTATTTCATCAATTCTGAGGCACATATTTATCCTCCCTTACAAATTAAAAAGTTCTCTGAAATTGGGATGGCGTCCAGGAATGGGTCCAGGTTTTATGGGGCTGAAACATATTATTTGGGGATCTTTTTAAAAAAGATAATGTAACATGATGCATGCAAAATTAGGTAAGAATGTGAATGCTTAGATGAAGAAGAATCACAACAAATTATACATTTTAAAAAGCTGACATAAATCACAAACACCATAAAATCCACAAAAGCACCATGATATTTTTAATGTGTTTATCTGACACATTTCTGTAATACTTCTTTGTCCTGCTTTTTTTTTTTTTTTTTTGGCTGTGTAATAGTGATTTTATGTCATTTTCTATAGAGAGAATAGGTAGGCAATTCAGTCTTCCTTCTCCATGGTTGATGGAGAATATTTTTTACTATAGATAATTTAGAGAAGTGTTTTCCAGCGTCACCATTTGTTTTACGTAACATCAGATAAATTTTTAGAATTGCTGTCAAATTTGGGAAAACTGCTGTAAAGTTTCTTTCATATGTGAGCTGTCAGATTTGGAAGCATTTTCCACAGACTAGCTTTTGGCTTCGTATACTTGAAACCATGTTTTTTCCCACCGCTCATGCCATATACTTCTGGTGAGCATGGTGGGACATGTTGATATTTGATATAGCCTGGAGCCCTGCACCTGAGGGTCTCACTGCCAGGAGAGCTGGCTTGGTGGAGGGTAGAAGAGGTGGAAGTCGTTGCTGCACCAGGATGACCAGCAATGACTTAGTTGCATGAATGTGGCTGTGACCACATACGCACATCCCTCTGAACCCAGACTAAATGTATCCCCAGCTCAACTTCCCCTTTAGGAAGATCCCCATATTGCCCTTTGCCACTCCAGTGCCACCCAACACAAGGGGAAGTGTGACAGAGGGGAAGTCAGAGTGGAAAGATACAGTGGGCTGATTGCAGTTAAAATATCTTTTGCAAATTTTACAAAAATATATGGCCATGTGAACATACTGCTGGGGGCCCTCTGGGAACCTTGGGAGGGTGAGTGCAAGTGCGGGGCCTTGAGGCTTATTAAGTTCCCTTAGCTTCACAATAAATGCACCTTGGATGGCATCCTGCAGTTAATTGGTAGTGATTTTGCTTTCCTGGTGACACATAAAATAATGGGTGTGTTACAGTTGGTGGCAACTTAGATTCTATGTAGCACGTGAAGCATCCCACACAGTGCCTGCACAGCCAGGAGCTCAGTAAGTGTTCCTGCCTTCCTACTCTTCGTGAAATCCCCCAAAACAGAGCTCCATCAATGGCAGGGAGCTCTGCCCTTCAAGTACATTAGTGTAGAATCAGCTTTGTTTAAGCTGATACACCATTAGTTTGCCTATAAAATTTTAAATTGCAGTTTTTGACGTCATGGATCTTAGTTCAAAGTCAATAAAGAATGATTGATGGGTAACCAGCCAGTGCCTGGGGACAGAAGATGTCCTATTGCTTTCTCAGTGGTCGATAATAATGTACTCACTCCAGCCACTCACTAACCAGGCAAGCCCATCACTAAGAAATGGGGAAAATGGCTACAATGTATTAGACACTTGACTTGTGCAGAGTAAAGGAGAATTTTCCCCCAATCAGCCCTGACGCTGCTCCTCCACTTTCCTGAAGGGCATGTGCAAGACAATCTGAGCTCAAACCCAGAGTCAGGACACAATGAAAGCTCTTGTACTTTGTTTTCCTTTCCACTTCCTCTTCATTGTCTCTTTCACTCTTTCCTTTCCTCCACATTGCCTACAGGTTCTAGATTGCTTTCTTGTTGTCAACTTCCTGCAGAAAGAAAAAAGTTTCCATTTTTCATTGTGTGTTAGTGCTCTTTGGTATCCTATCCGATTTCCACCCCTCAAAAGTGTCTCTGTGCAAAGGATTAAGACAGGTAGTGCTGACACAGAAGGGGTCTGGGAAGCCCGTTTCTGAGTCAGTTAAACGGCGTATGAACTTTTTTTCGCTGGCACCAGTTTAAATTTGCTGTCATTCTGAGGCTGCCTGCACGTTTTGTGTGCAGCTGTGTGTTAGTGCTGCTCTTAAACACGGCAAGCCCGTCTGCCCCACACCACGGGTCCAGCTGTATTTCAGAGCTGCTTTAATTATGACAGTGTTATTTCATCAGCTGTAGGGATTGTGAGTAATTACGATTCATTCTAGAGTGAACAAAGAATTTACCGGGATACAGGGATATAATAAAAAAAAAAAAGCCTCTTTCAATTTCTGACAAGGAGCTTGGTGTGTCTGTAATCTGATTTTATAACAATTGTTTTCCTTAAAGTAATTTGGATGCTACATTAGTTGTAATTATTATGATTTCCTGTTTAGAACCTAGATACTTTCTTGATATGTCCCCTACAGTGTATTTCTGGAAATGACTTCAACCGATTACATTAGCCCTTATTCCCTTGGTTTCAGTGTGGTTCACATGACCAGAACCAGGCTGTCTGAGTGTGCAGCCCAGATGTTGTGAGGCAGTGGGTAGACATTTAAAATTACCCTAAGGTGCTGTGTGATCTGAAGGGACTCTAAGTGGAGGAATGTGACAAGCTGAGGGTTCTGATGGGGGGTTGGGGGTTTGACGTCTGAAATGTCTTGGTCAACTGTCCTTTTAGGGATGATGTTGATGACTATTGCATCTGGTACCAAGCCTACTTCCGGTGTTTGACTAAGGAAGGTGACAGTAATGACAACAATAATGAAATTTACCTTCAAAAAATTTCCCCTTAAATGTCATAGATGTAGCAGTTTAGGACAAATCTGAAAAAAAATCCTTACAATCTTCTTATGTTACTACTTTTATGAATAAGAATGCTTTATCACTTATGAAGACCTTTTCATATTGTGTGGCAGATATCATTGCTCCCATTTTGCAGGTGTCTAAACTGAGGTACACAGAGGTCCAGGCATGTATTCAGTGTGCTTAGAGTAAGCAGGGGAGATGGGACTTGAACCCCAATTTCCTGTTTCCGCTGTCTCCCCGAGTAATGTCATACCCCATGCAGCAGTGGTGCCAGGAGTTCATGGGAAACTGACAGGGGTCTTCAGTGCCCTCTGGGGACCCTCTGCACTCTGAATCTGCCAGGGGAGCAAGACACTCCAAGACTGTCCCTAAGGGGTGTGTGCCCTCTCCCTGTACACAATGGCTGTCAGAAGACTGAGGACACTCTGCATGAGAGGGATTTTTATAACATCTGCCCTGACCCACTGAAAGATCTGGAAGCATTGTCCAGCTACACAGGGCTGGCTGGATTTAACACATTTAGCATGGAGAAAACACATTCTTCTCCAGAGTCATTTTCAGCCATTATCCATATGTCTACATTTAAAAAAGGAGAGAAAAAGAAGGCAACCCTACCTTGAACCAAATGAAGGTGTTCGTGTGTGCATGTTTCTCCTTTTCCCCTTTTGAGGTCATTTTGGCCATGTACCATCAGAAACTGCAGACAGGAGGCGCTATTCTGTACTGTCTTGTCTTCCTGATACACAGGAGAAAGGCACTATGGGCCTCTCGCAAAAAGATTCAGCCTAGAAGAGTGCAGAGCGACTGGGAACAAGATACTCAGAAAGCAGAGACCTTTTAAACCTCATTTGGTAAAACCAAATGCTTCAGCTACTTCCCTGCCCCCACTGGGTAGCGAGACACAAGAGCAGGGAGAAATTTCACCCAGAAAGTAGTAGTTGTTTATGGCACAGACGATAGCCACCAGGTTGAATTTCCCCTCCGTTCTGTAAGAGCATGCAACTTGAAACCACTTTAATGAAATACCTCCTGGATTTCAATGGCCAATGACCCTGGACCAGAAAGCCCGGAACTGCCACGGGTGGTAAGGATGTGGTGGACAGGGGGCTGGGAACCCAGAGCTGCAATGACTGCGGGCCAGAGAGCCGTTCTTTACTGATCCTGCAGCGGTGCTCTTAGGCCTGGGAGCATGGAGGCCTTGAGAAGGCCGGGGGCCCCCAGTGCCCCAGCTTCCCTTGGTGAGACTGTGCTCTGCTCTGGAAGCCCATCCACCTACGTTGTGGATTGCTTGGCGGGAGCTGTCTGGAAGCCCTTGTGTCAGGGCTGCTGGGGAGGCAGCATGAATCTTTTGGGATTTGAAGTCCAATAGTTTTGGATTAGGCAAGGCTAAGAGGTCTCCAGATAGAGTCAAGTCCAAGTTGTTCCCGTGTGGGCAAGAGATTCCTACTCTAGATGAGCAGAACCTTGCTCGCCTTATTCTGTGACCTCAGCAAATTAACTCTTTTTGAACTACCATTTCTTCAGCTGGAAAATGGAAGTGATAATAACAAACTCTGTAGAATTGCTGGGAAGATTGAACGAAATAAGTATGCCCTCTGTCCATCTCATGCATGTCTCATTTTGGCCATGAGGAAACATTACCTGCTCAGCTGGCTGAAGTTTGCCAGAGAACATGTTGTTACATTAACCTTTGTTAGAGAAAATTAGGGAGCAGAAGGTCAATCTCAAAATTTTCATCAATTCAGTTCATCTGATGTATATTTAAAGTGTCTTATATGCCAGGCACCGAGGACCCAGAAATGAATAAGGTGCTCTTAGTACCTTCTTGGTACCTTCTGATGCAGTGGATTTCAAGCCTTTTGACTATGACCAATGGTAGGAAATATCACAACACAGCACACACACACATACACACACTCACACACACAATATTTATATAAAAACTGGAACAAAAATTTCTTGAAACAATACTTGCCTTTGCATGCAAAGCATTCTGATATTTTTAATGCTGTTATTTCATTTAAAAAGTGCTGATGGTGACTCACTAAGTTGATTTGACCCTGCTTATAGATCCCAACCTCAAGTTTGAAAAATACTGCCTCTGACCTTCCCTATAACCAGGGCTGGCATGAGCCTTTGTGAAAAATGTAATAATCCAGGGAGGCGACCACTCAGAGGGGTCAGGAGCAGGCCTGGATCTTGATTATTCTAGGCCAGTCCTGAATTCCATCCCTTTAACCTTTGATTTTTGGTTTAGGGATGGACATGCGACACAGTTCTAGCCAATGAGACAGAAAGGGACAAGTTCAGTGGGGCTCCTGGGAATGGTTTTCCCTGCTCTGTGAGGAAGGGCATTCCTTTTTCTGACCATGGACACTGTTGTCTACACATGCTACCTGGACCTGGAGGAGGACCGTAGATAAATACAACAGCATGATATGTGAGCCCCAAACCTGGTCATCACAGAGCATGATGGAAAGGAAGAGCCTGAGTTCCTGATGACATTCCAGAGCCACTGGGTTAACCAACTTGAGAATTGCCCTACTTCTGGACTTGTTATATGTGATAATACCTTTTTTTCCTGATTGTTTCAGCTGTTTTTAGTTGGGTGTCTTTATTATTTACACCCCAAATGATACACTGGTTTACCCCTCTCTTTTTTAATTGAGGTATAGCTGATTTACAATATGTTTCAGGTGTACAATGTAGTGATGCACAGGTTTTAAAGATTATACTCCATTTATAGTTATTATAAAATATTGGCTGTACTCCCAGTGCTGTACAATACATCCTCATAGCTTATTTATTTTTTACATAATAGTTTGTACTTCTTAATCTCCTACTCCTATTTTGCCCCTCCTCACTGCTCTCTTCCCTCTGGTAACCACTAATTTGTTTTCTATATTTGTGAGTCTGTTTCTTTCTTGTCATATTCACTAGTTTGTTGCATTTTTTAGATTCCACGTGTAAGTGATATCATACAGTATTTGTCTTTCTCTGTCAGACTTATTTCACTAAGCATAAAACCCTCCAAGTCCATCCAAGTTGTTGCAAATGGCAAAATTTCATTCTTTTTTAAAATGGTTGAGTAGTATTCCATTGTACATGTACAACAAATCTTCTTTATCCAGTCATCTGTTGATGGACACTTAGGTTGCTTCCACATCCTGGCTATTGTATATAATGCTATGAACATTGGGTGCATGTATCCTTTCAAACTAGTGCTTTCCTTCTTTGAGTATATACCCAGGAATGGAATTGCTAGATCATATAGTAGTCCTATTTTTAGTTTTTTGAGGGACCTCCAAAATGTTTTCCACAGTGGCTGTACCAATTTACATTTCTACCAATAGTGTACAAGGGTTCCCTTTTTCCACTTTCTTGCCAACATTTGTTACTTATAGTCTTTTTGATGATAGCCGTCTGATAGCTGTGAGGTGAGGTTTTATTGTGGCTTTTATTTGTATTTCTCTGATGATTAACAATGCTGAGCATCTTTTTGTGTGCCTATTGGCCATTTGTATGTCTTGGGAAAATGTCTATTAAGGTCTTCTGCCCATTTTTTGATTGGGTTTCTTTTTTGATGCTAAGTTGTATGAGTTGTTTGTATATTTTGGATATTAACCCCTTATTGGTCATATATTTGCAAATATTTTCTCCCATTCAGTAGATTTTTTTTGTTTTGGTTTCCTTTGCTGTGCAAAAGCTTTTACGTTTAATTAGGTCTCATTTGTTTATTTTTGCTTTTATTTCCATTGCCTTAGGACACAGGTTCAAAAAATACTGCTGTGACTTATGTTTGAGTGTTCTCCCATGTTTTCTTGTAGGAGTTTTATGGTTTCAGGTCTTACATTTAGGTCTTTAATCCATTTTGAGTTTATTTTTGAGTGCTTTGATTTCATTCTTTTGCATGTAGCTTTCCACTTTTCCCAGCTACCTGTCTCTTGCATTTGGAGCATGTGCTATGAATTTTTAACTTTGAATCACTTGGAAACCAGCAGAATCAGATTAAGGCCACTTAATTGCTCTCCTTAGATATGGTGTTTAATTTCGTTCATATCATGTAAATGGACACTTCCGAATTGTAAACTGTGGAATGACTGAACTGATATTAAAATTTTAGTTAACCAATGCAACAAGTCATTCACCTATGTGATTTGGGGCAAATTACTTAACATCTCTTTGCCTCAGTTTCTTTGCGATGCTCTAGGATATTGTCTGAGTGAAATTCTACAGTGAAAGGAGTTTGCATTTAAGTGGCTGTCATGACTATTCATGGGGCCTTTATGTTTGAACAGAAAGTTTTATTTTGGAAGTTGGGAGTGGTGGTGGTGATGTCTTGGGACTTTATAGGATAGGGCTAGCAATCAGAGGATCTAGATTTAGATCCTGGCTCTATTTGGTGACTGTAAAAACCACATGGGTTATTACATCATTCCCTGTGTACAAAGCGGCCTTGAATATTCTCCAGGAACATCTGTTTCCCCTTCCATAAAAAGGAGATAATAGTCAGTACCTTATCTGTTGACTTTTCAAGGGGGTCAACAGATCAAATGAGAAATGAAGGCATATGGATAAAAGCAAAGCGCTTGGCCAGCCATTAATGGGTTACGCAGAAGATGTTGCTGCCTTGGTGATGTAAACCACAGTGTTCATGTAGCTTGTGAAATTCTGTGCTGAGTTTCTAACAAACTCTCAGAAACTACTTAGATCCCAATTTTATGCCAGAGAAATGACCATGCTCCTTGGCTGTGCCCCCAGGCTCTCCCTTTCCTCCATGCCTTCCTAGTTTCTAAAGGAGTAACTGCTTATGGCTGAATAATGGTCATAGTTCCCTGATTTTATTCCATGACTTTTTTCACTTGCCAATAAATAACTTCTGTTCTTTCTAAAATAAGGGAACAGAGCAAATGACCTGAAGAATGCAGAGGTGAGTTTTGAGTTGAGTATAGATATACCTGGAGTTGACTTTCTCTTAGAAACCCCCACATTTTCATTTAAATACAGTATTGGCTCAGAAATCAGGATACCTAGTGGTCCTCAGTAGGCAAGTCAATGAATTAGGCATAAATAAACAAACATTTTGATTTGTTGTTCCCTGACAATATGCTCTGGTTTTAAAATAAAAGAGAAATAATTAATATTCCAAACTAAATGTGAAGAGTCAGGCTCTTCCTACCTTTTTCTCCCCACTGTGAAATTCTGCAGGTCTTATTCTAGTTGGTGATCTAATCTGGGTGCCAAGAGATTAAATGATTTCCCTGTGAGTGTCTCTCACAAGATCCATCAGTAGAGCTGGGGCCCGATGTCTGGGCTCTGCTCCTGATGACCATCCCATATGTCTATATAAATAGACCTTTATCAACTGCTTTTTATCAGGCTTGGATTGGACAACAACTATGACTCTCAACATCCCTTCCTTCCCTCTCATCTGATTTTAAATTATCTCTGGCAGTCAGGATGTGATAAGTCTGCTGTGTTCAGAGTTCAGAGTTCTGAACACAATTTTCCAACGTAAAGGCAGGCTAGAAATACATATTTTAGACAAAACATGGAAATCCTACCAACTAGTGGTAAATTCCCTCGGAGTTTCTCTCTTCCCTTTCAGGAAACGTGGCTCGGGTCTCCTGTCCTTGTTAACACCAGCTCCTCCGGTCTGGCTCTAAATCATTGCCTTGGCGACGCCACTTCCCACAGTCCACAAAGCTTTGGGTAACCAGTCTCTGTTTTGCCCTTGTCTCCTATTCTTTGGCCAGTAGGGTACAGAAGCCCGTGACCCTGCTCATCCCAGCTTTGTTTTATCCAAACTCTTTTATGCAAAGAGGAAAACCAGGACTTTGAAGCTCGCTCTGGGCTGGGCTGGCATGATGGACGCGCTGCAAAATAAATCACTACTCCTGTATTTTAGAGCAGCCGGACATGAGCACCTTTAATGGACAGGAGAGTGTGGCCAAAATAGGACTGTGGTGGACGGGGACATCCTTTCAGAATGCTGATTTTGGGGGAAGAATGCCTTTTCCCTGTTTTTATACTGCATGAGTCACCTTCCCTTCCAGGCAGCTGCTGAGATGAAGGTGTTCTTGCAGCAATCATCTAACTCACAACAACATGCTGACTGGGCACCAATTGGGCAAAGTCTATCTCTTTTCAATCTGCATGTACACAAGTCATTAACCGTGCAAAAGTCAGGAGAGGAGATTTGATTTAATAAAATGAATTAAAATGCAAACACAAGTTTATAACAAGTTTCATCTTTAGCCTTCACAAGACTTTACCAACTGTTGTGAAAGGGAAATGGACTAAATTTTACTGAGAGCCCACTGTGTGACAGGCTCATTAACTTCTCACGACAATCCTATGAAGCAGATACTATTTTTGCTTTATCCCTACCCCTTTGGAGGTTGTACCAAGTGGTGGTGATGGTGGTGCTGACACTGGCAAATGACAGGAAAGGGGTTTCAAAAGCAATGCCTAAGCTGCATGCTGTTTGACTGTCCTGGGAGTCGTCCCTGGATAAGTAGGTAGAACCAACAGAATTTTGATGGCCAAGGATTCCAGCACGACTTTCCATAAGTACTTGGGGAATCACACTGTGTAACCTCATCAAATTGTAGTGAACTAAACTGTATGCCTAGGTTGTGGGATAAGGTTGGTTCATTTACCAAGTCTTGCACCCCATGGTCTTTAAGACCTGTATCTTAGTCATTTGGGACTGTTATAATGGAATACCATAGACTGGTGACTTAAACAACAAACATTTATTTCTCACAGTTTTGGAGGCTGGGAAGTCCAAGAATAAGATGCTAGCAGATCCAGTATCTGGTGAGGACACTCTTCCTGTTTGCACAGGATTATCTTCTCACTGTATCCTCACATGGCCAAGAGAAAAATCGTTTCTCCTGAGTTTCTTCTTATAATAATATAAGCCCATTCATGAGGGCTCCATTTCTCAAGGACTCACCTCCTAGTACCATCACATTGGGGGTTAGGATTTCAAAATATAACTTTAGTAGGGGACACAGAATTTAATCCATGACAATCTGGTTTCACTACCTCTGAGGGTATTTGATTCATCAAAGGGGCTTGTGTACTTGAGTATGGTTGTACCTGTGTTTCCTGACTTCATTTTATCTGGCTACTAACAGATTAGGAGTCAGGGTAGGGAAATGAATCTTAAAGTTCTGTACCCAAGAATAGTTACAAGCACAGATTTTGGGTCCAGAGTTTGGATTCAGACCAAATTCTTCTGCATATTTCTTGTGTGACATTAGGCAAGTTACTTAACCTCTTGATGCCTCAGTTTCCTCACCTATGAAATAGGGATGATAAATATGATGCTTACCTCCCACAGAAATTGTGAAGATTAAGTGAGTTAACATGTGTAGCATTAAAAGCAGTGCCTGGCATGTAACAAACCCTTTACAGGTATTTGCTGTTATTGTTGTTATGGTGCCTGCGTTGGTTTGCCAGGGATGCCATACAACGTACCACAGACTGGGTGGCTTAGACAATAGAAATCTATTTTCTCACAGTTCTGGAGTCTAGAAGTTCAAGATCAAGGCTGGGTTTCTTCTCAGGGTCTCGATGGAAGAATCTGTTCCAGGCTTCTCTCCTTGGCTTGTATGAAATTTTGAGGGACACAATTAAGCCCATAACAGTGCCTAAACAAGGTTCTTGGTGAAAACACTTTCAGGGTAAATTTTATTCTTACAAAATTGCTTACTTTTCCTTTTTTTTTTTTTTTTTGTAGTAATCGATGTAAGTTTTCTGCCTTTCTCATGTTACCTCCTACTTATAAATTATTTTTAAATTCACATATCTCAGTCAAAGTTCTATGGATGCTGGGCAGGATGGATTCAGTGGTACCTTCTCCCAAGGGAAAACCCATGGAATTGTAGGTCAAGCAATAACTCAACACCTAAGCTTAGGGCAGGATCATTATAATACACTTGAGCTTTTTTTGGTGCACTCTACTTTATTATTTTATCATTAATAACTAACCATGAGCAATCACTTTTTTTCAATAGATTGTTATTAGTTAGGAAATACTATGTCAGTCAAATCCTAAAATGCTGATGGCTGGCACAAAGAGGTACTTCTGTGTGTGAGCTGGGACTGGTCAGGCATGGCTTGAGTACTGGTGAAATTCATCTGGGGTTTGACTGTCTACATACAATCATTCTCACACAGGCAGAGCATGTTAAGTAAGACTGTTTTGTGGAAAATGTCAGAAACTAACTCCAGCTAGCTTAAGCAGACAAAAGGGCAATCCTGGGAGGATACTGTAAAAACTCACTGAGTCCCAGAAATCGCTGAATTCCCAGGGCTCACGGGGGCGGGGGACAAGGGCAGGAGTTCTCAGCCTTTGCTGCGTCTTTTCCATTTGCCTCTCCAGTCTGCTGTCTGCCCTTCTCATCCAGCTCTGTGCTTCTGTGGACTGCATGACAGGCAGTAGGGACCATATCAATGGGCTCCTCTTCCCTTGACTCCTAGTTGGATTTGGCCAGCGGTATATCCTGCCAGGAGACCAGAGGAAGAAAGGAGAGGGAGATCAGGATGTTTCTTCCCCTAGCTCCTAGCCTGAGGAATGCCATGGGTTGGCCAAGTCTCTAGGCCAGCAGTTACAGCTCATCTTAAGTTTGCCTTCTCAACATGACTCTCTCCTTCCAAGTTCTAGGAACCCCTCTTGCCTTTCATCCCTTTGGCCTTAGCTGTGGTAACAGTTCTGCTTTTACTGTCCCCAGGGAACTGCCCTGCCCCTTTTGGTTTCCCTACACCTGAGTGGTGCTGTGCTGGGCCAAACTGGAACTTGAGGCAAAGGGAAGTAGCAGTAATACTGATCCTGTCTTTGCTTAAAATGTTGGTATTTTGTTCATCATAGATTTTTATTTTTTATTAACTTGACTTTTTAAACTATTGCATTAAAATACAATTAATTAAAACATAATTAAATATAAATAATTAAAATATGATTTATCTTGTGACTCTGTGACTTTCTGTTCAAGGGTGACATTCCCAAGAGATTGGGTCAGACTGGCTCAACTTGAGGCAGGTAGCCACCTCAGTACCGAGCAGCTGTGACCAGAGGACAAGATCTGTGGTTGAGCTTCCTGAAGATGGATAATGAGGATTTCTAGAGAAGAGACATCGCTTCTGGAGTGATGTTGTACATATTTTATATTTTGCTTAAGCTTTAATTGTTCAGAGTAAACACCCAACAATATTCCATTCAGTGAATTCTGCAGATTAAGTGCTTCCAAATGCAAAAGTGGCAAAAATGAAGCCATTCTGAAGTTGATTCTTTATGTAAGCAGTGTGTGTGAGAAGGGAGTAGGGATGTGTTTACGAGCCATGGTCTGGGGCCCCAAGATTTCTGTGAGACACAGATCTGTGGTGGTCTAGGTTGAGGCTGGCAGCCTAACACAGCTCTTGCACATCCGAAATCCCAGGTTAAAGATGGCAAACGTGGGAACTCATGATTTTATCTCTTGCCTGGCCCATGGCAGACATTGCTAATATACTGTGGAATTTCTTATTACTAAGCTTTAGAATCCTTCTCAACACAACTCTCCAGGAAGACAACACTAACTAAGCAGGTGGTACATGAAAAAAACAAACCTATTTGCCACTCTTGCCCAAGAGACTTTCTAGGTGACTTACTGGGGCACGTCCTTGAGCTGCTGGAGCCAACATTTTGTTGGCATGCATAAATGTTTGGATGGAGATCACTCTTCTGAGCAGATTAGAGGCAGAATGCTCTCAAGTCATCAAGATGACTCTGCCATCTATGGTCTTGCTACAGACCCAAGGAAAACAGTCTAAGCCCTGCTGCTGAGGAGCCTCAAACAGACTAAGGTTGCTTCTTACTGAGTTTAAGGCAGGTGAGTGAATCTGTTGGGTCACAGTTGGGGAGGTGAGTGAGTGAGCAGTCCCAGGCCTCTGGAGTTAGACAGCCCCTAAGGGCACTCTTCAGAGTATCTAGAAAGCATTTCTTCCTGGGTCCTGGGCAGGGGCCAGCTGAGGAAAAGCCAGCAGAGTAGCCCGCTTCCTTCACTGCCAGTGTCTCGCACCTCCCTCCACAGCAGTGCAGCGGCTGGCGGGCCTGGCGGGCTTCCAGACACAAGACTGCACGGCCCGTTACGAAGCCAAACCTGATCTCCTGTTCCCTCCTGCCCCCTCCTTGTTTCCTGATAGTTAAGTAAATAATCAAATGTAGATTGATTTTGTTTGAATGAAGGCCTCAGAATTAAGTGTTTAGTCCCCCTCAGGACATATTACTTAGGGGTCACCTTGTGGCTTATTGACCCTCTCTTGTGTCAGCCACGCCTCAGCTTTGAGAAAGGCCCTGGAACACATGGACATGAGGAGCCCTGAGCTGCCTCTGTGAGGCTGGGTGCCTCGTTCAAGGGCCCCTGCCTCTTGGGGCCTCAGTCATCTCATCTTTAAAATCTGAGGCTCGGGCTGGTGAGTAAGTTTCCTTTCGGCTCTCATAGCTACCAGTCTAGCTCTGAGCTACACTTCTAAGCTCTGACTCACCCTTCTAAGCTCTGACCCTCTCAATCACTTACTAATAATAATGAACAGTTATTGAGAGTTACTGTGTGCTAGGAATGGCACTAAGAGTTTTGTATACATTCTCTCATTTAGTTCTCACAAAAACAGGTTTGAGGTAGTTACTAATGTTATTTCTTCTATCAGTTAATATTCAGTTCAGCTACTTATACAGACATATCCTAAAGAATAATGGCCTAAATAAGACAGAAGTTAGTTTTTCTTTTATGTAAAAAAATAAAACATCTGGAAGTAGGCCAGGCCGCCATTGATTTGGTGGCTCCACAGCATCACCAAGTTATCTGTCTTTCTGTTCCACCATCCTCAGCATATGGCTTCAAGGTTACTTCAAGGTCCAAGATGGGTGCAGTAGCTCCAGTCATCACATCTTTATTTCAAGCAGCAGGAAGCAGGAAGAGAGGGTGAAAGGGCTACCTTTATTTTTTTATTCCTAGAAATCCAAACAATACTTCCGCTTACATTTCATTGGTTAGAATTTAGTTACATGTTTATACCTAGCTTAAGAGAGGCTGGGAAATAGAGTTTTACTGTTTCCCAGCGAGCACTGTAAATATTGGCGTTCTGTTAAGAGGATGAAGATGAGTGGATATTGGAGTAAATTCTAAGTTTCTTCACATCATGCCTGACTAGCAAGGAAGCAGGACACAGAGTGGTTAGAGCCCTAAGACATATAGTTGGTCAGTGTTGGGGCAGGATTTGGACCCAGCCCATCTGCTTCTGGAGCCTGTGCTCTTACATCTGCACTGTTAGGTCCTCTTTGCAGTTCCCTCACTACTGCTTTCCCTTCTTATCAGAAACGTTATGCACTCTCCAGCTCTAAGCTGTAGTTCTTTTTCTGTGTCAGGAAAGCCCCTTATTGAGTTTAGATGTTCAACCACCTCCAAAATGCAGGAAGGTTGGGCAGGGCTGTGAGCCCAGGGCCAGAATGCCCTTCATAGGGGTCCTCCTGTCACCAGTGGAGGGCACAGTATACCTGTGGCATCTCCTCTGGTCCCCAGGCCCAGCCCTCACTCCAGTTGCCCCTGGTCCCTTCCCATTTCTGCATCCCTTAACTCTCTCCACGGTGTTCCCAACACCCCATAGTGTCCTCAATGCCTGTCCTCACCAAATCCTGGAATAAATTGCTATCTCTTTTCTTGGAGTGTTTATATTTAAGAATATGAAGGAGCGACTTTCTTATTACAAAATTTCAAGTGGCAGGACCCCCGCCATCCCCCCGTTTAGAAGTGGGCAGTCCTTTCCAAGCAAAGCCCTTAAAACCATGCTACAAAGGCATGACCTCTTGTTGACTCCTAGTCAGGCTGGTTTGTCACCAAAGTCACTGCTCTTCTGGCTCAGGCAGTGTGGCCTAAGAACTAGACACTCCAGGTGTGTTAAGGGACCAGCAGCATCAGTATCACCTAGGAATTGTTAGAAATGCAGGACCTCAGGCCCCACCCCAGACCTACTGAATCAGAATCAGATTTAACAAGGCCCAGGGAGTTCTTACACACGTCACAGGCTACCAACCCACTGACCTAAAATAGCTGAGATGTAGAGTTTCTAATGAGTGATTATAAATGGAAGAAATTCACTTGAGTAAGAGTTTACATATTAAATACATTGCTTGTTTCAGAAGAAACTGGACTGAGAAAAAGAGAGCAAGTAAAAATCGGGGACTGACATAAATAATTGCCATTTTTGGCACAGCCGTGGACCTCATGCCTATCCAGTGCATCATGCAAATGTCAACAGTTCATTGACAGATTGATATATTAGCATGGGGAACCAGACAAGAGCAGGTAAAAAGTCTGATGCTTAGATTTCTTCTTAAGATCACCTCGGAAAGTTACTCAAATCAGTGCCCTTAAGTCTCTAAATGGCTTTGGCAAACCAGATAAGCTTAGCATTCTGGGTTCACGTAATTGGCTGGTTTTGCTGAGAGACTGCCAAGAGCACCCTCGTCGTCCAAACAACTGGTTTTGTTTAAGGATACGATCTAGGTGTAGAAGCCAGCATGTGACTCACTGGAAGGCTGTTCAGAGCTCAGAGGAGAGAGCTGCTGTGCTCTCAGTCTCCTTTCCAGGTGCAACAGTATTTCAGACACCCCCGAAGAGCTATTTCTTTCTAGGAGTTCAGGCTTAAATTGTGGAGAGCCCCCCAAAATTCCACATTTGGCACTTTTAAAATGCTCTCCCTCACTCTGGGACCAGCTCGGCATGGAGGGGAAAAGAACCTGCTGTCTCCACAGGGCGGCCACGACTGCTGAGTTAGTGCGAGTGAAGGCTTGGAGGAGTGGCTGACATGCAGTGAGTGCCGCGTGAGCACACGCTGTGAATGTGCCTTCCTGTAATACCTAGACATCTGGCTCACCCACTTCATCTTGCTGTGAGGTCAGAGGGACCTTGAGGGTCTCTGGGTCTGTGTGCCGCCTGGCCCAGGCTGGGCAGCCTTCCTGGCCTTCCCTGCCCTCCTGGCGGCAGCCCTGTGCTGGGGCAGCATGAGCCCGCTTTGCTTCATGCAGGTGCCCTCAGGGACTCAGGCGAGGCTCAAGGGCGGGAGCAGAATCTGAGCTTGATTCAGGTCCCGAGTTTTCCTTGTACATTTCTATCGCCCCTCACCGCCCTCCCCCGACAAAGTTATCTTCACTTTTTCGCTCCTGGCCAGGCTGGTATAGTCTAGGATGTTGCTGGAAACGCAGCCGGTCTGTGACATCTGAGAGACCAGAGCTGCTACCTCAGCTGCTGTTCATAGCAGAACAGTTTTAAGTGACTACACTCAAAGCGACTTCTTCCCCAGGGCTTTGATAATTCCTTCTGCCAATTATAGCACTTTGCTAAGATTAACTAATTAATCCTCATCATATACCCAAGAGACGAAATTAAAGCTCATTCTTTCACACGTGTAAAGCACCTTTTATCTAAGGATTACTAACCCCGGTGCATCTGTCTCCCATGACAACACTGCAGGTTTCAGAGATGACAAGGAAAATCATTACCATTTCAAGAACTGGGGACAAAGAAAACTCCCCTCTCCAGGACACGGAGGAGGAGATGGGGGTCCCTGAACAGGTTCGTGTTAGCAGGATTAGCACCTGTGTTCCTGGGGTCCGAATGCTAACTTCCAGGTGGGGCTATGCCCCAATCTGGTCATCTCTCCTCACCTTGCTCACAGTTCCCCAGGGATCGTGTCTGAGATGAGGACTGAGAGGTGCTTCTGGGTTGTCCAAGCCCACATTTCCCAAGGCCCCTCCCTCTTCTCTCCTCTCTCCGGAACGCTGGTACCTCCTCGCCTCTATTTGCCAAAGTTCTGTTTGTGGATTGAGGCGCAATGGAACCAACAGCCAAACGCTATGAGGAGGAGGGAACCTGAAAAATACATTACAAACTGAGGGCCTCAAAGGGGAGAGGAGGTAGGTGGGCCGGAGAGGGAGAAGTTTCCCGCCAGGACTCTGGAAACAGCATTTGGAGTCAAAGGGAAAAATCTACCCGCGCTATGTGACCCAGTGAAAGGTTTGCTATGGTTTCTTGTAATTCCTTTGCCAGTGACTTCCCTTTACTTGACTGGACAGCACAGACGGCCAATCCGGAGCTGCAGCAGAGGCTGGGAACCATGTGGTCCTGTGTTACACTGGGGGTGCTCCCTACCAGGGATCTCAGAGACAATGAGGGACGCACAGTGGTCACTCCAGGGACGCCTCTCCCATTAAGGCCGAGCCACTGCATTTCTCCTAAGCCTCAGATTACTGGTAGAGACCACACTCCTGGAAACAGTTCGCTGGTTTCCCTTCCTGATGACAAGCTGTGACTCTCGAGCTCAGAGCCCTGGACCTGCAGGATCTAGTGCCCCCGAGGTTTCTGCAGCTCCTTCCAGGCCTCTGAGGGTTAGGAGTGTCAGAAGGAAAGGCCCTTGCTTACCTCTAAATCCGAGAAAGAGAAAGTGAGTAAGAACTTTACATTTACAGGGACTTAAAAGAAACTCTCGTAGGTGCATGTCCTTATTTGGGCCTTATGACAAGCATACAAGGCTAGACAGTGAATGGACACCTCTTATTTTGCCAGCCCAGCATCCCTTTCTTTGGGAAGCTGCCTTTCTCAGTCATTACATTCTGGTGGGGCTGCCAATCACAGGACGGTCCCTCCTTCCCAATCCCTTCTGTCCCCCTCCCCCGAGGTGGGCCCTGTGGCTCTAGCCGGGCCACTGGACTCTTACGCTGCAGAGTTGAATCTCCTGGGGAGAGTCCCCGGGGAAGAAAGATGTCAGAGCTGTGGACTCTTGTTACCACAATTCCCAGAATGACCCAAATCCTGACTGTTCAGCTCTTCCTTCCTTCCCGTGAGTTATTCTAGTTTCTTTCCAATAAAGTTGTCTTTAGTTTATGTTAGCTGGAGTCTGCCAAAGAAGCCCAAATGGTAACTTCCCTCACCCAGATCTTCTCATCCCAGGTCAGTGTCTTTTCATCACACCAGGTAAGTGCAAAGTTGCATGGCAACGTTAAGGCAGGAGAGAGAACTGAGAAATGGAGCGGTGCGGGCAGGGGAGCTTTGTGTAAGCCCAGCGGATTGTCGCATCGGGATCCGCCCCTGAGAATGCACTCCAAGTTAACTGCAGCCATGTAGCCGGCACACACGTGCCTGAATTTACCCACGACTGGCACGGTCCGGCCGTCCTCTTTTACAGTTTGTTCTTGTTACGTTTCGGGGGATGTGTCTTTGCTAGTAGGCTGATTCTTAAGTGTATTTGGCTATGGGTCTGTCTTTGTGTTTTCTAGACCCTATTGATCTGGCAAACAATCAGAAGTATCCAGTATAGTTCAGATGGAGAGAGAAAGGTTGGTGAATGTGGTTAGTAAAAATTTAGTACTGGTAAAATTTTGGCAGATGGGAGAAATCTTCTCAGGGTCGTATATATGCTAAAACAAATGATCCAGCTCTTGACTGCTTTATACCAAATACGAGTCCAGAATCTGTATTTATGAGACATATAATCCGACGTTAAAGCACAAGGCCCTCTCCCTCTTGAGACTGTCCTCGTTCATTCTGCCATGGCATTAAATTAAGGATGGAGGGTCTCATTCCAGAGCTGGATCTCTTCTAGGTAAAACTAAGAAGTACCAAAGTTCTGAATTATTTACTCTCCAGAGTGTTTCTAGTCCAGGACTGGATCCCAAAGGGAGTCAGAAGTGATCCTAAGACTTTTGAAGTTGCTTCTACACAGTGGTGGAGTGACTGAGTGAACAGGTGAATGGCGTAAGGGTCGTGGGAGCGATCCCAGAGGCCAGATCTGAAGGAAGCCACTGATCACTCAGTACAACCCTGCAGTGGTCGTCTGCAACAGCATAACAGATCACTCCAAGCCTCAGTGCCTTTGGACAAGAATCATTTATTTTTTCTCATAATTTCTGTGGGTCAGGAGTTCAGAGAAAGCTGGCTGAGTGTTCCTGGCTGGCTCTCTCATGGTTGCAGTCAGATGTCACCTGAGCTGCAGTCATCTGGAGGCTTGGGGCTGGATGATTTGATTCCAAGTGGCTCACTCCCATGGCTCTCAAGGTGGTGAGCTGCTGGTGGGAAGGGTCCCTTCTTCTCCACGTGGGCCTCTTCACAGAGCTGCATGAGTGTCATCTAGCGTGGCACACGGCTTCCCCTAGAGCAAGTGATGCAAGAGAACAAGGCAGAAACCATCATGCTTTTAGAACCTAGTATTGGAAGCCACACGTCATCACCTAAGGGAGGGAACTGTACAGGAGGCCAGGGTCATCGGGACTGTCTTGAATCCTGACTACCACAAACTTTTTCTCTTAAAACACGATTTTAAAATTTATCACAAAATATTTTCAGATATATAAAAGGATTAAAAAGATAAAATGGATACTTATCTACCCATCACCCAGTTCAAGAAATAAAATATCAATTCAGTTGACATCCCCATGCACTCACTTCATCTCCCCCTTTCCCTGTCCCACCGCCCTTAGGAAACTAGTATCTGAATTTCGTGTTTATCCTTCTGTGCATTCTTTTATAGTTCCACCACAAATTCAAGTGTCCCTAAACAATATGTGAAGTTGTTTGGCATATTCTCAAACCTTATGTATGACATCATCCTGCAAGGTTCTTTTGGAACTTGCTTTTTCTGTTCAGCTATATTTGTGAGATCCAGCTGTATTAATCTGCATGGCTCTAATTCATTTGTTGTAGTGACTGTAAAGCATTCCACTGTGTTAGCACATTTCAGTTTATCCATCCTCCAGCTGATGAATGTTCAGGTTGCTTATAATACTTTTGTTTTGCTGTTACACACAATGTTGTTATGAGTGTTCTTGCATACTCTGTGTGCCCAGGTGCAAGAGTTTTCCCAGGTATCAGTCTCAAGGTGGGATGGATAGATCATATGTGCATTTCAGCTTTACTCAGTAGTGTCAAATTCTCTAAAACAGGTGCATTAATTTATACAACTACCAACAGTGATTGAATTCCCCTGCTCTCTTATCTAGTATTGTCAAATTAAAAAGTTCACGCAAAGCTGGTAAATGTGCAATGGTATCTATTTCTGATTTTAATTTCCCTTTCCCCAACTACTCAGGAGGGTGATTTTTTTTCCACATGTATATTAGCCATTTGGGTTTATTCTTCTGGGCACTGCTTGTTTACATCTTTTGCCAGTTTTTTCTATTATTTCTCTTTTTCTTATTGATTTGAAAAAGTTCTTCATGGATTCTAGATGCTAACTTTTGCCAGTCAGCTATGTTGTTGCTAACGTTTTCTTCCTGTCTAATACTTACCTTTTTTTTTTTTTTTTTTACCTTTTTGTAGCCTTTGTTGAATAGAATGTTTAATTAATGTAATTCAATGTATCATTCATTTCCTTTGTGGTTTGTTTAGATGGCAGAGACTGCTAACTTCCACTACCGGCTCCATCTCCTTTCTCTTCTAGCAATGGGGTTGTGGCTGGTTGTGCTGTGGTATGCATCTAGAAGCGATACATGCAACACTTACCTCCCTTGCTTCAGAGGGAATCTTTGTTTCTTGATGTCCACTCTTTCCCCCTGCAGCAGACTGAAGAAGTACCATTATCATCTCAATTTTACCTACGAGACAACCAGTGCTACACAGCCAAGGTGAGCACGTCGTCGCCATGCCCTGGCTCCTCCGACTGTGCCTTTTGGCTTTGTTACCACACTGCGAAAGAGAAAATTCAGCCTCATCAAATCCAACAAGTATGTGTTAAGCCCCTCCCATGTGCAAAGCTCTGGGCTAAGGGCACGTCAAATGAGTAGGACACAGAGACACAGCCTCTGGTCCGAGGAGCTTATGATCTGACCTCGGGCAAGGCGGATTCACAGAAGTGTCCATGCGTCCGTGTGTGAACACGTTCCACGCAGGGGATCAGGGAAATCCTTATGATATTTGAGATCCCATCAGATAACCTGGGGGAAGGGCTTTCTAGGGGCAGGAGGCAAACAAAAGCCCATAAACTGCAAAGCACAAGGCGTGTTTAGGACACAGCCCGAGGTTGAGTTGATTGGAGCAAGGTCAAGTGAGAGGCTGCAGGAGATGAGCAGCAGTGGCGACCAGAAGTGTGCGGGCTGCAGTTATAGGGGCTGCAGGGGAGAACTCATGGGAGTCAGTTAAAATCGTTCTTACTTTAGCTGTCTTTAAAATGTTAGCAAAAGTCTTTATCAATCACTGTATTCCGGCAGGGTTTCTGAATTTTGTAGAACCTAATGTGAAAGGCAATTAAGGAGGTTGCAAAAACATGTTATCATCTTAGGAATCCTCTTCCAGAGCCACCTCTCCTGTCGTGGAGCTGACAGAGTGTGTACCTGTTTACAGATCCTGAGACATATGGGTGTCCGTCTCTGGCTTGATATTAACCACTTTTCAGCAGAATTTCTTCGCCCTCTCTGAATTTCCCCACCAACTCATGCTTAGACACTTCTTAATGTGCCCAGGCTTCTCCAGAACAACTTCAGGGATGAAGCCCCTGCCTCTTTCACTGTTAACATCCCCAAAGCCAGGCACAGGGCAGGTGCTCCACACACGGCTGGCAGATGAGTAAGCGGATGCTGGGAGGGAATGAGAGAATGAATTCCCCAAAGCTGTGCACAGCGACTGTTGCAGCGTCACTGTGCCTTGGACAGCCAAGACAAATGACTTGACAGGTGGCCAGAAAGAGTTCCTGAAATTCCAAATTAATTAAAATACAGTCTCAGCTGCTGTCACCGGGAGCCAGCTTATACAAAGTAGAGAATTATTTCTCTTGCCTGTGAAAGTCTAAGCCACTGTGTGCTCAGTGCTAGAGCCATCAGAGGCCCAGGCGTTTTCTGCTCTGTTGCTCTGTGGAGTGCTGCCTTATCCACAGTTCCCCCATTCCACCCACACTCTAGGCAGAAGGAAGGGAAGGAAGCACTCCTGTTTAAGCGCACAACTTGGAAGTTGCACAGATCCCTTTGCTCACATCTCGTTAGCCAGAACCTTGTCACCTGGCCACACCTAGCTGCAAAGGAAGATGGGAAGTGTGCCGTCTTTGTCCTGATGGCGAATACCAAGTTAATTATCATCTTATACTGTAGAAAGGGAGCCTAGATATTGGTGAACAACTTGCCATTCCTGCCACAATGTGTTTTCTCATGGTGTAGCACAGATGTGAGACATGATGGCAGACAGACGAACCTGGTGATCTGCAAATAGAAAGGATTTATTTTGAATAAATGTGTCAGTGTTGGTGCTAAAAGCCACAGCCTACAGCCTGCATTACCTGAGTACGGCACCAAAATTAGCATTGTCTTCAAATGCAAAGAACGTGCATGTTTGGTTTGGTCATTATGACTCTTCCATCTACTTCTAAGAGGAGAGGAAGTGGTCATTCAGATGCGCTGCTGCGTCGCAGCCGTAAGAGCAACAGTGCCGTGAGGGGGAGGGCGTGCTCCAGACGTGTGTCATTGTGTGAGTGCACATGTCCTTTTTAAAGTGATCAGCCTGTCTCATCACATTTTCTTCTTGAAGGGCACATCATGGCGGTATTGGTAGCTGTCCACCAAATCTGTCTTCCCCTTCTTCCTGGGTGCCTGACTAGACTGTTTTCCTTCAACCCTAGGTGTGGTGCTGTGATCAAGTTCTGGAGTCTGAGCACTGTGTGTCATTCCCAGGCCTAGACCTAGGACTGTGGGTGCCCCTCCTACACCTCCTTCTACCTTTGCCCCATTTGCAGTATTGACTTAGACACAATCAAACTTTGACCACATAGACAACAACGATGCCCTACGGGGTGGCAGAGCAATAACCTGGAGAGAATGTGGGTCCATGATTGAGCTCGTGCATCAGAACTGCCCATCAGGCTGGTGCGATCATCTCTGACTGTCACATGAGAGAGAAATAAGCTTCTTTTTTTTTTTTAATTGAAACATAGTCTATTTAAAACATTGTGTTAATTTCTTGTATACAGCATAGTGATTCATTTATACATATGTATATTCCTTTTTGTATTCTTTTTCATTATATGCCATTACAAGCTGTTGAATATAGCTCCCTGTGCTATACAGTAGAAACTTGTTGTTTATCTGTTTTATATAGAGTCGTTAGTATCTGCAAATCCTGAACTCCCAATTTATCCCTTCCCCCACCAACCCCAATAACCATACGTTTGTTTTTTATGTCTGTGAGTCAGTCTCTGTTTTGTAAATAAGTTCATTTGTGTCCTGGTTTGTTTTTTTTTTTTTTTAAAGATTCCACATTTAAGTGATATCATATGGTATTTTTCTTTCTCTTTTTGGCTTAGGTCACTTAGTATGACAATCTGAAGGTCCATCTATGTTGCTGCAAATGACATTATTTTATTCTTTTTTTATGGCTGAATAGTATTCCATTGTATATATATACCACAACTTCTTTATCCAGTCATCTGTCGATGGACATTTAGGTTACTTCTATGTTTTGGCTATTGTAAATAGTACTGCTATGAACATTGGGGTGCATGTATCTTTTTGAATTAGAGTTTCCTCCAGATATATGCCCAAGAGTGGAATTGCTGGATCATAGGGTAAGTCTATTTTCAGTTTTTTAAGGACTCTCCATGCTATTTTCCATAATGGCTGCACCAAACTACATTCCTACCAAAAGTAGAGAAGAGTTCTGTTTTCTCCATATGCTCTCCAGCATTTATTGTTTGTGGACTTTTTAATGGTGGAATACTCCTTCACACTATACAGAAAAATAAACTCAAAATAGCTTAAAGACTTAATTAAGACATAAGGCAAGACACCATAAACCCCCTAGAAGAAAACATAGGCAAAACATTCTTTGATATAAATTGTAGCAATGTTCTCCTAGGGCAGTCTACCAAGCTGATAGGAATAAAGGCAAAAATAAACAAATAGGATCTAATTAAACTTATAAGCTTCTGCACAGCAAAGGAAACCATAAAGAAAACAAGAATGCAATCTATTAAAAAAAAGAAGAAGACAAATGAACTTAAATATAAAACAGAAACAGACTCATAGACATGGAATACAAACTTGTGGTTGCCAACAGGGAGGGGGGTGGGAAGGGATAGACTGGGAGTTCGAAATTTGTAGATACTGACAGGTATATATAGAATAGATAAACAAGTTTATACTGTACAGCACAGGGAAATATATACAAGATCTTGTGGTAGCTCACGGTGAAAAACAATGTGACAGTGAATATATATATGTTCACATGTGACTGAAAAATTGTGCTCTACACTGAAAATTGACACAACATTGTAAACTGACTATAACTCAATTAAAAAAAACTTAAAAAAAGAAAAAGAAGACAACCTATGGAATGGGAGAAAATAATTGCAAATGATGCAACTGACAAGGGCTTAATTTCCAGAGTCCCAGCTGCACAGGGATGGACAGCTAGCCCTTTGGGGAAGCTGTGTCCCAGCAGCCTTATTGACCAACAGGGGCAGAGCTGTTAAGATTCTGTCCTTAGAAGGAGGGTGACTCTTGGTCCCAAACCTTAGATCTTCCTTTATTTGACTCTAATGCGTCTTTCAGATCTGGAATCTCTAGCTGCTCAAGGTGAATGAAAAGTTCTCACCTACGAACAGGAACTGTTGTTTCAGTTCTCACTGAACTTCACTTACTTAAAAATAATTTTCCAAGTACAAAGACTAGCCACCCCTTGAAAACCAGAAACACACCCACAATGACCAGTGGGTGCACAGGCCTGGGCTTGGAGGCAGGAAGTCATCAGAGCACAACAGGATGGTGCCTTTCCCCAGGACACTGATGGTGGTGAGCATTTTTAAGGTGACCCGGATGGCATTCAGTTATTATTTGTAGACTCAGTGGGGAGGGCTTGTGGGCTGTGTGGAAGCCCTGGGTAGTCAGAGACAGCACTGGCTTTGTTTGAGCAAAGATGACTATGCACTGGATGGTAGGGGGGAGCACCCCGCCCCAGGACTCCAGCTCTTGCCCAGAGGAAGGGCTTCCTCTTGCTGGTGCCTTAAATATGGGTTATAGGAGCTGTAGTTGCACCTTCTTAGAATGTTCAGCAAGTGCTTAGCAGTCCTTGGTATTTCTGAGCCACAGCTGCCCTGAAAAGAAACTAAAAATTCATCCTCTTTCCTAGATCAGTCTCTACCTACATTAAAAGCCCTCAAACCCTGAAATTGGGCCTATCTGCACCTTCTGAACATGCTGGACATGGCTCTATGTATCACTTACCATCTATGAATTATCTACTCACATGTCCGTTCCCCTTCCTTGACGCCACGTCTTAACTCGTATTTGTAAGTTCCAGTATCTAGCACCCAGGAGGTGCTCAATCTGTATTTCATGGATCTATTTTTGGAGTCTGTCTTTTAAAGTTCATTTTAAAACATTCCACAAAACGGTGATTCCTTGGAAAATTTTTCATGTCGGGCAAGACTCATGGGGATACTTCTTGGGATTGCTTATTTTTGAGTCTTCGAATGCTGAATGGTGAGTGGGGTCTCTCGGGCATCAGGGACACTCAGTGCCTCAGATGGGGTTTGTTACTATTATTCTACACAATGATTGTCAGGATGAAAATCTCTTGCCTGTCTGACATGCCGATTTAAAGCCCTTTCAATTTTCTTATCAACCATTATGATGTACTGATCTCTAAGGCATGATCTAAGGCATAGTTTTAAATCTTTTAAAAGTCAGATACCCTTTGTGACTTATTTGAAAGCCTCATTTTTATAATTAAGTGCCATTTTTCATTCATTCAGCACACAGTTACTGCATATCCGTTATGTGCTAGGCACCATATAAGGCACTGAAGATACAGAGATGGAGAGTCACAATTTCTGCTCAGATTAGAGACATTGATAGTCAAGAGGGCTATACTGAAAATGTTATTAAAGGCTGGGGGAGTAATGGGCAGGAGTGCTTGATACTGCCTGGAGAGAAGTGGGGGGAGGTGTCAGACCAAGATGATGATGACATTGATGGTGAGGATGAAGACCATGATGGTGATACTGTCAGCAATGCACAGTGCTCACCACATGGCAGGCTTGGTTCTGTGTGCTTTGCACATAATAAATCCCTTCATCCTCGCAACCACCCTGTGATGTAGGGGCTCATATTATTTCCATTGTACAGATGAGAAAATTGAGGCATGCAGAGATTAAGTAAATTGCCCAAGATTACATCGGGAAGTGGTGGAGATTTTCTACTATTTCTTGGGTTTCTTGGACCAAATAGCAACAATAATACTGGCAAAGGACAGAATCTTCTGCTAATGCCAAAACCTGCTTTCCTTGGCCCCCCTCCTGAGATGCAGCCCACGTATTTCTTGAGCCAGCGCTTGAGCTTGGCAGTACATTGAGAGCCTTCCTGTCCAGCTGGTAAGCCTGGTTTGTTGCCCTGGCTCCAGTACCAGCCCACTATGGATAAAGGGTCATGGTTAAGATACTGGATTTCAAATCAGACAGCCTTGGGCTAGACCTCTGGTCCTGTTGGTTCTCAGCTATTGACCTCGTAGCCTTAGATTCGCCGCCTATAAAAAGGGGCTAATAGTCGCACCCATGCCTCTAGGGCCACACGTGTCAGCTCCTTCTTGCTCACCCCACCCCCTCACATAAGATGAGGCCCCCAGTCCACACAGATGCTGAAAAAGAGACAACCCAGAAGCCTGTGGAGTTCCCTAGCCTGATTGGAGCCATTGTTCTGTGCCGGAGGGCGGGGAGATGCCTTCTGACAGGGAGGGGCCAAGGCCTTCATTGCCCTCAGAGACTTCCCTCGCCTGGCTGTAAGCTTTCCCAGTGGCTGAAGTGAATGCAGTCGAAAGGAACTACTTCATGGACACAACAGCCATGATGGGCTGGAGGACTGGAAGTGGGCTTCGCCCGGGGTCATGTCCCTGGGGTACACCGCAGAGAAACCTTGGGGCCCACAGTGTGCTCTCTGTTTACTCAGGGGTTTCCTCACTGCACCCACTGAGGAAACAGCTTTGTAAGGAAAGGGAAAACGTGTGGTTTAGGCAAGGGTCTCAGTGGGCCCCGCCGAGTCCAAGTGGCTGCCTACAAATTGTCTCCAGCTTCAGCGCCAAGAAGGGGGCACAGAGTGCTGTGCAGTCCTGCCTGCACAGGCTTAGGGCCACCCCTTCTCAGAGGCCGCCCTTGGGGCCGCCCCCTCCAGGGCACACCTGGTACCTTTTAGGGATGGCCACCAGCTCTTCCAAGCCTTCCAGGCCCCTTAAGAAATTTCTGAAAGGAAGAAATGTGCTTGTTTGTGACAGATCTGCTTCTTCACTCACATTAGTCACCTCACCCCTGTCCTTGGAGGAAGGGGTTTTTAAAGCATAAAGTACATTAAAATTATACTGCGAAAGGTTATAATAGTAGAAGAGGGAGGTTTGTCTAATGAGGGCTCCACCTGGAAGAATTCAGGCAGCTCCTCCAGAGTGAAGGCAGGCTCCAGAGGCCCCGTGGCTCTCGGCCTGGGTGATGCTGGGGTGGGGCAGTGGGTGGTGCGGGCAGAGGGTAGAAGGAAGAGGGGGTCACTGAGGAGGCAGGAACTTAGTCACAGTCAGAGTTTGACTCTGTAGGGTCTGCACGGTGACTTGGCTGGAAGTAAATAGATGCTTTACTGGACTCTCAGCTACGAGAAACATTGGATTCTTTCTGGAATTGGACCGTGGTTTTAGGGGAGGAGAAAACAGCACAGCCGACTTTAATTTAATGGCCCAAGTACCTCCTGTGTGCCGGCACCACGCTTCCAGCTGAGGAGAGACCTGACGGACCTGTGGGTGCTGGGGGCGGGGGTGCGGGCACTTGTCCAGCAGCAATGCATCGACTGGAGGACGCGCCAGAGCCCTTTGGGAGTGGTGATCAAGGCGGGCATCACGGAAGAGGTGGCAGGGCTTCCTCTCCTTGAGATGGCAGGGCAGAAACAGGAATGGGACTGGGAGCAGTGCCAGGGACATAGCATTCCAGAGCTGGCTTTTCAACCTGCCTGGAGTAAGGTCTTTGAGGGAAAACTTTTCCCTGCCTTGAGATCCTCCTTCCCACCAGGCATTACTAGCCCCAGTCAGTCAGTACCCGGGACTGAAGGGCCTGGCCAGTCTGGGTTTGAGGGTTCAGGGAATTCTCCGGTCTCTGGGCTCTTTGGCATGCTGGCAGAGACGCTCCGATTATACTAATACGCTGGGAAATAAGGGTAACTGAGGGAGACCCTGGCAGAAGCTCAGAAAGATTTTGCTGGAGGGAGGAATAAACACAGGCGGCACCCACTGCCAGTGCAGGGCCTCGGCCCAGACTGGGGAGAGTTCCAGCTGAGCGGAGAGCAGGGGCCGCAGAGCACACAGGCGCTGGGCTGGGCTTGAGCACGGGGCCCCGCTCCCAGGGGCGCCGCTGGTCCAGGCATGGCTTCAGAATGCCCAGAAAATAGCTCCAGCTCTGATGTTCAGGTCTGCAAACTCCCTGGTCACTCCTCCAGGGACTTCTACCAGATACAACTCCGTATGACCTGGACTGTTCGACCTGGGATCAACCCCACACCCCACCCTACCTTGTTTATCTGACCCTCTTTCCCATGGGCACATCAAACCTCCTAGAAACGTGTTTGCTTTTTTCTCCCCCGCTTTGTAACTATTTCAAAAATGTTCTCCTTTTTGTTTTCACCTTCAAGAATTTTATGGGAAAGAAAGATCGCAGAATGGTTGGTGCAAATGATGAGAAAGGCAGGATTGGGTGGGTAGTTACAATGTCAGGGGATTTGGAAGAAGAAATACTTTTTCCCCTCGTCACTGCACCCAGTAGAGAAACAGTTGCAGCCATTCTGAGAAATGTGAGTGATGCAGAGGGTTTTATGGGTCTCGGTAGCAAAGTGCATTCATTTACAAGAAGATTTTAAACATAAATCAAGAATTATACTCAGCCATTCTGAAACCAGGGAAAGGTGTCAGGAGTTGATCTTAGACTGTCGCAGCCAGCGTTTGCTGCAGTGCCCATGTGTGCGAGGCATCTGGATGTGAGCTGGGAACGCTCCATCTACAGCCTCCAGGGGAAGGGTCCAGAGAGGAGAGTTTTCAAGTTGAACAGTGGTCCTTAGAATTCAATGCTTTATCCTGCTTTAGTAAGACCAGTACTGTCATCTTCTCTCACACAGTAGACCGTTTAGAATTTACAAAATTCACTTTTAGAACGTCATTTAGTGTGTGCTTTGGTAACACATTATTCCATTCGCAGGTTTCTTTGTTTTTGAGATCTGAGCGTGTTTAACTCAGACCCTCAGTGTTAACACCTTTGATACTGAGCACGTTTGTTTTTTATTTCGAACTGGAAAAGTCTTAATAATAAAATCTTTTCCTTCCCTTTCACTTCCCTTCCTTCCTTCTTTCCTTCCCTCCCACTCTCCCTCCTTCCTTCCTGTATTGTTATTATTATTTTGTCAAAGTTAAGCCCTCTCAGTGCAAAATTTTCAGCAAAATAGGTACATTTTCCCCTGCTGAATTGCGCTGGGAAGATGCATATCTTGATCCTGCCTCTACTTTTCAAACGCTCTTGGCAGCTACCATAGTTCAGGTCCTTATCATCTCTCCCTTTTATTACTGTAATTATATAACTGCTTTTCTTATCTCCATGCTTATTCCCCTTCCTATTCATCAACCACACAGTTGTCAAACTGAACTTTGAAAGTACAGGTCTAAGAAAGTCGATGACACACAGGCAAGGATATGTGGAAGTGAGCCATCTCAGAGGTGCTGTGGGTATGAATAATGGGTGCACCTCTTTGAAGGGCAAGGGGGTCATGTCTATCAGAGGTACAAGAACAGACACTCTGACTCAGAGTTCCACTTGCAGGAATTTATCCTATAGATATCCTTGCACATGCAAAGATGTATGTGTGAGAGTTTCAATTATGGAATTGTTTACAATGACAAGATACTGGAAACAAGTTAAAAGACCATCGGGAGGAGGTATTGAAGTGAATGATGGCAACTGCATGATGGAGTTTGTAAGGGCCATCTGCTGGTTCCTAACCTGGAATCCATTCTGTTTTGCCCCTGCTAATGATTGGCTGGTGTTGACCCCACTCCCATCTCTAGGGGTGGACCCAGGGGTGGAAACCAGTCAGTCTATCATGTTTCCCTGGCCTCAGGACTGTTTCATGGAAAATAAAATCTTGTCCAATCAGAATGAGCCAGAAGAAATAGGAGTCTTGGAACAGCTGCAGGTGAAGGGAAAGCCTGGGGTTTCCAGGGTCCTAAAGATGGACCCCGAGGCAGGAGCTAACCCTAAGAAGTGTGGCTGGAGGACGGAGCCCACCGATGTCAAGTGGGCTGACGTGCTGAAACTGGGTGAGCACCCTTTTGGTTTTGGCTCTTGTTTCTGCTGGTTTGAGATAAGTTGTCTTTAACTTGCAACCATAAGGATTGTAGGTGCTAAAGAATGCCAAACAGCCATGAAAGAAAATGAGGTAGTTCTACTTTTGCCTAGGTGGAATTATCTCTGTGATACTTTGTAACAGGAAGGTGTTATACAATGAATATAGAATATATTTCTTATACATAAATAAAAGGCTGTGAGAATGAGTGTGTACTTCTACGTGTGTGTGTGTGTGTGTGTGTGTCATGTGTATAAACAGTCTCGGCTAGTCCATGCAGTGCCTTTGAACAAATTAGGGATAGATACCCCCTCTGCTATATGTAGCCCCATGCTGGGGAGCAACTTGGCAAGCAAGTGTGCAATGGACTCGTCCCCCGGGTTGAGTGGCTTTGTACAGTACACGACCTGCACAACAGTATACCATGGCCCTTTGTATGTATGCTTGTCTGTGATCTTTCTGGTATAGGATATAGGCAAAACTAGAAAGAGGTTGCTTCTGAGAAAGGAAAACTTGGAGTTTTGTGGTAGTGGGTGGAAAGGAGGCTTGTCCTTCTGTACTACACTTGGGGAGTGTTTGAATTTTGCTACCATGTACACAATTGCTTTTCAAAACTAGTCCATTTAAATAAACAAGTAGGAAAGCAAAGAAAAACATAGATTTGATCTGAGTTACCCTCTTGCTTAAAAAAAAGCTCTGATGAATCCTGCTGGAGAAATTCCAGATCCTTTAGCATGTCATGCAAAAGTTACAACTTCATCTCACATGGCCTACTCTTTGGCCCCCTGGCCTTTGCACAAGCTCTTCTCTCTGCTCTTGTCTAGGCTCCACCCAGGGCACTACCACCATTCTCCAGGACCTTCCTTCCTGGGTATGCCCACAGTGCCTGGTGACTTTCCCTTTCTTGCTACTGACCACATTTTATTGTAATTATTTGCTTTTACTGATGCCACCTGCTATTCCATGAGTGAGCTCTTTAAGGGACCTGTGTCTCCCTGGACCTAGGACAGTCAGTGTTTGTGACTTGGTGGGGAGAGTTACCTCATAGCTGTTCCATGAACGATAGTGGGTTGGTTCAGATTCCAGCTGTCTTTTTACTAAACTCTTCATCCCTTTCAGATTTCTTTTCTCCTGTGGCTGCAAATTCTTATCTGTTCTTTGTCTCCCTGCCCAGTAGCAATCAGCCAGGTTGTAGCAGAGCTCAAGTTCCCAGCTCAGACCAGACTGCATTTCCTCACTCTCAAGAGCTCAGGGGAGTCCTCTTTCCCTTCACCCAGGATGCATCTGAGATTCACTGCAGGTCCAGTGACCTGCTCTTTATTGGCCTTGACATGCCCAGTCTGTCATAAAGTGTTCATCCAGTTCAGAAAATTCTAGAAGCTCTGGAGAACTGAAGAGAGAGAAGAGAATTTGCAGAAATATAGTCAGTCTCTTGGATGTCTGTCCCATCCAGCAGTCTGCTTCCTCGGGAAGCCAGGTGAGCTGGAGACATGTACAAGACCTATTCCCAGGGAGCCATCAATCCTGATAAATAATTACCCAGCCCAGGGGAAATCTGTCATCTACATGGAAAATCAGCGAGGTAGAGTGTTTCCAGGAAAGCAATGCAGTGAGGCAATGGCTTCTCCTCATTCATACGGAGAAGCTGGCCGGGCTTGCTCTGGGAGGAGCTGACCCAACGCAGGGCCTGCCACTGCTGGGGCATCGTCAGGGCTCAGGAAGGACCTGGCTGGGTGTTGGCTGGCTAGTGATGCATAAGGGAGATGATGAGTCATCAATCCCATTGCTGGCTCCACGTTCAAGTGCGATGACTGGTTGAGGGTGCTAGCTTTTGGGGGCTGGAAAAGATGCAGCATCCAGGGTGTTGGACAACAGATTCAGGGCTGTTGCCAGCCTAACAGTGTCTTTATGAATTAGGAAAAAAGTGCTCCCTTTGGGCTGACCCAGCTCCACACTAGGGCACAAGGCTTGTAAGTTGGAGGCGCCTCTGTCCAATGACAGAGTGCTCATTACTGTGGGTGGGCATGGCCCCATGCCAGGCGCCTAGATCTCACTTCCCACTGCCTTCCCAGCTGGGGTCCCTTGTGCAGCACGCGAACCACATGACCTTGCTGGTGGCCTGGAGGGCATTTAGAAGGGAGAGGTGAGAGAAAAGTGAATTGATTACTTAGGGCTGTTTTTCTCCAAGGGTGGAACTCCCTATCAGAATCAGCTAAAGGGACTTGATGAGAATGCATATTCCTGAGACCCACCTCAGAACAACTGAATTCAGCTCTCTGAAGAGCAGGGCCCAGCAGTCTAGATATTCGGCCAGTGCCCTGGAGGATTCTAGTGCCCACCAGAGCTTAAGAACTGCTGGGTTAGCAACTGCTGTGTCAGAAGTCCTTGGGATCTGCGTCTCTGGGAATCTGGAACCAGCTGACTGGGCAGAGCAGAAACAGACCGTGCGCGCTCTGAGCTCTGCCAGGTCACCTCCTTGTGTGTCCTTGAGGTCTTCCTGAAGGCTGCTTCTCTGGGGTTTGGCGCTGATGTCATTTGTTTTTTCTGGCACCACTGCTTTGCTGTTTCTAAAAAGCACTTTTTGAAGTATCAGCTTTTAGGATAAAAACTCCAGGAATCTAGAAACAAAGAGTGGGTCGGACTCAGATCTTTCCGCACTTGTCCTTCCTCCTTGGCCTCAGGCTCCTTTCCTGCCTTCTGGTCCTGTGGTGGAGAATGTTTCAGGCTGAGCCGGTTCCAGGACGTCTCCTGGAAACACCGGGTTTCCATTTTGGTTTCACCCTTATATGAAGGTTAAATGACATTGTCCTCAATTCCAAGGGGCTGATCAGTTTGCTTTGTTGAGCTGGTACTTGTGTCGTTTGAGTAATGCTTGAAATATGAATGTGGTGGGCTCATAATCTGGCTACCTTTCTTTTATTGAGGGAGTTTCACTAGAACAGGATTTTAGCTGACCTCACACATGCTTCCTTCCACTGGCTATTACAGACACCCATCGCTCTGGGCCACAGAGAGGCACTCGCACACTCAGCCTCCCTCCTTGGGGAACGGAGTCATTCATAGACATATTGATGAAATGTTGGTATCCCCTCAAAATTGTATGTTAAACCCTATACCCCAGTTTGATGGTATTTGGAGGTGGGGCCTTTGGGAGGTGATCAAGTCATGAGGGTGGAGCATTCATGCATGAGATAAAAGAGGCCCCAGAGAACTCCTTTATCTCTTCCGCCATGTGAGGAGGACACAGGGAGAAGACGACATCTGTGAACCAGGAAGCTAGCTGTCACCAGACACTGAATCTGTACCTCTCGTGATCTTGGACCTCCCAGCCTCCAGAGCTGTGAGAAGTATATATTTGTTGTTTAAGCCACCCAGTCTGTGATATTTTTGTTTTAGCAGCCCCAACGTACTAAGACTGAATTCACATTGTTGCCCTTGTGCTGAGCACAGTGCAAGACACCCTCACGTGAGGGGTTGAGACTGTCCTGCTCCAAGGAGTTTAATCTAGACCTGCATTGTCCCATGTGGTAGCCACCAGCCTTATGTGGCTGTTGAGCACTTGGAATGTCCGAATGGAGATGTGCTGTAAGCGTAAAGTACACACCCGATTTCAAAGCTTTGTAGGAAAAAAAGTGTGTATAAATTATCTCATTAACAATCACTTTATATTGATTACATTTTGAAATCATAATATTTTGGATCTCTTAGGTTAACTAAGACTTTTTATTAAAATTAATTTCACCTGTTTGTTTTTACTTTTTTGAATGAGGCTGCCAGAAAATTAAAAATTACACGTATGGCTTGCATTATATTATTACTGGACTCTGCTGCTCTAGATGGTGAGAAAAACAAGTAATTGATGATCATAAGGCAATATGATTACTGCTGGGGAGGGGCAGGGCGAGCTAAGAACAGTTTGAAAGAGCCCTGACTCAGCCTGGGGAGCAGCTACGGGAAGGCTTCTAGGAGGAGGTGATACCTAATTAAGACTCAAAAGCTGAGTAGGAGTGAAGTGCAGGGTGAGATGGTGACAGGCGTTGGAGGTGACAGGGCAGTGCGTTTGGGGAGCTGTGAGCAGTTCAGCAAGGCTGTAGTTGAGTGTAGGGGAGAAGTGGGGAGAAACAGGCTGGAGTGGGAGGGAGGCGTCAGCACGTGGGGAGGGAGCACTCTGCTCCTTTCTGCAAGGGAGAGCTATGGCCTCCTTTTTCTGGAAATGGAAAGGGAGGTGTTAGAGATGAGTGGGTATTTGGTTTTCTCTCCACCTAGTGTGGGCAGTGGAGGCGGAGGAGATGCTCAGCAGTGCGGCAGGTTGTAGGAAACTGCTGAAATTTTTGCCCCTTTGCCAAGTGTGGAACTGATGCATCAGAGCAACTCTTATCAGTGAGATTATACATACAAAAGGGCTTTGTGCATGTAACGCCCCTGTGTAAATATGAGTCTGTTATGTTTAATTGGACCTTGATCTTACCATCAGAATATTGAAATTATAAATTCTATCTTTAGGAAAGTTGAAATATTTGTTTCAGATTTTAGCCTGTTTTGTTTTAGAGGAGGTGATTTTCAATATCAGCAATCTTAATAAGGATAATAATAATGATCATCCTTTTTAAAGCAAGAGAATCTGAAGAGAGTAACAACTTTGACACGGAATGTTCAGAATTTTATAGGAACAGCGCAGCCCAGGTCATAGCCAAGGATATTGCACCATTTTCCCTTCTTGTAGGATGCAGTACGTCCTGAAGTGAAAGGCCGAATATTTATACATCAAAAAATCATCAGAATGCCTCTGTTCTTGCACACTGCATCTTTACTCAGATGCCTGCTGTCATCACAATTCCAACGGAGCAGTCAGCTAAATGCTCGGTGTGGGATGTTCAGGAAGTCTCACTTCTGCGTGTAGTGTGGCTTGGCTCTGAACACGCAGTGAAACTGTTAGCATCCAAGGGTATGCTTGTTATGAAGCTTTTACTTTGCCCATTGTTTTCCTTGCTTGGGCTTTCTCTAGGGATGGAGGAAAGGCAGAATTTGTCCAGAGCAGTTTTCCACAGATAAATATCCTTTGACCCCTAGAAGGCTCAGAATTGGATTACTTACTCCTAAGAAAAGAGATTCTCTGAAGAAAGGGGATGATTTTTTGACATTCATTCTTTCCATTTATTGAGCACCTACTATTGCCAGGAGCTGTACTAGTCACAGAGAACAGATAAATACAAAAGGAGCCCTTACTTGGATTGAGCTGATAATCAGAGGCAGACATATAATCAATAAATCTGCTCCGACGTGGTTTAATGTTACTAAAGGTAGATACACCAAGCTCTGAAGGCCTATGAAGGGAGGAAGGCATTCAAGTCCTATTTGGATTGGGGTGGAAAGGGCAGGAGAGCCCTTATGTAGGAAGTGATGTTGAAGCTGGGCCTTGAAGCATGATCAGCCTAAGGGAAGAGGATACCCGGGTGCTGGGAAAGTACATGGTGGGCTGGTGAGTGAGTCACACAAAGGAGAGAGTATTGAGATGGGACAGGTGGGGACAGGAAGAACCAGGAAGAGCCAGGTATGGTACCCACAGGTGTGTGGATTTCTTCTAGGAGCGTTTCCAGGTAGAGAGTGACAAGGTCTGTTTTAGAAAGAGCTCCAGCAGTGGGGAAGCCTAGCTTGGAGAAGGAAGGACTGCTCAACAGCCCAGGGACTGGTGAGTTGGAGAACTACAACTGTCTACAACTCCTTTTCTTCTCTCTGGAAAATGTCCAGCCGGCTCCTGGACCTTAGGCAAAAGCGGTTTTGTCTTACAGCAGAAGCAGCCTCGGGCTCCTTACACAGGGAGCCATGGGCCGTATGTCATGGGGATTCAGACAGATGGATGGATTTCCCCCTTGGCCCACATTCCTGGCTTAGAGAGAACCTTAGTCACTAGGTGGGGATGGTGCAGTGGGCGCAGTGTCCGGCTACTGAGGCAGGTTTGGCTGGCTGGTGGTTTGAGGGCCTGGCTCTGGCCTGGTGCCTACGTCTCCAGGGCTGGCAGGGAGGCAGGACCCTCTCCACTGGGTGATGCTGGGCCTGCAGGACCACTGCAGAGTGGCAGGAACCCTGGTGAAATGTGAAATTTCCGTTGGCTGCCTGCCAGTGTTCCCGCTGCAGGCTGACACTCCACCCTGAGGCAGGATGCCCTGCCCTGTGGAGCGGCTGGGAGTGATAAATACATTTGTTTTTGAATTAGAGCCTTTCCTGGCACTGGGGGGAAATGTAGCTGTGGCCGCCTGGCCTCGCTGCTCCCTGGGCCTCCTCACAGCCTGCTCTCTGGCACAATCCAGAGCCGGAGGTAATGATTACACTGGCTTGCCCCAGCCCAAACCTCCAAGGACGGGGCGCTGAGATGAAGGGCCCTCAGACGGATTATCAACATCAAAGGTACCCTAATCACACCACTCCAGGTAATCAAAGCCCAGCACGGCCTGTCCCGTCATTCCCCTTCCTCTGGCAATTCGCTCTCGATCCTATGAGTGGTGGTGAGATCGCCCCTGGAGGGAGGCTGGGCACTTACCTTTCCTCACAGCAGTGTTTATTTCACTCTTCACCTGCTTAGCAAAGTTGAGCTATCAAGTGCATTTTGAAGAATGCTCCAGAGGCTTCCGTGAACTCCAAACCCCAGGGGCAGCCTGGATAGTAGAACTGCCCTTAGTAGGAGCAGACTGGCCAGGAGAGGTGGGCCTGTGAATAGGGGCGGAGCTCCTCTGGCTGCTCCGCAGGGCAGCTGGCCCCTTAATTGTGAGCATCCTGGTGTAGCGCACCCATAGACAGCTACACATACACCTGTATGTGCCAAGTGTATACTTACTGTGTGTGCAAAAAACGGCAGTTGTCATTTAAGCTGCATTATATAATGATAACTAGGTATTTGTCTGGATAGCCAGTTCTCCTTGGTTGATATGTTTTTGGCTAATTTCTTAGGAGAGAGACTTCCAATATTGAAAATCATTTTACTTTTCATTGTTCCAAGCTGGTAAGATATATTATCTTTTGATTAAAAAAAAAACAACCAAAAACCCAAAAGTCAACCCTTCATTTTCTAAGTCACAGTTGTTCTGTTTGAGTGTAACTTAAAGAGGACCTGAGGGCCACAGAGCTGCTGAATCAACCAACAGTGTAACACTGCAGTTAAGAATGCTCAGTCAGAAGACACTCCCATTAGGTCAGACCCCCCGAAAGCTGTGTGATCTTGGGCAAGTTACTCTGTCTGAAGTTCAATTTCTTCACCTGTGAAAGGGAGACACAAATGTTACCTACCTCATAAGGCCATTGTGAGGGCTAAAAGGAAACCCAGGTCAAGGTACTGATATTGACACATATACTAAGCATGGAAATACAGACAGGTACAAAGTGCTACTGAACTCAGGAGTATTCATTGGGTAGTCAGGGAAGGCTTCACAGAAGAGGCAATGTTTGGCCAAGTACTGAAGGATGATTAGGAGTTCATCAGGTAAACAAAGATGGGGAAGAACATTCTGAACAGTGCCAGCAGCTTGTACAGAGAGAGGCAGGAAAGAGGCAGAGAATAGGAGTTATTTATTAAAAGATTTAAAAAAATGAATAAAATCCTGCCTCTCATAGAATTATAAACTGAGCATCTGTCAAAGGTTTTATTGAACTCATTAATTAATGAGGAAACCAGAAAGATGTTACAAATGGTTCAAAGGAAAATTCAAAGAATATTCATCTGTAAGTGATGAGAAATGATGAAGAGAATTTATGAATAGATATGAAACCGGTCAATATCCACAGGGCAATAATATACTGCATCTCCAGGGATATAATTTGCACTTCTGTGGCCAAGAATCATTTGCATCCCTTTCACTAGTGTATAACTTACAGAAATAAAATAATTCAAAACCAAGGGAAGACGGAAGACAACCAAGTGCACCAAGTAGGATGTCCTGGACAGGACACCCAGTAATCTATTTTTGGCCTATTAAAAAAATTTCACATTTTTCCTGACAGTGTGGGTCAGTTTTATTGGACAGCTATAGGGGAAGGCAGGGGGTGGATGAGGGGAGATGAGGCCTGAAGTGTAGGCAGGGACCAGATCACGAAGAGCCTAGACAGTCATGCCAGGGAGTCTGAATTTTACTCTGCAGCCCTCAGGGTGCAGGATGCACTGTGGGAGACTGAGGCTGGAAGACAGACCCCAGGGAGAAGTGAAGAGGTCCTGAACCAAGGGGGTGAGCACAGAGATAGAGGCGTGGGATTGAGCTGGATACGGAATAAAGGGACATCTGGGGTGACAGGTTTCTGGAGGACAGAGGGATGTGGTGAAATAACTTGAAGTGGCTTTGGGGGAAACGTTATGCATGTGCACCCAAGGGGGATGTTTTCTCAGGGGGCCCTCACTGTGTCCGTTGAAATGTGGACCTTCCACTCTGACCTGACTTTTCTGTTAAAGAGAAGACATTTTCAAACAGATATCTTTCTTGGCAGAGAATGCATGCCTTGATTTTTCTCTCTGGATTTTCTAAATACACTGATTCCCAAGATACAGTTTGGAGAATTCTTATAAATCAGTTTCTCTCCCTAACCCATTTGGATCCCTTAATTCCGTCATGCAAATGGGTGTTCATTTTGCTCGTTTCCCTCTGATTGCCCCGTAACTGTACCACCCTACACCCCTCCATTCTCCATCTTTTCTGTCCTGTCCTGAGGAAAGGCTGACTTCCCCAAATCATATCACCTGGCTCCCTTGTCCTCCAGCTTCTGGCTGGCTTTGGTGCCCACAGAGTGGGATGAGAGAGAGGGCGGAATATTTATTTCTCCGGCCCCCTCCCTGCTTTGGCAGGTTCTGGCACTGCTGTGTGCCTCTGTGACATCAGCCGTTCCCCGGCCTCAGCTCTCTACCAGGGTCTCCAACACCTTCTCCTTCCTTGGCCCCTCCAGGCCTAGGAGAGTGTTAGGGGTTGAATTGTGTCCCTCCAAAATCCCTGTGTTGAAGTCTTGCCCCCAGAACCTCAGAATGTAACCTTCTTTGGACTAGGGATCGTTGCAGATATAGTTAGTTAAGATGAGGCCATACTGGAGTAGGGTGGGCCCCTAATCCTGTACGGTGAGTGCCCTTATGAAAAGGGGAGATCAGAACAGAGACATGCACACAGAGAGAATGCCATGTGAAGACTGGACTTATGCTGCTACAAGCCAGGAACTACCAGAATCAAGGAGAGAGGCCGGAACAGATTCTTCGCTAGAGCCTTCAAAGGAAGCGGGCCCTGCTAACACCTTGATTTCAGTCATCTGGATGCCAGAACGGTGAGATAATAAATTGTGGGTGTTTAAACCACCTAGTTTGAGTTAACCTTTGTTGTCAACCTTAGCAAACGAATACACGGTGGTGAGAGTTTTCTACTGTGGTTTGTTCCTTAACCCCGCTCACACCTCCAAAAAAACTATCCTTTTGTTAAAAAGTCGCTTTGGAACTCCCAGTTGGGTGTGCCATCTGTTTCTGGCCAGGACGTCACTATAGATTCACTGTTGTGCAGTGCGGTTAGTCCCCCTTTTCCTTTCGGTCTTCTCTATGAGGAATGTTGTGTTCCTGGTCTTTTATGCGCCTCCGAGTTGTTTTGCACTGGAGCCATTGTTTGGGGTAACCTCTGGAGTGTTACTGTGGAGGGCAGTCTGCATTTTCTTAGCCTACTGTTTCTGCAAAGGGCAGTGCAGAGGAAGAGGTGGTGGCAGGAAACACGCACGACTTTCTCAGTGTTTTACAGGATGGCAGAACTCTTGAATGTTAATGCCGACATTCTGGATGACTTGCTTGGCATTCTAGGCCCTCATTTCCATATTGGGATCACATCCATGTAGGGGTCTTCACCTTAAACTCCAGGAAGAGCAATATTAGACCCAAATAGACACACTTGTTTGTGTCCAGCCTCAGTGCAGTAGAAGGCTTGCTGTGTGCCGTGGAGAGCTGCATCCCATCTGCCCCTGCACTTGCAGACACAAATCTCTCTTTATCCCGGCAGCCCTCTCCCCGCTTCTTCTTGCATGTCTCTGAACAAAGGTTAGCCTGTATTCTTTGGCCGGGTGTCCGTATTTCTCCTCTTACCAGCACAATGAAGAGATCTCTTCTTAGCCCAGTAGTCTTATTTATTTTCTCCAGTCAGGACAAGACACATCACCGGTTATTACCAGGGGTGATAAAGTGACACTTAAGCAAGGCCATACAGATGGCAGATGTCCTTGCTGTTGATTTTCTCAGACTTGAAATATGAGCATCTGCTCTTTTAAATGTGAGTGGCACTTATGTATTTAAAAGTTTGTTCAATGTATCCCCTTCTAGAATTTTCTCTTCACAGAATGTTGTGCCCAGCAGGTGGATCTGTGGTGCTCTGATAATCCTCACAGCAGTTCAGTAATAAAGTTTACAATAATAGACTTCTTTCTTATTGTTACTTAATCTTTCTCAGTAACTTTCAAAGTAGTTCTACTCATAAAAATTCCCTGGCCTATCAGAGTCGTGTTGATCCTGCCCCAACTTACCAGCCACCTTTTTGCTGGCCAGTGTGTTCCCTGACACGTAGACAGTAAACAGGTAAATATTTATATTTTAACATTTTTACCCTTTATTCTTGGCAGGTGACTCTGGCTTTCATTTCGTGGAGTGTTATAAAACTTCTTTTTTAAAAAAAGCATAGGTGATATGTAGATTTGACACACATTTTTGAAGGTAGAATGACCAAAAAGTACAGGAAATTCTGGTTTTTGAAAATTGCAAATGTTTCCTCACCTAGCAAATAGATCTAATCCCCCACAAGATTTCAGCGCAATCCTAATAAAGGTGGAATAGAAAGAAAAGTCAGAGGTTTTCCCCTTTTCTTAGCCTTAAGGGGTCTTGGGGCCTGAACATGTGGGCCAGTCCCTGTGGCTGTGGCTGAGCCGCTGAAGCTGAACTCCGCACTCACAGAGACCCCCCTCCCTCTGCTTGGGGCCCCGTCAGGGTGCCCTCCACAGGCCAGCAGAGTGTGTGGGAGGGACTCGCTCTGTCTGTAAAGACAGTACCTCCTTGGAGAGCTGAGGCTGTGCCCCGAATGAGCCTGAGCTCGTTTGCACAGGGAATGGAGAGAGCCAGAAGGACAAAAGTCCGGGGGCTGTTCCTTCTGGGAGTTGTAAGGGAGAAACCACCCGATGCCTCTCTCATAGCTTCTGGTGGCTGCCGGCAATCCTTGGTGTTCCGTGGCTTATAGAGGTATTGCTCCAATCTCTGCCTCTGCCTTCACAAGGACTTCTCTTTTGTGTGTTGGTCTAAATTTCCCTCTTCTTACAAGGACAACAGTCATTGGATTAGGACCCACCCTAATCCAGGGTGACCTTGTCTTAACTTGATAACGTCTGCAGAAACCCTATTTCCAAATAAGGTCACACGCACAGGTTCTGGGGTTAAGACCCCAGCATGTATTTCCGGGGGGACACAGTTCTGCCCAGTGCACATGCTAACTGGGAGCCACAGCATCTCAGAATTGAAGATGTTGCTCAGGCATTGCCCCTGTGGCTGAAAGTCAAAACCTGGCTCTCCACTCTGCCTGTGTTAGGTGCTGATGGCGCCCAAGCTGAGTTTCCTTATCAGCAGGATGTTATAACAGCAGTGCCCACCCTGGGAATGCACATGAGGATTAAGTGGGATGATTCTTGGGGAACAGCGCCTAGCACAGAGCAAGCCCCAATAAATGTTACATAACCTTATCTGACCTCCATATATATCCAGTCAGCCTCCCATAAACAAGTAAGTGTCACAAAGAATCCTTGACAATAAAAAATGACACTTTCTGGTCTGGAAAATACAAGTAAGCTTTTAAGGAATCAAGAATAAGTGCTTTATGTATGGTTACATTTTGATTTGAAAGAATGATGCTTTTGATGGTTATACAACACTGTGGTTTCTTGTATAAACTGTCAGAATAATATCTCATATTTGAACAAGGCTTCTCAGTTTTTGAAATGTTTTCATTTGATTCTCACACAAGCCCTGAGAAACTGGCTGGGTAGGTATTGATAATCCCGTTTTACAGATAAGGAAACAGACAAGGATTAAGTGATTTGCTTTAGATCAGTGAGTGCAGCAGAGAGGGCTGGCTGCCCGACCAATTTGTATTCCCTCCTCTTCCTTGGAAACGAGACCCCTGTATTGTTCAGACAGTGATATGTCCAGCTAAAAAAGAACATTCCCAGACTCTTTTGCGAACAGGCCTGGCCAGTGACGTGTAAGCAGCAGTGGGGAATGAGGGAGCTTCCAAGACAATCCTTTAAAGGAGGCCAATTCATCTGGCAGGGGCCCTTTTGCAACTAAAGCAGGGGGTATGTGTGTGTCTGTGTGGGTGTGTTTTCATCTAAACCCAGGACTAATTGGTTAACATGGAAGTCCCTAATCAGGAATCCACACCACAGGTAAATTTGGAGGGTCCTGGTCAGAAGTCCACTTTCCAAAGGTGGCAGAGGACAACCACCTGCATCTTGACTAGGGGGTGTGTTAATGAGCACTAGGATTTGCACAGATGAACTGTGAACTGGCTAGAAATATTGTAGACCCCTGTACCCTTGCATTCCTGTGGCATTAGAGTGAGCTTCACCTGATGAGCCCTCCTGGAGAGGCGCTAGGATGCGTGCTTTGTGGAGTTTTGTGCCCTGATGTGTCCCAGAGGATTCGGCCACTTGTGCAGCTGGAAGCTGAACTGATCGTGCTGGGGAGAGCCGTCGCCTCTGCCCTCCAGTGAACCTCCCATGTGGGGTGTTGTCAGTTGCTGCTTCTCTGAGTTTCTATGAACAGGAGGTCTGATGTTTTTGTGCCTGCTTATGTGTAAATGTTTGTATGTGTGGCAGAATTCTGAAAGAGATCTGACTTCATTTTGACACCCTCCTCACAGGGAGGTGGTTGGGGGGAGAACTATGGCACTCACATACCGCTAACCAGTGGCGTTGCCGTTAGCTCCTGAAAAGAGCCTGATGAACCTGACCCGCCAGGTTGACTTAGGTCAATGTCAGTGCCTGGGCAGAACAACCGGCTGTTGCATTGGTTATGGTTACTTGCAGCAGACGGAGACACTGGCCCCAGCAGTGCCAACCAGTTCCTTTTTCCTGCAAAGCTGGAATTGAGACTGAAAAATACTGGTCTCAGGCTCTGTTTATTTCTGACATTGGGGTAACAGACCAGGCATGGTGAGGAGGCCGTGTGGATGGACAGGGGAGAGAGGAGGTCTGCGAAGGGAACGCACAACGCAGAGGCAGGTGTGGGAGACCACGCGGTCCCCCAGGGTGAGGATGGGAAAGGGCAGGGCTGCAGGAAGCCTCCTGGCTTCCCACGGGCTTGCTCGCTCTGCGCTTCAGCTCCTTGGGAATATCTGGCTAATTTCTTGCCCTGAGGTTCCACGATGTACCTCTGTATCTTTACAATAAATTACTCTTTATTATTGCTTTAGTGTTTGAAGTGCTTTCTGTTACTTCAACCAAAAGAACCTCGATGCAATTCAATATCATGCTGGAATGTATATAAATACCTCCTTAAAAGCTTTGTAAATCTGTAGACTCTATTAATATCCATTCCTCCCAACCCCATTAACATCATCTTGATAAAAGACACACACACACACTCATGCTCATGCTCAGTTCAACTACCTGATTACAGCTTCCCACTTGCCTAGATGTCTTAGCTGCACATTTATTTCTGACTCCATAATTCATGTAAGCAGGTTTGAGGCAGACTGAATAAACCAATGAACAGAAAAAAATAGGGCTAAAGTTTTCTTTGAGGTGAATCCCCCTTCTTAGAAGCAAATTTAGTTCAAGGACGAATTTGCCGCCGACCTCATGGCACAGCTCCGGGGCTGAATCCAGTCCTTCATCACACAAAGCACAGAAAGTGCCACGTGTTAAGAATGGTTGCACTGATTGAGTCGTTCCATTTCTCGAGCTCGCCAGGTGCTCTGCTCTGCACCAGCTGCCATGAATCCGAAGGTGAGTGTGGTTCCACCCGAGCGTGAGTCATCCCTGCGGCAATTTCCTGACTCTAGGAGTGCTACCTTCATTTCCCAGTTATCTCCTCTGGCTTCCTTTCCCGATTTCCCCATGCCTCTCTCACACCACGGGGACAGAGTCTGTACCTCCAGGTTCTCACGCTTTCACTCTTTCTTTCTAGAAGTTTTCTTTTCTTTTGGCCTCCTTGAATTGGGGAATGATAACTCTTTTGATTCTTTCCCCAAATATGTCACCCATCGGGAAATGGTGTTACCTCAAACAGACCAGACACATTCTCACTTGGGACCTTCACCCCGGCTGTTCCCTCTGCTGGGAAATCTCTTGCCCAGAAACGCCCCCCACCCCCACCCACTGGGCTCATTCCCTCACCTCCTTCAAGTCTTTGTACAAACGTCACCTCTCCTGACCACTGGCCTCAGCACCCCAACCCCCTTTACCCTGAACTTCTTTTTCCCACATCACTCCTCACCTTCCAGCACACTGTATCATTTACTTTGTTGTTGTTGTTTTTAATGCTTATTGCTAGAATGTAAGCTCCCCAAGGGCAGGGGGTCTTTGTTTTACTCATGCTGTACCCCAAAGGCCTAGTATAGTGCCTGGCATACAGCAGGCCCACATTGAACATTTGCCCAGTGCCCCAGTGAGTGGTGATGTGGAGTGAGTCCATTTGGGTGGGACACAAAGGCAGACAATTGTCCTTTTAGTCAGGTGTTCGCATCTAAACTCACTCAGGTGACCCTAACGAGGGCAGCATTCAGATCAGAGAGTGCAGAGGTTAGCTGGTGCTAGTTTTGTCAAGTTAAAGGAAGATGCTGTGCACAAAGCAGTTGACATCCCCAGGCGGAAAATATGCACCTCTGTGACATGGTTTATGAGAGACCACGTTGATGGAAATATTGATGGGGAGTATTCTTGACTGTGTGTTATGTTTGGGTACGTAGTTATTCATCCAGTATTTTATGTCCCAGCTTTCTTTCCTCTTGATGTAACTGGCTGTTAGGTTTATGTTAAGCATTATTGTTGTTAAGAGAAAAGCATTTAAAAAGAAAAGAAAAAGTTGGGCTGTGATGGGGAGAACACAGAAGATTAGGTTGTGCTGTAGACACGAGATGCTTACAAACATGTGTTCTGGGCAGCGTGGTAGAGTGGAGGGAGCTAATTCTGAGTTGGAAGGTCCAGGTCATGTCTTGGCCTGATCTCTTCCTCGGAGTCTTGGGTAAATAATTTCATCTTGTTTGGGCTTGCCTAGATCATCTGTACAAGAAGGGGATTGAACCAGGTAAACCTTAGGATCTGTTGTAGCTCCTAAGGGCTGTGACGTGGGGTGTGCCGGGCACTGTGCTATCTTCTGTGGCTGATAGAAAAGTGGAGACAATCCCAAGCCCTCAGGGGGGTCAGTGTTCAACAGGTGATATGTGCAAATCTTATTTAGTTTGTAAGGAGGCAAAATACCACAGGGAAACATTTCACTGTCTTGAGTGATTATTGATTTTAAAGTGCATCAGGAAGTATGAAGCTATTTTAAGTTGTAAAGTGAGGAAGTTGATCATCTAAGTAAAGAAAGGTCATCTAAAGTAAAGGTAGAGTAAGGACACAAAGGGGAATAGAATGTTTCCTCCTGCAATGGACTGGCTGTGTGTGTCCCCCAGATTCATATGTTAAATCCTAACCACCATTGTGATAGTGTTTGGAGGTGGGGCCTTGGGGGTGATTAGGTCATAGGGTGGAGCCCCCATGAATGGGATTAGTGTCCTTATAAAAGAGACCCCAGCGAGCTCGCTCACTCCCCTTTGCCCCATGTGAGGACACAATAAGAGGTGTGCAGTGTGGAAGAGGGCCCTCCCTGGACCTGGCTGACGCCCTGATCTCAGACTTCCAGCCTCCAGAACTCTGAGAAATTCCTCTTCTTTATGAGCCACCCAGTCTATGGTATTTTGTTACAGCAGCCCAAATGGACTGACACCTCCACAGTTATGAACTTTAATTTTCCCTCCTTCCATATTCCTAAAGGTAACCAAGTACAACCCTTGTTTTATTTTTTTCCACAAGTCGCCATGTTTAACTTTTTAAACTGAAGAATCAACCATTTAATGGAAAAAATCTGGATTTCACATGGAAGATGAAACATAATAAGGGAAGAATAAGGTCACAGGGCACCAGGCAAGTAGCCCCCCACATCCCCAACCCAGAGGGTCAGGGCCACCTTTTTGTAGAACTCATCTGAATAATAGATGTACTGTTAGGCTACCTCACTTGGTTATTATGAATATTACTTTTAACACAATAGGCACTTATAATTCCTTGTTAATGGTAGTTTATAAGGGCACTGTCCCATTCATTTCATATCCCATTTTGTAAGGCCACTAAATCCATTCATGAGGGCACCATCCTTAGTTTTACCCCCCAAATTTTAGTACACAAAAGCCCTCTCCATCCCCAATTTTCACATGAGGAAATGAGGTCCAGGGAGGTGAATCAGTTAACCTAAGGGCTCACATCTGTTCCTGGCAGATCCAAGGTTAGAATCTTCTACCTTAATGAGCCCAGGGCACTCCAGTGGGCTCCAGGGACTATAGGCAAGCAGATTTCTGCAGAGCAAATGTGGTATCTAAATAGAAAGAAAGGGCTTTTGGTTAAACTTGGCAGACTGAAGACGTTCTCTTCCAAAACCCCAACTGAAAATTCCAATAGAGAAAAATTAAGAAGTTATAAATAACAAAAATAGGTGCACTGAAAGGGGAGCTACACAGATTTCAAAATGACCACACAGTTACGGCAGATGGAAAGCAGAGGGAGAGGTGGTAACTGGTTTAGGCTGCAGGGTGGCATTCCAAGGAGGAGGGAGCTATGCTCCCACCCCCAGCAGACCCAGGAAAGGCAGAGGTCCTGTGGCACTATGTGTGCAGGAGACAGGGAGGAGTTGAGAAACTGAATACAAGGAATTGCTTGGAAGTCTGGGTTTAGATCCCCAAGTGTCCATCCCTACCTGTGCAATCAGACAGTGCCTCCCTCTCCCCTTCCTCCGTTGCCTGCTTGCATAAGGCTGGAAGTTTTTCTCTATGGGTGTTAAACTGAAGAGTCTGAACATAGCCATATTACCCATAGTGCAGGGCAGGAATGAGGTTTGGGGTTGATACCAAGGGAAAACGAAAGGCAGTACTGACAATGATGGAACAGTGGTAATATGGCCACGCAGCCCCTGCTTCTGCTGGCAGCCCGGCGTCATCCTTTCCAGCAGGAGGGCAGGGGTTCTGCCCAGGGGAACTGAGTCACTGCAGAGACCTGCAGAGAATGCCATTTGAAGTCCCACCCCGAAAAAGCTGGCTCACCACCCAGTCTCCATCAATGAAATTCACCAGCCAACAAGTGCTGCCCACACACCTCAAAGCAAACCCACGAATCAGGTTTCTGGATCTTAGACTTCAATGTGAATGAACATCCAGGCATCACCTGATTCTGGAGGGAAGCCTCCCAGATGAAAGAGTCCAGAATCATTCAAGGAGGGAAAAGATTTTGGAGGAAACAGAAACAATGCAGGGGAATAGAATAAAACTTTGCAAACACACACAAAAAAACATATTTAATATACTTTGGGAGATAAGAAGTAATGCTGCCCCCATTCATCAGAAGCAGGATGCTTTAATTCAGGAATGATCAAAGGACAAGAAAGAAATTCTTTCAGAAATTAAAAATAGAAGAGCTAAAAAAAGAACATGTGGCAGATAAAGTGGGGAAATCTCCCAGAAAGATGAACAAAAAGATAAAGATGCCCATGAAGGAAAAAATGATAAGAAAAATAAAGAAGCTGGTCCAGGAAGGCCAACCTTCACCCAATAGGAATTCCAGAAAGAGAATAAAGAAAACGGAGGCGAAAGAATTGGCAAAGAAAGAATAGCAGAAGTTTTCCCTGTGAATTTGGAAAGAGCCACATGATGTTACACCACTTGGAAATTTCAAATCCTGTGAATAAAGAAAACAGGTTCTGTTCAAAGGAACAAGGGCTGGAATGGCCCGGGGCTTCCCAGTAACGACATTGGATGGTGGAAGACAAAGGAAGTAAAATTTTAGTTCGTTTCTGTCCTCAGTGGTAACAATATCTAATAATGTGAACATGAACTGTTGATTTAACCAAAAATTATGATTTATCTATATTGGGAGAGAGGGAAGGAAAAATAGGGAGGCAGATGTGAGAGTCTTCTAATGGGATAGGAAGCCAATAAATGATGTCCCAAATGAGTAAATCAGTAGCAGTGTAAGCTTGCTATTTAGAAATCTGGGGGAAAATGTAAGATACAGCGAAAAAGGACAGGTCGGGGAGGGGAGCAGGAGACTGTCTTTTTCATTATAAGACTTGTGTGATTAAACTTTGTAAAACTACTTGCATACACTAGGTGCTAAAATCCATGGGAGGACCTTGAAAAAAGATCCTATTCCCTTTTTTCCATTCCTGATCTGGTTGCTTTGCCTTCTTGGAGGAGGCGCCTGACCTTGGTTACCTCCTAACCCCTTCAGTGTTAGGGGATCTGGATTCCCCTTGCTCGGGGGTACAGGGACTTGTCTCATGGGCCAGTTCCCACATAATGTAGGAGGAAAAGAAGTTTCCACTGTGGCTTTGTCCCTGAGTTCACATGGACATGAAATGCATGAACGTTGTTCTTTGTCTTCATGGCGATATTTATGCAAAGTTGTTTTCCTTCTTGGTATGATATTTTTCTGCTTGTCAGGCCCAGAATGGACTCAGGTGGTGAATAATGGCTGAATTCCCCAGTCCCTCCTCCTGGGGACCCCACCCTGAGCCTGAACCCAGCAGCGGCTTCATGGGCCTGTCTGTTATCTAATGGGGTAAAGCCAGCCTTGCCTTTGATGTCCTACAGGTTAGAAGAATTTTCTTTCTTGGCATTAACATGAATTTGGGTTTGCAAAAATCAATGCAGGACAATTATATCGTGAAGATATGGAAATAAATCCTTGAAAAAGTTGGAGTGAGAGGAGAAAGCTAGATTAGGCAACACATGATTATAGTTCTTCACCGAATTTTTTCCCCTAAGCTCTGAAAGCCACCACCTCCACCCCACCCCTTTAGATTTTAATAGAATCCTTAAAAGTGCTACAGATCAGGGAAAAGTAAGAACTAAAATATATGCTGTAGATCCTTATCTCTTTGGGGTTTGTGTTCTCACACCTTGGGGTGGCTCCTTCCTATAAATCACAAATTCCTGGAGTGCCTTACCAAAGGGGCGGCTTCCCTGGACCGTTTGGTGGGGAGGGCAGCAGCGCATGCGCACCGCTGGTGGGTGGAGAGGAGGATGCTGCGGCCGTGGCTGCCAAAGATCGGTGACCCTCAGGAATAAGCAATGAGTCTGCAGACCTCCCGGCAGCAGCAGTGGCAGCGGGAGGAGCCATCGTCCAGGACATAGTGCTTCCTTCCCCACAGGCTTCCTTTTCTTCTCTTCAGGGCTTGAGGCCCATTTTCACCTACCAGATGAAGGAGCCCCTACAAGTGAACGCCCCAGACTGCACTGCCCAGAAGTAGCCCAACTCCACTGCACATGCTCCTTTTTCTATTTTCTCTCTCTCCATCTGTCTCCCTCCCCACCCCCCTTTCCATCTCCCTCCCTCTCTCCATCTCTCTCTCATTCTGTTTTCCTTCCTTCTCTTTATAGGATCTGATAAATTTTTTAGCTAAATGCTGAATCTTCTGGGCAAAATAGACCCATGTGTGCTTCTATGAGTTTGTTGAGATTAAGGGAGGTAGGGAAATTTATATTGCCTAAATTTGACTTATTTACAATCCTCTCGGTGATTTAAAAGATAAAAACATCAGGCTTGCCCTTGGATAAGATCCTCACTGAGTTTAATCAAGTGCATGCCAATCTAGCTCAGCCTCTGACTAGGGTGTTTGGGAGCAGAACTCTTGGTGAAAGCGGCGTTTATCTGATTAAGAACACTCATTAACATTTGAAAAGCAAACCGTGCCTCTGCTCTGCTTCTACTTGCCTGATTTCAAGAAGCTTGTCCAGGCCCCAATTTTCTCTTCCAGAAGGTTCTTCCCATGGCTCTGTTCTCATACCTGCCAGTGAAATCAGTCACCCTCATCTCTTGTCCAATTGACTGTTTAGAAGATTCTAGAAGATGCTGGTATTTTCTCAGTGTTTACTACAAACAAATGGGCCGATGCTTTCAGTGGCTGTCCAGCCAGAGGGCGTTATGGAGTAAATTTCCACATGTCCATCCTGAATTACTGACCACCCTCCCTCCCTGGGGCTTTTCAATTCTTTTCAGGAGCAGCCTTAGCTCCTGATGTCAAGGAGGGCACTTTACTGGCCCCTTGTACGTCGTAGTAAGTTTGCTTCCTTAAGAAAAAAGGGAAAGCAAGGTACCACTTTCCTACCTAAGGGGAAAAGCAATGACCAGTGTATAGTTCAGGTAACATGGTGTGGCACTTAAAAGAAATTTTAGTTTTATGTTACATTTCTACAGTGTTGGCGGCAGAATGCAGACATTTCTTTGTCCTCTATTTTATGCCAAGAAATCAAGAACAAGAGAAGTTCGATTCCATTCAGTTCGTATGATAATGTTTTGTAAACATACCTGGCATGGGGTAACCTGGGGAGCTGGTATAGGATACGGTTAGCAGGTACCCAGCCTTCCGGATTCCATGGGACCACATTTTGAGAAACCCTGACCCTTAGACTTGTGACTTTAAGTGTCATAAAATTGGACAGGGCCTTAAATCTCCTGAATTCTAACCCCTCTCTTTACAGAGAGGCTTTCCCAGGTTCCTGCAGCTCACAGAGCTAATACGTCAGTGGCAGAATCAGGTCCCAGTCTTGGTCCTGGGCTCTCTGAGGACCCCATCTTGCTCAGTAGCCCAAATTATCCCTGGGCCTCAGGTATTTCCTGCTCTCTCCCTCTCTCAGCCTCCCTGATTCCTGCTTCCTCCCTGTCTCTATTCTCATTCTAACCAGCATCCTTAACTTGGGTCCTTCCTTCTCTCTGACATTATCCCACTCCTGCCTTCCTTACCATTCTTCTTTACAGTCTACCGCAGTTACGTGGCATTGCAGGGATGGGAAGGACCACTTGCCTCTATCTGATGAACTCCTACTCATCCTTCAAGACCTAACTCAACTTTTGTTTTCTTTAAATCCTTCTGAGTACCCATCAAATTCAGGTAGAAATCCTGAGATGGGAGAAATCCCATCTCTTAAGTGTTTACATAAGAATGGCATTTATATAGAAAGTCCTCATCATATTGTATTGAATTACTTTTTGTTGGCTTGCCTACCTCCTCCACTAGAGTATGAGCTCTTTGAAGGCAGGTACCCTACCTAATAGATCTCTCTTATCTTTGCATCCTCTGTACCTAGATATTCTAGTTGACTATTGTGAAAAATACTCTGAAACTTAGTAGGTTAAAATAACAAAGATGATTTAATTTGCTCATATATGATGATTTAATTTGCTCATATATCTACGATATGGACAGGGTTCAGCGGGGGGAGCTTGTCCCTGCTCCATGCAGTGTCGATTGAGATGGCTCCACTGGGGCTCCACGGAAGTGGTGACTTCCACTGGAGTGTCTTCTTCCAATACAGCTCACCCGCATGGCTGGCAAGTTGGTGAAAACTGTCAGTTGTTTTCCACATGGGCTTCCTTATAGGGCAGCTTGGGCTTCCTCATATAATGGTGTCTGGATTCCAAAAACAAGCATCTCAAGAGAACCTGGTGGGAGAAGCTGTCCTGCTTTTTATGTCTTGCCTTTTATGACCTGGCCTTGAATCAAATGAATAATGTCACCTCTGCTGTGGTCACAAGTTGGGGAGGGAACATAGACCGCCTCCATGGGGTGAGTGTCAGAATCACACTGTGGGAGGAGCATGTGGGATGAACAATGCTGGAGAATGCAATCTGTTACACTAGCACAGGGTCTAGGACGCAATGAAGGATTGGTAGATGAATGAACAATAAATAAATGGTTAGTAAAACTCAAAAGTCTCAAACTTTTGCAGCACCAGAAAGAGCAGTGGCTTCTGAGGAATTCTAATAGGTCACTTGGACTTTCTCTTTTGGGTAAATACAATTTTCTCAATTGTTTTGGATGTATGGAAGTTTTCATATAATTGGGAAAGAAAATGGATTCAGAGACTCTCAAAATACATCCCTTTCTGAATTTTAAATTCTCCCACTGAGACACAGGGTATCTAGGGCACAGGGATGAGAGGAAGGCTTATTTTTAACTCTGTCCCCTTTTGTACACTTTGGATTTTGAACCATGTATGAATCATCAAAGTATCTACTTTTTAAAATGTTTAAATTCTAAAATGAAATTGAAAATTAATATGTATTATAATGGGCATCATCACGAGCTTACCCTCAAATGACTAAAAAATGTGTAAGATGTATACAAAGATGGAGAGAGAGAAATGGAGGGAGAAAGAAAGAAGATAAAGCAAATGGGCAAAGTGTTGACAATAGGTGAGTTTGGTAAAGGATATATGAGTGTTCTTAGTACTATCATTCTTTGTGCTTGCAGCTTTCCTATAAGTTTAACATTTTCCAGATAAAAGTTTTTTAGAATCATGATGGAATGAACACGGACTGCAGCTGGTAGGCTCCCAGCTCAATGGCTTATTTTTTGAGAGGAAGAGTCTTCTTTTTTTTTTAATTGGAGTATAATTGATTACAATATTATATAAGTTACAGATGTACAATATAGTGATTCACAATTTTTATAGGTTATGCTCCTTTTACAGTTACTATAAAATATTGGCTACATTCGCCACATTGTACAATATATCCTTGTAGCTTATTTTATTTTATTTTCCTTTTTTTAATTGAAGTACAGTCAGTTTACAATGTGTCAATTTCTTGTGTACAGCATGTTTTAGTCATACATATACAAATATATATTCCTTTTCATATTCTTTTTCATTATATGTTATTATAAGATTTTGAATATAGTTCCCTGTGCTATACAGTATAAATTTGTTGTTTATCTATTTTGTATATAGTGATTTTAATCTGCAAATCTCAAATTCCCAATTTATCTTATCGTTTATTTTATACCTAATAGTCTGTACCTCTTAATTCCCCACTCCTATGTTGCCCTCCCCTCTTCCCTGGGAGGAAGGGTCTTCTCAGACGTTTTCTTTGTTGCTTGCCTAGTGCAAATTTAGGTTTTCATTCACAGAACTTCATTTAATTGTTTCCTGGAATAAATCCTTTGGTGAGTTTAGCAGGAACACAAATTAGAAAAATCAATGAAAACTAATGTAAAAATGAATTCTCTTAAAATAGGTGGCATCAAGTTTAGCAGATGACAGAAGAGAGGGACAGGTCTATAAGCTTCATGTGTATTGAACTTTGTGTCTCTAATATTTAGACTGAAAATTCCAGAAGAGAGAAAGGGAAAGGGAAGGGGAAGAACACACTGACGTAGGACTTCCTGAGACAACCCGAGCAGGAAGTTGTAAACGCATTGTCTCACTTGCCGCCTCAAAACCATGGTAGGCAGATGATACTGTGCTTCTTCTGTAACTGAGGAAACTGAGACTCAGGCAGTGGTTGTGTCCGTCCTGATACTCTTGACTTCAAGTAGGGAAACTTCAACTTGACTTGTGCAGCAAGGACATTTATTATCTCACATACTAAAAAAGCTGGGAGCAAGAAGAAAGGACTGAAAATATGCCAGGGATTCTGCAAGCCCTGATAATATGAAGATGAGAAAACCGAGCTACTTCTCATGGGGCACTCACAGTAGGAGTAACACTGGAAAGGCAGACCCACAGCCTGCAGATTTGTTCAGTGTTGGCCATCAGCGAGTAGTCTGTCTTTATTTTAATAGGCACATGTGATTATCATTAAATGAACACATGGCTTACAGATAGCTATTAAATAGCCATTGCTTTTAAAGAGAAATATTTGTGCTTCAAACTAATGATGTATTTTCTCATGAAGACTAATATTATTTTTGTATATTTATATATAATTTTATTGGCTTACATTTTCTGTACTCTTAGATCATTTTGCTTCTTGGCCTTATTTGCAATTTTCTGGTCTTAAGAATCACTTTTATCTTAGGTCAAAAACAGTTTGAGTCATTTTAACATTTCCATTATTAAAAATATATTTTAAAAATTATATTAATTTTCTTGTGGATAATTCTTTCCTTTGCATGAAAACCACTATTTGTCTTATGAAGAGTAGACATACTTAG